>NC_053493.1:318065674-318439424 GCF_905171775.1 Rana temporaria
GAGCTGTACTTACCGTTTTCGAGATGCATCTTCTCCGTCGCTTCCGGGTATGGTCTTCGGGAGCGGGCGTTCCTTCTTGATTGACAGTCTTCCGAGAGGCTTCCGACGGTCGCATCCATCGCGTCACTAGTAGCCGAAAGAAGCCGAACGTCGGTGCGGCTCTATACTGCGCCTGCGCACCGACGTTCGGCTTCTTTCGGGAAAATCGTGACGCGATGGATGCGACCGTCGGAAGCCTCTCGGAAGACTGTCAATCAAAATAGGAACGCCCAGTCCCGCAGCCCATACCAGGAAGCGGCGGAGAAGATGCATCTCGTAAACGGTAAGTACAGCTCATATTTTAAAACAACTAGCCGATTCCCCTAGACAAAATGAGCAGGAATCTAAGGGTAAAAAGTGTTATGTACGGGTGAACCCCCGCTTTAAATAAGAAGTAAACTTCCTCTGTTGACATCTATCTATAGGTAAGCCTATAATAAGGCTCATCTATAGATGGTGTAAATATCTCCTAAGCGTGTACCGTTTAGGAGATATTTACATTACATACAGCCAGTGACATCACTGGCGCATGCGATCTGAAGGAACAGCCACGGGCGATGTGCGGCGAATGACGGCTCCCACACACATGCACAGGAGTGACATCAGCGCAGCTCCGGGCAGTCACAGAGCCGGAGCCCATGAACCAAGACGTGTTGCTAGGACATGACACGACCCTGATCTCTGTAAAGAGCTGCGGCCGCAGCTCTTTCACCATGTGATCAGCTGTGTCCAATCATAGCCGGTTACTTGTAAATATGGAAGTGCCATGAATTGTCTCTCCTCGCTTAACACTAACAGTGTGTGGCAAGGGGTGCCAATCAGCAGCATCTCCTCGCAGGGGAGACCTGGGTAGGTAATCAGGGCACTGATTATCAGTGCTGCCCATCAGTGCGGCATATTAGTGCCTCCTTATCAGTGCTGCCTCATCAGTGGCGCCTCATCAGCACACATCAGTGAAGGAGAAAAATTAATTATTTAAACAATTTACTGAACGAAACTAAGAAAAAAAAATCAAAATTTTCTTTCTTTTTTCTTTTGTAAAAAATAAAAATCCCAGCAGTGATTAAATACCACCAAAAGAAAGCTCTATCTGTGTGAAGAAAAAGATAAAACAAATCCTACAGTGTTGCATGAACGCGCAATTTTCATTCAAAGTGCCACAGCGCTGAAAGCTGAAAAATGGCCTTGACAGGAAGGGGGTGAAAGTTCCCTGTACTAAGGTGGTTAATAGATGAAAGAAACCTACCAACATCTACAGTAAGGGAAAAAGAATTTGATCCCCTGCTTATTTTGTATGTTTGCCCACTGACAAAGAAATGATCAGTCTACAATTTTAATGATAAGCTCCATGCAAGAACTCACCTCGTGGAGTTTCAATGATCATGAGAACAGTGATGAATCAGCCCAGAACTACACAGGAGAATCTTGTCAATGATCTCAAGGCAGCTGGGACCATAGTCACCAAGAAAACAATTGGTAACACACTAGGCCGTGAAGGACTAAAATCCTGCAGTGCCTGCAAGGTCCCCCTGCTCAAGAAATTACATGTACAGGCCTGTCTGAAGTTTTCTAATGAACATCTGAATGATTCAGAGGAGAACTGGGGGAAAAGTGTTGTGGTCGGATGAGACCAAAAATCTGGCTTTTTGGCATCAACTCGCATGTTTGGAGGAGGAATACTGCCTATGACCACCAGAACACCATCCCCACCGTCAAACATGAAGGTGGAAACATCATGATTTAGGGGTTTTTTTTCTGCTAAGAGGACAGGCCAACTTCACCGCATGAAAGGGACGATGGACAGGGCCAAGATACCGTCAAATCTTGGGTGAGAAAGATGGGTATTCCTGCATGACAATGACCCAAAACACACGACCAAGGCAACAAAAAAGTGGCTCAAGAAGAAGCCAATTAAGGTCCTAAAGTGGCCTAGCCAGTCTCCAAACCTTAATCCCATTGAAAATATGGAGAGGGAGCTAAAGGTTTGAGTTTCCAAACGTCAGCCACGATACCTTAATGACTTAAAGAGTGCGACAAAATCCCTCCTGAGATGTGTGCAAACGTGGTGGCCAACTACAAGAAGCGTCGGACCTCTTTTATTGCCAACAAGGGTTTTGCCACCAAGTCATGTTTTGCGAAGGGGTCAAATACTTATTTCACGCATTAAAATGCAAATCAATTTATAACTTTTTTCTTTTTTGAAGGGTGTTTTTCAGGATTTTTTGTTGTTGTTATTCTGTCTCTCACGGTTAAAATAAACCTACCATTAAAGTTATAAACTGATCATTTGCCAATAGGCAAACGTCCAAAATCAGCAGGGGATCAAAATACTTTTTTCCCCTTCACGTTTTCCTTCAATTTGCAAATGTACTTACTTCTTTAAATTTAAATTTATTGGCTAATGGTATGGAGTATAAAACAGCTAAACACAGTGTTGATAAGGCAAATCTCTGTTTCCGACGGGGGGGGGGGGGGTATTCCCCTAGTAAAAACATCTAACAGTACACAAAAACACTGGCTAGGTACACAGTTAAAACTTTGAACGCCCTAGATGATTAACGCCTTCCCAGCCAGTGACATTAGTACAGTAACAGTGCAAATTGTTAGCACTGATCACTGTATTAGACCCCATTCACACCTAGGCGTTTTTACGCCTGTAGCGCTACGCCGCTGCCGCCAGAGGGCTGAAAACAGATGTCCCTCTATGGAGATGGTTCACATCTCCACGCCGAACGCCGGACGCCTGTCGCCTGCCGCGTGAAAAAAGGTCCCGGACCTTTTTTTCAGGCGTCTTCGAGCGTTCGGCTAGGAGATGGCAATCATCTCCATAGAGGGGGTCATCTTGGGGCACATCTAGGCGGACAATACCGGCGTTTTGTCGCCGCAAATCGCGGTACAAAACGCCGCTATTTTTACCGCGATTTGCGGCGACAAAACGCCGCGATTTCGTCCGTCTAGATGTGAATGCAGCCTTAGTGTCACTGGTTCCCCCAATGTGTCAATTAGTATCCCATTGTCCCCCACAATATTGAAGTTCTGCTATCACCGCTGAATGCTGCCATTACTAGTATTAAAAAAAAAATAATAATCCATAAATTTATACCATAGTTTATAGACGCTATAATGTTTGCGTAAACCAATCAATATACGCTTATTGGGATTATTTTCTACCAAAAACATGTAGCAGAATATATATTGGCCTAAATGTATGAAGAGATTTGTTGTTGTTTTTTTGGATATGTTTGATAGCAGAACGTAAAATTTTTATTTTTTTTTAAATTGTCTGTCTTCTTGTTTATAGCGCAAAAAAAAAAAAAAATAATGCAGTGGTGAGCAAAAGAAAGCTCTATTCGCGAGAAACAATGCCAAATGTTATTTGGGTACAGCGTTGCATGACCATGCAATTGTCAGTTAAAGTAACCCAATGCCGTATCGCAAAAAAATGGATTGGTTATGAAGGGGGGTAAATCTTCTGGAGGTCAAGTGTTTAACCGCATGTCGACCGCCGCACGACTATTTACGTCGACAGAATGGCACGGGCAGGCAGATTAGCGTACAGGTATGTCCCTTAAAATCTGCAGCCCAGCGGGCGCGCACCGCGTGCCTCGCGAGTGCGGCCGCGGGTCCCGGGAACTGGATGTTCCCGACAGGGGAATGTCTTTGTAAACAAGGCATTCCCCTATTCTGCTTAGTGACACTGTCACTGATGAACGCTCCCCGTGATCGGGAATGGTCATCAGTGATGTGTCACGTGTAGCCACGCCCCCTAACAGTAAGAATCACTTCCTAGGGAACACTTAAGCCCTACAGCGCCACCTAGTGGTTAACCCCTTCACTGCCATTGTAATTTTTACTGTAATTAGTGTATTTTTTTTTTAGCACTGGTCGCTGTAAAAATGACAATGGTCCCAAAATGGTGTCAAAAGTGTCCAATGTGTCCGCCATAATGTCACAGTGCCCATAAAAAAAAAAAAAAAAAAAAAATCGCTGATCGCCGCCAAAAATAGTAAAAAAAATAAAAAATAAAAATAGCATAAAAAGTCCCTTATTTAGTAGACGCTATAACTTTTGCGCAAACCAATCAAACGCTTATTGCGATCTTTTTTACCAAAAATATGTAGAAGTATACGTATCGGAAAACTGTGAAAATAAAATGTTTATATTCTATATATATATATATATATATATATATATATATATATATATATATATATATATATATATATATATATATATATATATATATATATATGATATTTATTATAGCAAAAAGTAAAAAATATTGAATTATTTTCAAAATTGTTGTTCTTTTTTTGTTTATAGCGCGAAAAATAAAAAAATAGAACGCTGAGGTGAACAAATACCACCAAAACAAGGCTCTATTTGTGGGAAAAAAAGGATGTGAATTTTGTTTGGGAGTCATGTCGCACGACCACGCAATTGTCAGTTAAAGCGACGCAGTGCCGAATCGCAAAACGTGGCCCGGTCTTTGACCACCAAAATGGCCTGGGCTGAAGCGGTTAAACAAAACAGCAATTTTTTTTTTCGATTGTGATAAAAGTTTTACAAAAATGAAAAAAAGCTGGACATTGCAAGTGTTAAATAATTTCTTTGGACTCTCTATCTGCCCACTTTTGCTGGACAGCTTGGTCTGCTAACGGAAGTTGAAAAATAAGACAGACATACTAGCGGGGTCACCAGGTGAAAATAGAGTAAAAAAACAGCCTTAAAAGAAAAATGTAACACAGCCACCACATTTAAGTATTGGTAATCTGTGATATATTCAATGTGAGTTTAGATAAGTTTTAACAAGATAATCATGTGATAGGATTTTTTGTTTTAACCATAACATAAATGCTACAGTTTGGCAACACATGTAATTCCTGTTATCTATCATTTTGGCACTTAGAATTGTGCAATTAAAATGGTTAAGGTCCCTTTCACACTTGTGGGACTTGGCACTACAAAGTCACATGACAAGTCGTATCTCAAGATTCCCAATGAGTACCGTTCATATCTGTGCGACTTCAAAGTAGTCCATACACTACATTGATCCCACTTTGATGCGACATTTACACAGGCATTGCTTCAAGTGGCGTCAAAATTGTGTCAAAGTCACGGCAAAGTAGAGCTGCACGATTCTGGGAAAAATGAGAACCACGATTCTTTTGCATAAAATTAAGATCACGATTCTCAAAAATGTATTTATTTAAAGTTATTTTCAACACAAAACGGAGCTTGTGTGCTTAAATACAGTTGTATGTAAATCTGACGGACTGTTTACATGTTACATTTTAAAAGCCGCAGCAATCCTGCTGACCTTACATGCTTGCTAACGTGACAGAACACCTCTGATTTTCACATTTAACTAAATGTGAAAATTAGAGGTGTTTGGTTACATTAGCAAGCATGTAAGGTTTTCTGCCACTTTTAAAATTTAACATGTAAACAGTCTGTCAGATTTACATATACTTGGCTAGATTCAGAGAGATGGCCGCAACTTTGCGGCGGCGTAGCTTAGCGTGTTTAGGCTACGCCGCCGTAAGTTAGCGAGGCAAGTACTTGATTCTCAAAGTACTTGCCTGCTAAGTTACGGCGGCGTAGCCTAAAGCGGGCGGGCGTAAGGGCACCGAATTCAAATTTGTCTGAGGGGGCGTGTTTTATGATAATGAGGCTTGACCCGACGTGATTGACGTTTTTTTTAACTGTGCATGCGCCGGGCGCCTACATTTCCCAGTGTGTATTGCGGCTAAGTCCGCCGCACGGGCCTATTGAATTTGACGTGGACGTAAATCCCTATTCACGGACGACTTACGCAAACAAAGTAAAATTTTCGAAATTCGAAGCGGGAACGGCGGCCATACTTTAACATTACTATTCCATCTATTAGATGGAATAACTTTAGGCCTGATATAGCGTTACGTAAACGGCGTATCTGTACTGCGTCGGCCAGGCGTACGTTCGTGAATAGGCGTATCTAGTGATTTACATATTCTACGCCGACCGCAATGGAAGCGCCACCTAGCGGCCAGCCTAAATATTGCACCCTAAGATAGGACGGCGCAAGCCGTCCTATCTTAGATAGGTTTAAGTGTATCTCTGTTTGAGAATACACTTAAACTTAGGTGGGCGTAGATTCCGAGTTAGGTCGGCATATCTACTGATACGCCGACCTAACTCTACCAGAATCTAGCTAACTGTATCTAAGCACACAAGCTCCGTTTTGTGTTGAAAATAACTGTGAAATCTAAAACTTTGTTGGGTGCAACAAGATGTCCGCTTGCCCCCTTCTCATCAACATTACTGTGCAGGAGTGTGGGGTGGAGAAAGATGGCGGTGACAAAATGTCACTTCCTGACGAGACAGCCGCCGGGAAAAATGGGTATTCCAGCATGACAATAACCCAAAACACACGACCAAGGCAACAAAAAAGTGGCTCAAGAAGAAGCCCATTAAGGTCCTGGAGTGGCCTAGCCAGTCTCCAGACTTTAATCCCATTGAAAATATGGAGAGGGAGCTAAAGGTTTGAGTTTCCAAACGTCAGCCACGAAACCTTAATGACTTGAAGAGTGGGACAAAATCCCTCCTGAGATGTGTGCAAACGTGGTGGCCAACTACAAGAAGCGTCGGACCTCTTTGATTGCCAACAAGGGTTTTGCCACCAAGTCATGTTTTGCGAAGGGGTCAAATACTTAATTCACGCATTAAAATGCAAATCAATTTATGACTTTTTTGAAGGGTCCAAAATCAGCAGGGGATCAAAATACTTTTTTTCCCCTTCACGTTTTCCTTCCATTTGCAAATGTACTTACTTCTTTAATGCCCACCTTTAAATTTATTAACTAATGGTATGGAGTATAAAACAGCTAAACACATTGTTGATAAGGCAAATCTCTGTTTCAGACGGGGGGAGGGAGGGATTCCCCTAGTGTTTTGTTACATTAGCAAGCATGTAAGGTTTGCTGCCGCTTTTAAAATTTAACATGTAAACAGTCCGTCAGATTTACATATACTGTATTTAACCACTTCCCGCCCGGCCTATGGCCGATTTACGTCCGGGAAGTGGTTATGAAATCCTGACAGGACGTTCTAGAACGTCCTGCAGGATTTCATGCCGCGCGCGCCCGTGGGGGCGCGCATCGCGGCGATCGGTGATGCGGGGTGTCAGTCTGACATCACCCCGCATCTCCGGTGATCACCCCGCATCTCCGGTGATTTACATCTGATCACGATGTAAACAGGAAGAGCCGCCGATGGCTCTTCCTCACTCGCGTCTGACAGACGCGAGTAGAGGATAGCCGATCGGCGGCTCTCCTGACAGGGGGGGTTCGCGCTGATTGTTTATCAGCGCAGCCCCCCCTCGGATCGCCACACTGGACCACCAGGGATGCCCACCCTGGAGCACCAGGGTGGGCAAAAAAAAAAAAAAAAGACAGAAAAAAAAAAAAAAGTCTAAAAAATAAATAAAAAAAAAAAACAAAGAAAAAAGATGCCAGTCAGTGCCCACAAATGGGCACTGACTGGCAACAATCAGTGCTGCCACCCCAGTGTCCATCAGCGCCACCCCAGTGTCCATCAGCGCCACCCCAGTGTCCATCAGCGCCACCCCAGTGTCCATCAGTGCCACCCCACAGTGCCCATCCATGCCCAGTGCCCACCTAGCAGTGCCCATCTGTGCCACCCATAATTATCCATCAGTGCCGCCCATGAGTGCCCATCTGTGCCGCCTATGAGTGCCCAGTGCCGCCCATGAGTGCCCATCAGTGCCGCCTATGTGTGCCCATCAGTGCCGCCTATGTGTGCCCATCAGTGTCGCCTATGTGTGCCCATCAGTGTCGCATACCAGCGCCGCCAATCAGTGCCACCTCAGTACTACCTCATCGATGTCCATCAGTGCCATCTCATCGGTGCCCATTAGTGCCGCCATATCAGTGCCCGTAAGTGAAAGAGAAAACTTATTTACAAAAAAATTAACAGAAAAAAATAAAAACGTAATTTTTTTTCCAAATTTTCAGCCTTTTTTTAGTTGTTGCGCAAAAAAAAAAAAATCGCAGAGGTGATCAAATACCACCAAAAGAAAGCTCTATTTGTGGGGAAAAAAGGACGCCAATTTTGTTTGGGTACAGTGTAGCATGACCGCACAATTGCCATTCAAAGTGCGACAGTGCTGAAAGCTGAAAATTGGCTTGGGCGGGAAGCTGCGTAAGTACCTGGTATGGAAGTGGTTAAGCACACAAGCTCCGTTTTGTGTTGAAAATAACTGTGAAATCTAAAACTTCGTTGGGTGTAACAAGATGTCCACTTGCCCCTTCTCATCAACATTACTGTGCAGGAGTGTGGGGTGGAGAAAGATGGCGGCGACAAAATATCACTTCCTGACGAGACACCCGGTACCAAGATGGCCGCCGCTCCGGAGCTAGGTTGAAGCCGGGAACTTTCCTATGGTCGCACCCAAGTAGCAGTACCGCTCGATCGGCGCCATTTGCCTTCCACGCTGGATCAGAAAATCGCGGGTCATCCAGCCTGGAGATCGCGTGGGGGGAGCGTGAATCGAGATTGCGATCTTTTCGCGATTAATCATGCAGCTCTATGGCAAAGTGTGAGAAAGGGGCCTTAAAGCGGTGGTTCACCCTCCTTCACATCATTAGACCATTACATTCGGCATCGTAGCGCGAGCTACGGTATGCCGGTCTTAAATTTTTAATCCCCGTACTCACTGTGCTATCGATGATTGAAGAATCCGACTCCCGCGGGGAATGGGCGTGCCTATGGAGAGGGAGGATGATTGACGGCCGGCTCTGGCACGTCACGCTCCCCGAAGACAGCCGGAGTAGGTCTCGGCTATTCACGGCGCCTGCGCACAGGCTATGCGCAGGCGCCGTGAATAGCCAAGCCTATTTCGGCTATTTCCGGAGAAGCGTGACGTGCCAGGGCCGGCCGTCAATCACCTTCTCTCACCATAGGAACGCCCATTCCCCGGATTCTTCAATCATCGATAGCACAGTGAGTACGGGGATAAAAAATGTAAGACCGGCATACCGTAGCTCGCGCTACGATGCCGAATGTAATGGTCTAATAAAAAAAAACATTTTTTTTTTTTAACAGGGTGAACCCCCGCTTTAAGAAGTGTTCAAGGTATTGCACTTTTAACAGCTTGGACCAATGTAACTATGCATATACCAAACTTGTGTGATCACTTTAGAAGCTGGAAATCACTGCGCCATTCACAAATGCAAAATGTTCTATGACTATACAAGGTGGAGAGCGTGACATCACCGCCCCACCTCTCCCCCTTATCCAATTAGAGAATGCTTTGCATTCAGCGAGGTTATGCAAAGCAATCTCTGAAATACACATCTGCCGAGTGGCTGACCTGCTGTATTCACAATGGAGCAAGCCAGCAGCCCAGCACGAGACCCAGAAGCTAGTGGAGATCAATGAAATAGCAGTGTCTACTTCTTTGATTTTCAGCTTTTAGAGGGATCCAACAAGTATGGTATATGCATAGTTACATAATGTAACTATGTAAAAAATTTCATAACTGGAATTCTTTAATATAGTAAGTATGCACTAACCTATACATGTGTACCATGTGTCATTATATAACATCCTTATAGATGTGAACAATAACAAACAGATATCTAATGATTTAATACAAATAATATGAAGTGTTTATATTTCTTAGAGTCTTGATTTCCAATATACTCTTCTTAAATATATTGCTCAACCAAATCTGAAAAAATGTCTTACAACCATTTACAGCACCAAATGATATTAATTAGAAAAAATAAAACGTGTTTACCTAAAATTAAGCCCACCATTGTACTTAAATATCCAGTTCCACTTCCAAGGTTTAGAAAAGATAATCCCGGTTGAAGCTTTAAAGCCTCCATGACTTCTGAATAGATGCAAGGTGCAGATAGGTGTATGTTCCCATGCTTCCATGCCAAGTCTTTATATGCATTGTCCCTGTAACCTTCCAAGTAATATTCTCCTCGGTCAATTGCTCTGAAGGCTTGTTCTACTTTTTCAGTACGTATATACTGTGCCTCTTTCAGATTGTCAATTAAATCATCATTGTCTTCCCCGGCGCTCACTGCTCCTCCCATGATAGGTCAACAGTTTAAAATGAATTTGTTACATTCGACAAAGGAAGAGTAAAGTATTAATGAGATCGCCAATTTGACTCAGCTGACCTCTAGCAGGTTTTTGCTACAACTTCAGTGTATGCACCCTGTGGAAATAAAAAAAAAGAAAGATGCAATGGATTTGAGTTTCTCATAAACAAACAGAACAAAAGCAAACATTAACAGGGTAGGTGGTAGAGGCATTTCAAGAGAACAATTTGTGTTTTCTTGACCCTTTCTTTTAGTAACACAGCAGGATCTCTTACTGAAGCAGCCACAATTTCAGATATCACGTGTACCATCATGGCATGATACAATATAATGACTCACAATAAGAATCCTTTTATTCTGTGGTCATATTTAGGGTTTCCTGCCGTTTAGAGCTGTGAGAGATAAAGATTTGTTACTGCATAGACAGTATTTCCATTTATGTAAATCCCCATTATTTACAAAGGTTGTACAACATTGTTTTTTTTTTTTTTCCACACACATACATTACATACTGTGCATTTAATTACAGTATTTCACAGTAGGTGGTAATTTATACATTTGAGAACATAATGAACAGTTCTGTATTTGGCAATTTAAATTGAGAAAATGTTTAAAGACTCGGGACATACCACAGACTGGATCCAAATGTTTTTTTTTGCAAAATTGGATTTTGCAAAAAAGAACCTGAAGGACTCTCAAGACTGTGGTCTAATGAAAAAAAAAATCGAACTGTTTGGCCTTAATTCTTAAAGTTATGTCTCGAGGAAACCAGGCACTGCTCATCACCTGCCCAATACCATCCCAACAGTGAAGCATCGTGTGGCAGCATAATGCTGTGGGGTAAATTTTAAGCAGCAGGGACTGGGAGACTGGTCAGGGTTCAGAGAACACTGAATGAAACAAAAGTACAAAGATATACTCAATGAAAACCTGTTTCACAGCTCTCAGGACCTCAGACTGGGCCGAAGGTTCACTTTTCAACATGACAACGATCCTAAGCACACAACTCTGTGAATGTCCTAGAGTGGCCCAACCAGAGCCCTGTGCTAAACCCCTACTGAACATCTCTGGAAAGACCCGAAAATGGCTTTCCACTGACAGTCCCCATCAAACCTGATTGCCTTTGAGAGGATTTGGAAAGAAGAATGTCTGAAAATCCACAAATGCAGATGTGCAAAACTTGTGTCATACCCACAAAGACTGTAATTGCTGCCAAAAGTTGAGTAAAGGGTCTGAATACTTAAGGTGGAAGTCTATGCTAAAACTAAAATCCCTGCATCTATAGACACCCACAATCTAACACTAACCTCTCTAGCCCAGTAAAGAAAAAATTAGTATACATAACCTTTTCTTAAGCCGATCCGACCTGATCTCCAGCGGCAGAAGCTCTGCAGAAGACATGGCTGACAACAGCTGTGAAATAAATGGGAAGTGATGTCACCCATAGAGTTACTATGGGGCTTCCTTTGTTGGACGTGTCCTCTGCACCTGCCTACACAGAGAAGCCACGGCTGACAGCTGAGCATGCGATTGGGTCAGATCAGCTTCAGAAAAGGTATGTATACTCATTATTTCTTTACAGAGCTAGATAGGTTAGTGTTAGATCGCGGGTGTCTATAGATGCAGGGAGTTCTAGCATGCCAGGGTGCTGGGTTTAATCCTCTTCTTCAGCCCTCACATCCAATCACTGGCTAAATCTTGCTGCCTTAACCTCTGCAACATCTCCAGGATTCGACCCCTTCTGACTAACACCACAAAGCAACTTATTCACTCCTTGGTTATTTCCCGCGGTGACTACTGCAACTCTCGTCATAATGGCCTACCCTTACACAGGCTATCCCCCTTTCAGTCTATTATGAATGCTGATCCATGACTGACAATCTCTTTACTGGCTTCAGCTACCCCACCGTATAAAATTCTAAATACTAACCACAACATACAAGGCCATGCACAACAATTGCCCCCAGCTACATTACCAACCTTATCTGCAGATATCGCACAAATCGCCCCCCTCCGCTCCTCCCAGGATCTCCTGCTCTCTAGCTCCCTTGTCACCTCCTCCCAAGTTCACTTTCAGGCATGTTGCAGAGCCTCTCCCATCCTCTTAAACTCCCTGCCCCAGTATGTCCGATCAGCCCCTACCCCAGGGTTTGACAAATTTGCTTGGAATCTAGAAGCCAGCCAATATCGCCGCGATCGTTAGAGCGAGAGCAATAATTCTAGCTCTAGACCTTCTCTGTAACTCAAAACATGCAACTTGTAGAATTTTTTAAACGTCGCCTATGGAGATTTTAAAGGGTAAAACTTTGTCGGCATTCCACGAGCGGACGCAATTTTGAAATGTAGCATGTTGGGTATCAATTTACTCGGCGTAACCATATCTTTCACAGTATAAAAAAAAAAATTGGGATAACTTTTTTTATTTAAAAAAAAGTGTATTTTTTCCCCAAAAAAAGTGCGCTTGTAAGACCTCTGTGCAAATACGGTGTGACAGAAAGTATTGCAACAATCGCCATTTTATTCTCTAGGGTTTCAGAAAAAAATATATACATAACGTTTGGGGGTTCTAATTAGACAGAGGGAGATGGCAGTGAAAACAGTAAAAAAAAAAAACACACATTAGAACTGCTGTTTAACTTGTAATGCCAACGGCCACCACCAGATGGTGCCAGGTCACAGAAGGCAGCTTGGGCTTTCACAAGGCTGCAAAGCCGTGGCCTAAATTACCAGTCGGCGCACGGAGACACAGGATCCTGTGCCTCTGTGCACCTCCACATCCCCCTCAATTACCGGCAGGCGTGGGCGCCAGGTCACAATTTCTTGTCACAATTGCGACCTGGCGCCCGGATTTTGTTGAGGCCTGCCCTACCCTGTCCACCTTTAGGAGATCCCTGAAAACCCACTTAAGAACTGTACCCGAGTCAGCCCCATCAAATCATCCCCTGCAGCTATTAGCTTTTGTACCACCACCTCCTTCCTTTAGAATGTAAGCTCTACAAGCAGGGCCCTCCTGTCCCTTCTGAATTAAACTGTACTGTAATTGTGCTGTCCCCTTCTACATTGTAAAGCGCTGTGTAAATTGTGTATAATAAAAGTAATAATCTCCACAAGTACATGTGATATTTTAGGGCTTTCTTTTTAATAAATTCAGACATTTCTAAAACTGTGTTTTCACTTTTTCATTATGGGGTACTAAATGCAGATTAACGAGAATGAATTTAAACTAAAGTATCAGGCTGCAACATGATAACATTTTAAAAAGTGAAGGGGGTCTGAATACTTTATGTATTGTATATTTAGATAATAGGCGAGAAACCAAGGGCACCAACATCCCTCAAAAATGCAAGAACAAAAAAAGATTAAATAAAAATTGAGACGTTTAAGGCACAGGATATCAACATACATGATATAAGATTCACAACATTTTTATTGATATACAAATTTCTCAGAAAAAACCCCAACAAGTTTCAAAGGATAAAAACATGAAAAAACAAGAAATGTAAGTTACACCAAATACATAAATTGATGAAGCTTTTAATGCATATCCACTGATGGTGACCAGAAGTAGTCATCTTAACATGTTTTGCTTTTAATTTGGCTTCATTGGGAAACTTTCCACTAAATTGCATAAAAGCTAACAAGTTAATTTAATATACAAAACGACTGGATATAGAGTGAGTGAGAAACTTGTATAGCGCAACAAATGCAAACTTGATCGCCTCAAGGCACTATATAACCCCCTAGAAGAGAGTCCCACACAAATTGTTCCTCTTCAGAGCCCAGGGTGGCATATGGTAAGCCACAGAAGGAGGGCCCAGGATGATTTCACAAAAAAAACTCACAAAGAATGTGGATAAATATAACCACACTAGGGTGATATCACAGAACCTGCTAGTCCCACTATAATGGAATATGGATTGGTATCCCTGCAGCATTAAGGTCCATATGCCAATTAGATGCTTGGCGCAAAAAAGGTCCACCCTGGCACTTGAATCCATTTTACAACTATCATCTTAATGCAAATAGACACAAGTTTTACCAAAATGTTGGTGTGGGGAGTTTTATGTGCCACTTACCTATACCTAATGGACTGGTAATTGTCCCCTGTCCAGTAAGCCAGTAAAAAGATGAATTGCCAAACACTGTGCTAGATTACTGCCATTATAGTCTACTTAGCAAAGTTTGGCCCTGGAGGAATTGCTAAGTGCCTGCAGTGTAGAATGGTCCTGGGTACCCTCCCAAAAGTGTCTTGGCTCTGCCACACCACATATTACAATACTCTGGAGCAGTGGTGAGCAAATCGATATTTGCAGTGAAACAATCTGTGGGATCTGGGTGTTGCCTAGGATTGCTGATTCACTTTGCTGGGCAAACCAATCACTTAGAGTAAAGGTTTGATGCTTGTTTATGTCCTGTGAACAGAATCAGAGGACTGTGCCAATAAGCAAATGCCTATGATGGAACACCCCTTTTACTACTTAATTTCTAGCTGTTGGGCCACAGTGAATATTTAAACCAGAGCAAAGGTTGCGATTTTTAGGATCACCGCCTGAACACATTTTAGAGGCTGCCATTTTCTTTTTTTAAAGCCATTCCAGACAACTGATAAAAACCATCGGTGAGCTACAAATGCTGTCCAGCAAACATGGTAGCTGTGGTCAGATGTCTCCCTCAATTTACCTTAAAGCTGTATTAAAACCCAAACCAAAAATGTAATATATTGCAGCTTACAAACCATTAGATGTAGTGGCTGCATTCATTCATTTTCTTTTATTATGCTTTTTTCCCTCTGTTCTCCCCTGGTAATCTGGCCAGTAATACACATTCTGCGTTATGGTGCTGCCACTCTGGATAAAGGAGCACCCTTGGGAAGCAGCAATGTTACATAGTCAGGTTGAAAGACACAAGTCCATCTAGTGCAATCAATAATAGAGAAAAAAAAAAAACAGCAGAGCATAATCCAATTTGCTACAGCAGGGGGAAGAAATTCCTTTCGGATCCCCCAATAGGCAATCGTATATTCCCTGGACAAACTTTACATATAAATGTCAGTACCCAGTTATATTATGTACATTTAGAAAAGAATCCAGTCCTTTTTTAAAAAAGCATTCCACTGAACTGACCAGAGCCAGCTCTTGAGGGAGTCTATTCCACATGTTCACAGATCTCTTCGTAAGAGACTTTTATCCACCCCCCCCCCTATGAGTGGGTATATATTCTAATATATATTCTATTCTAAAATGGATAAACGTCTCTTACAAAGAGAAATGAGACGGATTCATTCCCTGGCAGCCACATCTTACCCAGGTTTGAATGAGTCCATCAGCTACAATTCGTTCCTTTAAAAGGTTTTCTTAAAATCGGCTATATTTGCAGATGTTTACCCAATAACTATTTCATAATTTGATCTGGTTAATTATTGAGTCTTTGGGCTATGTGTTTTCAATTTGTTATTTGTGACCTGTGCTTGGCTGAGCCCATCATGCTTTTTTTTTTTTTTTTGTGTATTTTGTGCGTGTACTTGAGAGAGGAGCTGGACTGCAGGAGTTGGGAGTAGGCAGGCCTCCCCCAGAGGCAATCTGCCACCTTTCTCCATGCCCCGGGTGGCAATGGCGGGTGTGTGAGGGGTCCTCCCACACAGCCCGCCCTACCTGCTCCGCTTTGAAGCCCAACGGTGCAGAGGGACTCCCTATAAGGGAGTGAGAGGATTTGCCCGCTCAACCAGCCCCGTTAATCCTTCGCCTCTCTTTTTTAGAGACCGCGTGGTCAAAGTGCGTGCATGTTAACCCAATTTCTAGTGCGTGTAAGTGTGGTGTTTTTTTGTGGGAGGGGGGTGGGCGTACTAAGCGCAGGCTTACCTCGCATAGCACACCCACCGGGAGTCGGGCTGAGACCACCAAACTCAATTCACATGTAGCCGAGACCGGGATCCGAACCCCTAGCTGCAGAGGTGAATGGCCCATCATGCTTTTGACATTTTGAGTTTTAGGTTGCCAAAATATAAAATATTCATTATTAACCAATAGATATTTTTTTGAATATGAGGCTAAGGATTATTAATAATTTGCTAATTACCTTGATCTTTAAAAGACTTTGTTTAATATTTATCCCTTGAGGAACCCTTTATGGATTAGGTGACCATATGGATGCTCAGGGAGTCTTTTCCAGTGTTGCCCTAATTTTTGGCTCCACTGGATGGCGCCATACGTCTCTAGTGTGTCTTGGTCAAAAACCTCCCCTTTTCATGCTAGGTGCTATATGGTTAGTCCACTTAGTTTCTTTGCCTGAGAGGCCGGTTTAACCAACTTTGCCGGGAGAGATTTTTACCAACATTGACTTAATTTAGTCTGTTTGGATTTCTCTATCCTAATATGGCAGAATGTGTGGGTGTGCACTTTGAAGCCATTTCCATTTGTGTTGCCGACGGTGTCTTCGGCTCGCCGAATCGGAGGCTTGTGCATCATTTTCGGTGTGCCATTTACGATGCAGCGTCACTTTCGGTTTGGTCCATGATGCGATTTTCGGCACTTCCGGTGCGACCTAGCCAATCGGTTGGACACAGTTGAAGCATCCTGTTTGGCGTCAAACCAGACGCCCAATAGGGTGGTGGAGGGTGGTATTTAAACCCACTGGTAGAGGATGTCAGTATAGGGCCAGGACGGGGAAGGAGTATACTTTGGAACCGCTGCTTCAGGTAAACAGACCTACTCACCTATGGGGACATTTTTTATATTTTCCAATTAGATTAGTGACTGCACAATTATCATCTAGGTTTCAGGGGTCTTTGTTTGTAATTTTGTATTGTTTTGTAATTTTTTGTACTGTTTTCTTTCTATTTCCAGTAGATAGTGCCTGATAAATTTAAGGAAGCTACTAATCATGGCGAAACATGTGGAGAGAATTTTTCAGCTTGCACATTCTTGAAACTGTATTGTATCATCGGATGGATTTTCTATATTCTGTCATTTTTAACTTTTATAAATAAATATTTTTTTCCTTTAAATGTTGTTGTAATTTTGCACCTTCAAAATCCCCAAACCCTATTTTAAATTGTTACCAATTAAGGGGATGTGGTGCCAATGTAATTTATAGATGATACAGTAGGTAATAAAAAAAATTCTCCCATGCAATTTCAAATGTGTGCAACAAATATAACACTGGCTTTCATTAATCAAGACCATGGGTTATATACTGTATGCGGCCACCTTCAGGAGAGGACACTGGCAAATAAAGTGTTTAGAGCAGCCAATATAACCTCTCCTACTCCCAGCATTCTCAAGTTGTTGTTTTTTAGCAAGCCATAAGAGAACACATTATTTACCAGAACCTAATGCTTTCTTTCAGCCTGGAAGAGATCAGAGGGGACTGCCCATCCTCCGACTCCAAGGATTCAAATTCCACTTCCTCTTCCTCATCCTCCTCATTTTCAGCAGGGGACCCCCGAAGGGCAGTACTTACACCTTGTGTGTTCCCGTGGTCTCCATTAGTGCATAGTGGCTGAAAATTCTACTCTAGGTAAAAGGGAGGAATCTGAGGATATAAGGGATGACGCCAATATGTGGAGACTGAGTTACAAAGTGGCAGGAGTGGAACCCTAAATAACTCCATCAAGGTCCTGTGCACAGCATGCTTGCAGCCCTTCTTTCATGTCCATTTGATCGATGTCTGCCATGATGCGATCACTTGAGGAGTACTCACAACTGTTGCTTTGGAGGAGAAGGGATGCAGCTGTCCTGTGACTAACAACTAAAGGCTACTGGATAACACAATGAAGGCAATGAACGTGGAGAGCAGGGCCTCAAAATGGAGCAGGGTCATGTCTGAAACAGCAGTGCCTTGTTCTTGTGCTCAAGATGCCACTTGGGCTGAGGTAAAACCTGAGACAGGATTATGCACACAGAGCGGTCCACTGCCTGCCCAAATGTGTTGCAGAAGTTACAGCACAAGTACCACAGCAAAGGGATTGTGTCTCAGAAGAGATGACAATTATCACAGCAAATGGAAGGTTTCCCAGAAGATACGACAGTTTACACACAATGCAGAAAAGTGTTGCACAGCATGGCCTTGCAACATCATTTAAAAAGTGTTGTAGCTGTCCTGCAACACTCTGCTCCTAGCCTAAGAAATTCACACACCCCTATGTGCTCAAGGCAGGGTACCAGTGTCAAGGGACCACCCAAATATATGGGTAGGGATGGAAGTGCATGAAAGGAGTTGAGAAAACGCCAAACAAGAGAAGAGGCAAAGCCCCAGATTCACCACACCAGGGTACAGTCTCCTTCCCAAGACAGAAACCACCAGGTGGTGTGCTCCCCGCTTTGGGAGGCCATTCCCCCCTCCTCCCATTCAAATCAACGGGCTGAAAGTTGGATCGGTTAGGACGGCTCTCATAGAGAGCCATTGATTTTGACATGTCATGCAACTTGTGTTCTGTAGCAATTGTATTTGGGAGTGGAAAATAGAAGAGGCAAATGAAGGCTGCTAACGCGGCTAAATGCGCATTAACGCCAGTACAACAAGTTACTAAAATCACGTTTTTACAGCCGCTTTTTTCTGGCATCGGTACTGGCTTTGCAGCTCGTTTTTTTTTAACCCCCTGTGTGCATGAGGACTGAACATTAAGAACTCACCCATGATATTTGGATGAACCAACTTCAAAACTTGTTGTTATTGTTAATATAGAGACTTTGTTTCTTATATTTATCCACCTCTTTGTAATCTACTTACACATAGAGATGCTGGTTTTAACCACTAGAGGCCCGCTGCTATAGTCAAATGACGGCTTACAGCGCGGGCCTGAAAATCCTGGAGGAAGTCAATAGACGTCCTCCCCTTTGCACGCGCATGGCGCGCGCTGTGATCACCAAGTCACTGAGACTCGGTGGCCCCTTACCATGTGATCAGCTGTCAGCCAATGACAGCTGATCACATGATGTAAACAGAGGATCGGTAATCGTTTGTAGATAATAGTAGATCACTGGCTTGTTTACAAGAGACATCGGTCCCGAAGAGGAAGGAGGCACATCTGCCTCCTCTGTGCCCAAAAATACTGCCTGCCAGTGCCACCTACCAGTGCCCACAGTGCCACCTATCAATGCCTGCAGTGCCACCTATCAATGCCCACCTGTGATGCCAATCAGTGCCACCTAATAATGCTGCCTATCAGTGTAACAGATCAGTGCTCATCACTGCCACCTATCAATGCCACCTATTAGTGCCACTTCTCAGTGCCCACCAGTGCCACCTATCAATGCCCTTCAGTGCCACCTCTCAGTGCCGCCTATCAGTGCCCACCAGTGCCGCCCATCAGTACAGCCTCATCAGCGTACATCAATGAAGGAGAAAAATTACCCATTTTCAAAATTTTATAACAAAATATAAAAAAAATGTTTTTTTTTATTTTTTATCTGTCTTAAAAAAAAAAAATTAACAAAAATGAAAAACCGCAGAGGTGATCAAATACCACCAAAAGAACGCTCTATTTGTGGGGAAAAAAAATGATAAAAATGTCATTTGGCTACAGTGTTGCATGACCGCGCAATTGTCATTCAAAGTGCGACAGCACTGAAAGCTGAAAATTGGTCTGGGCAGGAGGGGGGGTTTAAGTTCCCAGTAATTGGTTAATATGGTGTAGTGCTGTCTTTTTGACACTAAGAAAGTAGAAATAATATATATATATATATATATATATATATATATATATATATATATATATATATATATATATATATATATTTTTTTTTTAATCATCAACTGTGGTAATCAAATACCACCAAAAGAAAGCTCTATTTATGTGGGAAAAAAATTATATAAATGTAATTTGCGAACATGAAGATGTTCCATGACCGCACAAATGCGAGTTAAAGTAGTGCAGTGCTGAATAGTAAAAAAAAGGTTTTGCTCATGAAGGGGGTAAAATCTTCCAGAGGTTAAAGTCCAAATATTTTTTTCATAAAACAGATGCAATTAAAGTGGAACTTCACCCAAAACCGAAATTTTCGCTCTTTCTCCTCCTTCACATTGGGGATTTTTTTTGGGGGAGAGGTAGCGGGTACCTGATTGACAGGTACCCGCTCCCCAATTCCGGTCAGGTCGCCGCTGCGATCCGAGAGGAAGTCCGGGCCCCCTCCTTCCTCTACAGCCTTGTAGGACACGTCACAGGTCCCAGAAGACTGCGGGACCAATCATACAGCAGCGCAGCTCATGCATTCACAGTCGGAAGCCAGCTTTGAAGACACACTGATCAGTGTTGACAGCTACAGTCGGTGACAGTGATCATTTAGGAAAAACTCGGCAGGCTGGTTGTACACAAGTTGATCAATAGATCGACTTGTGTACAACCAGTCTGCCCATACACATATAGGAATTCAGCTGGTCCCTTTCAATCCATGTATGGCCGCCCTTACATGTATTATCTTTTTTTTTATAAATTTCCTCTTTTGAGTTTAATTTTTGGCCATGTTGGCACACTCCCCATTCGATGTCTACCCACTGTGCTCCCTGGGAATAATGGAGTCCCGTATTAGACCCCTGAACACGCATGCTCCCACTTTGTACTAGAATTCTATATGTAGCCGCTGCAGGCACCTTGCGTGCGTACGTACACACACGCAGCAGAAGAGGGACACATACCGAAATCTATGCTTCTCCTCCTCTACAGCAGTGACTGACAGCAGCTTTTGCTGTGTTTTTTAGGCTGGGTTCACAACTATGCGAATTAGATATTCGCATGACAGTAGATTGTGACCGCCTCTATACGGAGCCAGTTCACATATCTCCGTTGTAGCTGCAGTGCATCTTTGGCTCCAATTCAGGTCTAAATTCAGGCAAAAGTTTGGGCCAGATTCGTCCCTGAAACAGAGAACAGGGCCGCATCGTACCCCTGCTGCGAGCCGCATATGTCGGAGGCGTGAACCCAGCCTCACTCTTGTGCTGCCTGTGTGTGTGGCTCTTGCAGAGGTTGTATGTAGAGCTGTATCACAGGGTGCGAGTGCACATGTACAAAAGAATCATATAGAAAGCCATAGGTCCCAGGGACACAGTGGACAGACACAGAATGGAGAACGTGGCAGTGCTGCCAGGGGACAACTTAAAAGGAAACTCAGAGGAGGAAATTTATTGCAAAAAAAAAAAAAAATTATATATATGCAAGTAATGTTATTGTACCGGTTTTAAAAAAAAATGTTTGTCACTTTAACACACGTAAAAACAAAATAAATACAGTACATTTTATATTTTAAAAACACACTGGGCTGCACAGATGTAAAAAAGCCATAAAAGAATGAATGGGGTTTCTACTTGAAATCCTTTCTACTGTCAGGAAATGGACAAGGTCAAATGGCCCTTATTCAATAGCGTAGTAGAAGGAGTTATGATGATGTGCAAAGGGCACGGACATATACAGGTGGTTCTCCAAAAATTTGCATATTGTGATAAAGTTCATTATTTTCTGTAATGTACTGATAAACATTAGACTTTCATATATTTTAGATTCATTACACACAACTGAAGTAGTTCAAGCCTTTTATTGTTTTAATATTGATGATTTAGGCATACAGCTCATGAAAACCCCAAATTCCTATCTCAAAAAATTAGCATATTTCATCCGACCAATAAAAGAAAAGTGTTTTTAATAAAAAAAAAGTCAACCTTCAAATAATTATGTTCAGTTATGCACTCAATACTTGGTCGGGAATCCTTTTGCAGAAATGATTGCGTCAATGCGGCGTGACATGGAGGCAATCAGCCTGTGGCACTGCTGAGGTGTTATGGAGGCCCAGGATGCTTCGGTAGCGGCCTTAAGCTCATCCAGAGTGTTGGGTCTTGCATCTCTCAACTTTCTCTTCCCAATATCCCACAGATTCTCTATGGGGTTCAGGTCAGGAGAGTTGGCAGGCCAATTGAGCACAGTAATACCATGGTTAGTAAACCATTTACCAGTGGTTTTGGCACTGTGAGCAGGTGCCAGGTCGTGCTGAAAAAAGAAATCTTCATCTCCATAAAGCTTTTCAGCAGATGGAAGCATGAAGTGCTCCAAAATCTCCTGATAGCTAGCTGCAATTACCCTGCCCTTGATAAAACACAGTGGACCAACACCAGCAGCTGACATGGCACCCCAGACCATCACTGACTGTGGGTACTTGACACTGAACTTCAGGCATTTTGGCATTTTCCTCTCCCCAGTCTTCCTCCAGACTCTGGCACCTTGATTACCGAATGACATGCAAAATTTGCTTTCATCCGAAAAAAGTACTTTGGACCACTGAGCAACAGTCCAGTGTTGCTTCTCTGTAGCCCAGGTCAGGCGCTTCTGCCGCTGTTTCCGGTTCAAAAGTGGCTTGACCTGGGGAATGCGGCACCTGTAGCCCATTTCCTGCACACACCTGTACACAGTGGCTCTGGATGTTTCTACTCCAGACTCAGTCCACTGCTTCCGCAGGTCCCCCAAGGTCTGGAATCGGTCCTTCTCCACAATCTTCCTCAGGGTCCGGTCACCTCTTCTCGTTGTGCAGCGTTTTCTGCCACACTTTTTCCTTCCCACAGACTTCCCACTGAGGTGCCTTGATACAGCACTCTGGGAACAGCCTATTCGTTCAGAAATTTCTTTCTGTGTCTTACCCTCTTGCTTGAGGGTGTCAATGATGGCCTTCTGGACAGCAGTCAGGTCGGCAGTCTTACCCATGATTGCGGTTTGGAGTAATGAACCAGGCTGGGAGTTTTTAAAAGCCTCAGGAATCTTTTGCAGGTGTTTAGAGTTAATTAGTTGATTCAGATGATTAGGTTAAGAGCTTGTTTAGAGAACCTTTTCATGATATGCTAATTTTTTGAGATAGGAATTTTGGGTTTTCATGAGCTGTATGCCAAAATCATCAATATTAAAACAATAACAGGCTTGAACTACTTCAGTTGTGTGTAATGAATCTAAAATATATGAAAGTCTAATGTTTATCAGTACATTACAGAAAATAATGAACTTTATCACAATATGCTAATTTTTTGAGAACCACCTGTATAAGAAATAATCAGGTGTTAGTTTCTACTACTACATTCCAACATTGATGCAATATATAGAAATGTGTTGTGCTCTGTGCATTACATCACTGTGAATAACATCCTTTTGTTATTCACATTGCAAGCTACTCGATTTTAAGGTTTAATTCTCACCAGAGGTTCTATGGTCACAGCATACACTTTCATTCTTAAACAGCATTGTAACAACAATACAAACAATGGTTATTTTTTTTTACAATCCAATATAAGCTTACTTGAAAAATCTCTGTTCTGTCTGTTGACCATCTCTTTCCACAACGTCCTGGATTCCCTGCATGCTTTGCAGTTTCTCTTCTGATGTTTACTTTCGATTTCTAAGGACTATATATCCCATGGTACCTTGCTGCCTGCAAGCAGTGATTCCTGTACTGACTCTGCCTCCTGAGACTCCTCTCAGCACCTCTGTAGTTCAGAAGGCAGGCTCTGTGAAATGTGTGACACAACAGTGCCTACTCACAGGGCATAATGAATACGTGTCACAGAATTCAAAGAAGAAAATGTGTAGGGACTTCACAAAGTGAGTTTACAAACTTCAAGATAGTTTAGAGTAATAGGAGTCAGCTAATAAATAACTGAAATACAAAGTGAAAAATTAACATCTGATTTTAATTTTAAAGCTGTAGAGACTGTCCACTTATCAAAGTGAATGCTCTTTTAGCAAATTTTATGTTCATTTAGCTTAGTAAATAAGATGAAGCTGGGTCCACGTTGCATGCCAACCACAAATACACTTTTAAAAGGCTTGTTAAAGTCTAACTCCAGGTTTCTTGTGACGTTAAAGAGGAGCTCCGGGGAAAAAAAAAAATAAAAACCAGCAGCTACACATACAGCAGCTGCTGGCTTTTAATAAATGGACACCTACCTGTCCTGGAGTCCAGCGATGTCGGCAGTAGGGTTCCTGGCGTGAAGCCGAAAGGCTACACTGCCGCCGCCATTGCGGGTACGGGAACCCGGCAGTGTAGCCTTTTGGCTTCACGCCGGGAACCCTACTGCGCATGTGCGAGGCCCCACTCCTCTCTCCTTGTAGCCGATGGCCAGGGTAGGGGGGAGGAGGGAGCCCCACGGTGACATCACGGCCACGGCCAGACTCCCGGAAGTGGGAAAGGATACCCGTCAAAGATAGGTATTCTGTCCCCCCTCTCCCTGAAAGTTGCCAATTGTGGCGCCGAAGGGGGGGGGGGGATTCGATGAGCGGAAGTTCCACTTTAGGGTGGAGCTCCGCTTTAAATAAGTAATTCATGTAATCGTATGATAGGAAACATAAAAAAAAAATAGAATTTAGCCAAAAGTTCATTATCTGAAATTCAATGCACGACAGACCCTCCCATTTCCCAGTGGCAGGCTTTTCAACTTTGCTACTTCCTAAACTAGACTGCATTTGACTAACTTGGATCCACCTCTTACCCCATTAGACATGGAGGGGTTTATTTACAAAAGCTAGAGAGGGCAAAATGTGTCACATTTCTGCATTGAAACCAATCAGCTTCTAACCTCAGCTTGTTCAATTAAGCTTTGGCAATAAAATCTGGAAGCCGATTGGTTTCTTTGCAGAATTGTGAAGAGGAGTGCCACAACAGAGAGTATTTATATATGGTACATTTGTCCCGACAGTATGAAAGCAAGAAATTGGGAATAGGAGGCAAGAATGGACTTTGGTGGTACAGTACCAATAACTAAATTTAGACCTTTTTTGTGTCCCAGAAGACTGTGGGGGAAGGAGGAGGGCCACAATCTGAAGTGGGAGCGGGTACCTGTGCTCCCCCCAAAACGTGCCAAATGTGACAGTGAAAAGGAGGAGTGTGCTAACAAGCGGAGCTTCCTCTTTTGGGTGGAGTTCAGCTTTAATAATTATGCTACCAAAATAAGTGCATGCTGTAAATTGCCTCCAGCATTGCTCCTGTTTCTTCTTGCTGCCATTTTGCTGAAGCCCAGAGCCCCTGAACAGCAGTAAATCATAAAGCTGAACTAAACACATTGATTTAACAGTTTTAAAAAACAGTTACATTCCTGGAATTGCCAACTGTCACATTTGCTTGTGTCCTCATCCAAACTGTCAAACCATCAAATTACTGGTGTCACAACTGAGCTAACTCTATGTGTGAGCACCATGGCAGTTGCAGATTAAACAGAAGCAGCTTCCTTGGCTGTAAAGGATAGGAGGGTTTAATTCCAATTTAAAGCTGTCAGCAGATCGGTCTCTACAAACTCGGCAGTGTCTAAAAATGGAGAGCAACGGAGCATGTGCAGAGCAGGGGGTGATAGGGTATTACTGGATTTTAAAGAGTACAGACACATATTTTTTATGTTTTCCATCGCTATACCTGCAAAAGAGGGCAGCCTGAAGCGAGGAGCAGGACTAAATTTGCTGGCTAAAGTTCCACTTTAATGATATAGTCTTGTTTTCTGATGTACTACTAAAGATGTGATATTTTTTGTGGTAGATTTCATCTAGAGAATATTGACCGATGTAATATCTACGATTGGTCTAAAAAAATGTGAAACGTTATTGTGACCTGTTTTTAACTGTAACATATTAAAGTTTCACATATTTTCCTGTATTTCTCTATATAAAATGAAAATAAAGCGTTAAAAATAAATAATTTGTTGGACCAAGCTAGTCTATTTAAATTATTTGTAGGAAAAATTTGCAAAATAAATTTTCATACCCTGCTCTATCATAAATATAAATAAATATTAAAGTCCATAAACTGCCGCCGATAAATCTCCAATCAAGTGAAGTAAATATACTTTTTATGATATGACCCCTGAAGAAACGCATTGGTTCGCTAGTGCGTGACACGTCACTTCTGCTCCCTGGAATGCAGATGCAATGCAATTGGCATACCTGCTGTTGTCCACAAGCCGTTTGAAGTTTACTGAACTGTAAGTGCCTATGTTTGTTTATGAAATAAATTAGTTTTATACTACACCATGAGGAGTTCCCTTTCTCTCTTTGATATATGAACCATATCGTGTTGCTTTATACTGGTGTTGACCGTTTCTTCCATTGGAGGATCCATCCTGGTGTCACTCAGGCCCATTATACTATCTGTAATGGGTGTCGTGTTTGTGTGGTGAGTAGGAGATTTGCGCACATTCACAGTGGCAATTTATGGACTTTAACATTGAATTATATTTATGATAGAGCGCGGTATGAATTTTTTTTTTGCAAAATGTTCCCTTCACTTTTTAGACCTTTGGTCTCAGTATGAGCAGCTCTGCATACACAAGTATTTGCATTCACTTGTAATTCTCATTGGTATTTGTTAGTTTAGGGTGCGCAGTTTTATGCCTCGTACACATGATCGGAATTTTCGATGGAAAACGTCTGACTTTTTCCATCGGAAATTCCGATCGTGTGTATGCCCATTGGATGTTCTGATGAATTTCGTCGTAGTTTAGATAGAGAACATGTTCTCTTTTACTCCGATGGAATTCCGATGCGAGTTTGGTCGGACAAAGGTTTTTTTTTCCTTTCACAATTTGAATTATTTGCTTTACTAACAGATGCACCCATTGGAAGTGCTGTACAGCTACATATAGTATACAGCTCTGTGTTCAGCAGTAAGATGAGGGACTTCCACCCTGCTTCTAGACCAAAATCAAGTCAGGCTGAGTGCTGCTCAACCATTCACAGGAAAGCTTTGTATTTCATCAATACAAAGCTTCCTCTGATTGAGTGAGGTGGGGTTTGTGACAGCATCTGTCTGCCTCTCCACCTCAGAGGTAGCCTTGAATCCATTGATGAAATACAGGGTTTCCTGTGAATGGTGAGCAGCGCTCAGCCTGGCTTGATTTTCTCCTGGGAGCAGGAAGCTGAGACTACATACAGTTTATACAGCATTCACAGTCGCTGCATCTGTTAGTGAAGCAAAAAGTTTGTTGGACCATCTTGGTCCAAACTATTTAAAGTCACAAGAAACTGGTTAGGTTTTAACTCCTCTGTTTGTACTAATAAAACACTAAGTCCGTGACCTCGTGGAGCTGCCAGCTAGTTCAGAGAAGATTACGACAGTAGCAGTGGATTGTGTTGTAAATGGCAGTGGCTTAAAGCGGAGTTCCAACCACAATTAGCATTTTTTAAATGTATGTCCTTTCATCCTGCGTTTTTATAATATAAATCCGGTCACTTACTATTTTAGAATCCGCCGCCGATCCGCATAGATATTCAAAAAAGAGAGTTTATAAAACTATATCTACACCATTGTCATTTTGCTTGTGGGCATTGTGAAGCCTACAAGCACTATGGCCCAGATTCAGGTAGAAGTGTGGCGGCGTAACGTATATCGCAAGTGCCTGATTCACAAAGCACTTGCAATGAAAACCTACGCCGGCGGCCTCCGGCGTAAGCCCGCGTAATTCAAAGGTGCGTGTGCCATTTAAATTAGGCGCGCTCCCGCGCCGGACCTACTGCGCATGCTCCCTTTTGAATTACCCGCCGTGCTTTGCGCGAAGTGACGTCATTTTTTCGAACGGCGACGTGCGTAGCGTACTTCCGTATTCCTGGACGTCTTACGCAAACGACGTGATTTTTTAAATTTCGACGCGGGAACGACGGCCATACTTTATACAGCACATACGTGTGCTGTGTAAAGTTAAAGCACCAAAAACGAGCAGCAACGTAGCAAAACGCGAAAAACCGTTGTGGATCGCCGTAACTCCTAATTTGCATACCCGACGCTGGTTTACGACGCAAATTCCCCCCAGCGGCAGCCGCGGTATTGCATCTTAAGATCCGACAGTGTAAAACAATTACACCTGTCGGATCTTATGGCTATCTATGCGTAACTGATTCTATGAATCAGTCGCATAGATACTCTGAGAGATACGACGGAGTATCTGAGATACGACGGAGTATCTGAGATACTCCGTCGTATCTCCTTTGTGAATCTGGGCCTAACTTCCTGGAAGTCTTGGATGGAGAGTGATAATTGGACAGCGCACTGCATCATGGGAAATGATGACACACATTTCCCAGGAGCATTAGAGGGAGAGGATGTCAGAATCCTAGGTGGTTTCAAAGGCAGATTTCGTGGGACCACATAGCAACAGGCATTTCCAGATGAGTAAAAAAAAAAAAATCTTTTTTTCTTTTCTTTTTTAGGTGCAAGCTACAGTTTAAAGCAAAATTGTTTTTTTGATGGAACCTCCACTTTAAGAGAAGCCCTGTAATTCATTAAAACACAAGACCAATACACCACACACACACACACACAATATTCTTTCTGGAACAAATGTAGTAGCCAACGTGTTTGTTGTCAGCTTGTTTTATTTGGAAATGGTGGCTACTACGGTAGTAAAGTTCTCCGAACTAGCTGGTCTTCGGCTCAGTTAATACAAAGAAAACAGAAGAGGCAAAGGGTTGCATGGCAAGGAGGGATGCAGATATCTCTTCTGGCAGTGTTCAAAGGAGGCAGGGGTTGTGAGCAGTCAGTCAGAAGTCTGTCTCTTAAGTTCAGCCTGGTCAGATAATGGTGGAGAAGGGGTGGGCCAGCTATAGAACCACACTACTCTGTAAACCACAGATAAAAACCAAGAGAAAAATGGTCAGTCATGTTTACATGCAACTCTTTATATACTGTTAAAGCACATGGTACAAAATCAGGACTGATTCAAACTATCCCACAGGAAAAAGTCAAAGGATACTTTCACTGGAAGCCCACAAAAGGAAAGATGGTACTAATGGTACCGGGTGCTTGGCAATGCCGATTATACACATGACAATTTTCAAGCAATTTCATGCTTTTCAAACAGCTTTCAACCATCAAAAGATAAACACAACCTTCCACTAAAGGCACTTTCATACGGGCGGATCCGTCGGGTCGGTCTGTCAGTTTTTCAGGTGGATCTTATCGGACACTCCATTCTCCCCTATGGAGTCAATGGATATATGTCCATTGACATCCGGCGATATCCGATCCTGTCTGCTAAAAACAGATGGATAAGCAATCCGATCCCCATCCATCTAGTGGATCGGATGGCAGTCAGGTGTAAACGGACAGGACATAAACAACAACAAAAAGGTGCTACTGCCCCAGATTAGATCCCTTTCACACTGGGTCGCTTTGTAAGCACTATAAACGCTAAAAATAGCGCCTGCAAAGCGCCCTGAAAGAGCCGCTGCTGTCTCTCCAGTGTGAAAGCACCGAGGGCTTTCACACTGGAGCGCTGCGCTAGCAGGATGGTAAAAAAAAGTCCTGCTAGCAGAATCTTTGGAGCGGTGTGCATACCGCTCTTGCCCATTGAATGGGGCACCGTGGCTATACCACCGGCAAAGCGTCTCTGCGGTGGTTTTAACCCTTTCTCGGCCGCTAGTGGGGGGGGTAAAAGCGCCCCGCTAGCAGCCGAATAGCGCCACAAAATTGACGGTAAAGTGCCGCTAAAAACAGCGGCGCTTTACCGCTGACGCCACCCCCGCCCCAGTGTGAAAGGGGCCTTAGTGAAACTCCTCCTGAGCGACTAGTCGGGTGCAGGATGTGCAGTTGCTCAGCTGCCAAAGTGATAAATGACCATCCGCAACTCCATACATGCTCAAGCATGTATGGAGTTGCAGATTGTCCTTTATCAACGTAAAAGGACAGGTGGTCTGTTTACTTCCGACTGCCCAAAGAGGAGAGCAGGCTGCATCTCCTCTGCATAAGCGATTCGGACACAGACCAGCAAACAGATTCCCCGCTAAGCAGGCAGACTCCAACGGAGCCCACCCCTTGTGTAAGGGTCCCAACTGTGTCACAATCAAAACAGTTTGTGGCAGATTGCCTTGATCCCTCTATTATTTCTGAGGTCAAAAGCTGGATGAAAATTGTAGCGTCTAGAATAAGGCCGAGCCATTCGAAGCACGACTTTACGCTTTACCAGAAATGCTTTAGAGCACTACACTAGAACTATTATTTTTATAGAAGACTAATCATACCTGAGCACAGTGTTGCTTGAAGCCCCCCCCCCCCCTACTCAACCAAAAAAAAAAAGAAGGGAGCTTCACATGTTTTGACCACAACAGACTTCTATGGGACTGTGTGAACATGCCTGTAACACTCGTTTTTGTGTGCTTTCTTGCCTAGTAACTAGCTTTCCAAAAAAAAAAAAAAAAAAAAAAACACGTTAAAGCCTGACACCTGTGTCCATACAAAGGTTAGAAAAAATCCTGGAAAAATGCTAAAAACACTGAGCTTACACAACCTGGCCATTTATTATATTCGCTACTCCTGTCAAATCCTAACCTTGCAGCAATAGACTGCAATCTGCTCTTTGCACTGCAGTTTACCCAATCTGCCCATTCTACAGGTAACTGTATCCTCCATAGATTACCTACACACGTGTCTTGGGATGTTTATTTATTGTCAGCATGTGAAACAATTTAGCATATTTCCCACACAGACAACATGTTTTTAAATAAGGATCATGACTATGAAAATCCATGTTTCTATTATCTGATAAGGATGACTCATTGAAGCAGTTGTTTGGTTTGCGGAGCTGCACTGATGTCATGTTTATTATTATTTATGGCAGGTAAACGTCTGTCTATTTATGGGGAAGGGCCTGCAAGTTGCATAACGTCCAAGTGCAGTGCTGAGCTGAGAAGAACAAAGAAAGTGGAAGTAACCTGACAGATCTTCAGGCTTTCTTCTAAGCAGAGTTTAGAGCTTGCTGAACTGTATGACAGATGAGAACTGCTCCGAGGCTCACGGTAAACACTGCTGTGACAACACAGGCAGTATGACGCCACCGCCTGGGTGATGAGAAAAACGGTACTTTGTTGCTGATGGATGGTCAGCAGTCCAAATACAGTATACAGAAAGCCAACTACTAAAATCTGATATAGGCTCTGCTCTGAAGGGTGATCCTGATATGAAGGTCTCTATTCAGAGGTGTCACTCTGATCAATGCTTGTATACATACTGGATGATCAGCTGTGTCTAGCTTGTGTGCAGGCAGAACTTGGATGTAAACTGTCGGTGGGGGGCGGTAATTGTATGCAACTGCAGATGAGCAGTTACATGAGAACGATAGCGGCGCCGACCATCGATTTCTACAAATGGGAGTATAAATCTGGCTACAGATGTTCACACACAGAAAAAATTGTACTGTTATGCCCGTACACACGACCCGAAAATCAGACGACAGATCGTCCGAATTTTTTCGCTTACTAGTCGCAAGTAGAAATTGAATAGGTAACTAAAGTCAGCAAAAAAAAAAAATGTCAGCAAAAAAAAAAAATCGGAAGTGATGTAATGCAGGGCTCGACAAATCCCGGTCACCAGGTCGCCATGGCGACTAGAAATAGTGTCCTGGCGACTTGGCTTGGAAGGTGGGCCAAAAAAAAATGTTGTTTTTTTTTGTGAGCTGGCGCCATCTGGTGGTGAGCCGTTGGTATTACAAGTTATTACCACCAGATGTGAGCTGGCGCCATCTGGTGGTGGCCGTTGGTATTACAAGTTAAGCATTACAAGTTAAACAGCAATTCTAATGTCATTTCACTATTTTTCACTGCCATCTTCTTCCCTCTAATTAGAACCCCCAAACATTATATATATTTTTTATCCTAACACCCTAGAGAATAAAATGGTGATCGTTGCAATACTTTCTGTCATGTCGTATTTGCGCAGCGGTCTTACAAGCGCACTTTTTTGGGAAAAAATTACACTTTTTTTAATTAAAAAAAATAAGACAACAGTAAAGTTATCCCCATTTTTTTTTTTTTAATATTATGAAAGATAATGTTACGCCGAGTAAATTCATACCCAACATGTCACGCTTCAAAATTGTGTCCGCTCGTGGAATGCCGACAAACTTTTACCCTTTAAAATCTTCATAGGCAACGTTTAAAAAAATTTCCATGTTGCATGTTTTAAGTTACAGAGGAGGTCTAGGGCTAGAATTATTGCTCTCGCTCTACCAATCGCAGCGATACCTCACATGTGTGGTTTGAACACCGTTTACATATGCGGGCGCTACTCACATATGTGTTTGCTTCTGCGCGCAAGCTCGTTGGGACGGGTGCGTTTTCTGGCTCCTAACTTTTTTAGCTGGCTCCTAGATTCCAAGCAAATTTGTCAAACCCTGATGTAATGTGTTGTAGTGTATTTTCGGATGACAACTGTACTGACTAAACAAAAATTGTACAATTAGGTATAGTACGAGGAAAATTTTCGTGTCCGGATGAACTGTTGTGTTTGGCTCTCAAAATCTCTGTACTAACGATCCGATTATCGCACGATCACATCAAAAGCAGTATATTTCCCCCTCTTTTTAAATCGTGTGTACGGGCATGCGCCAGTCTGAATATGTCCTCATAGGGTGACAACACTTAAGCCCTGTACACACGATCGGTTTGTCCGATGAAAACAGACCAATGGACTGTCAAACCGATCGTGTGTGGGCCCCATCGGTTTGGTTTTTCATCGGTGAAAAAAAAATAGAACACGTTTAAAATTTTTCGTATGGATAAAAAAACGATATAAAAAAACGATCGTGTGTGTGGAAGTCCATCGGAATGCTCGGAAGCATTGAACTTCATTTTTTTTGGCTCGTCGTAGTGTTTTACGTCACCGCGTTTTGGCACGGTCGGATTTTAGTCTGATGGTGAGTGGGCAAGACTGATGAAAGTCAGCTTCATCGGATATCCGGCGAAAAAATACATCGGATTGGAGTCCATCAGATATCCGATCGTGTGTACAGGACTTTACTGTTCCTAATTGTTCTCCTGCGTTGTCACCCTGTCACATGCTCTCCCAATGGAGACTACAAGCGTCCATGTCAGTGTACATTACACAGGCATGATCGGGTATTCTCACCATCTGAACCTGCTGAGAAATGCCAAATATGTACAAGTAGCTGCAAAGGGTCTGCAGGAGAAGTAACACAGGATAGAAAGGTATTAAAAAGTGTTACTAAACCCACAACAGTAAAATGAGTCTGTATATTCAGTAAAGCATCCTTGTTATACTTGCTGTGGAACCTAAAGGGTTAATCCTCTGCACTGTGTTAAAAGGCTGTTTGATCCTGTGTTCTCTGATCCTCCCATTGTTCAACTGTCCCCTAACCATCTTCTGATAGTACAGAGCCTTTGGGGCACTCTGCACATGCTCAGTTTGGTGGGTATCGCTAGAGAGCTTTTCTTTTACTTGGGAGAGTGCATGTGATCAGCACAGGGCCAATCAGCACTGTCCAGACAGAGGGTCAGGGGTCAGCCTCATAGGACAGTCAGAGGAGAATGAAAACTCCTCCTACAAGCTTTAACCAGACACTGATAAAAGTCATAAGACTGTTATATACTGCTGATGAAAAAGGGTATTTAGCAGTTTATACTTACTAAAATAATTGCATTTCCATGCTCTGTGGGAGACCAGATATAGAGAATGCAGGGTTCTGGGTTTAGTAACACTTTAATAAGTATTTTATTAACCCCTTTTATACTGGCTATTGCCAGGGCTTTAAAACAGAACTAAACCCCTACAGCCAAGAAAGCTAGCCTCTGTTTGATGTGCAGTTGCCATGGTGCTGCACATGTGATCAGCTATGACACCAGCCATCATTCAAGGCATGTCTTGAATGTACAGGAACAGTTTTTGGAAACAAAGTATAACTAAAGGCAAACTTTACTTTTAGGTTTTGGATAAAAGTGGAGAGGGATTAGAACACCTGACAGTTTTTATGTGCTGCTGTTGGGGAGCTCCACCCTCTCTATTTTCTTCTGTTTACCAATATCATTGAAAGGGAAAGTGGAGACACTAGTTCTTATGACAACCCAGGATTTCCTCACTTTGGAGGTATTCCCTCTCACTTCCTGCTTTGGCTATGGGACAGGAAGTGAAGGGCAATCTCCCCTATAGGACACAGATGGCAAAAAAATTAAAATAAAGAAATTACGGGGTATATCTATCCCATGCGCTACCCAAAATGAAAAAAGGATTTGCCATTCGTTTTACTTTAAAGCGGTTGTAAAGGTACAATTTTTTCCCCCTAAATAGCTTCCTTTACCTTAGTGCAGTCCTCCTTCACTTACCTCATCCTTCCATTTTGATTTTAAATGTCCTTATTTCTTCTGAGAAATCCTCACTTCCTGTTCTTCTGTCTGTAACTCCACACAGTAATGCAAGGCTTTCTCCCTGGTGTGGAGTGTTGCGCTCGACCCCTCCCTTGGGCTACGGGAGAGTCAGGACGCCCACTAACACACAGCTCCTTTCTCCATCTGCAACGTAGAGACCTGACTCTCCTGTAGTCCAAGGGAGGGGGGCGAGCACGACACTCCACACCAGGGAGAAAGCCTTGCATTACTGTGTGTAGTTACAGACAGAAGAACAGGAAGTGAGGATTTCTCAGAAGAAATAAGGACATTTAAAAGCAAAATGGAAGGATGAGGTAAGTGAAGGAGGACTGCACTAAGGTAAAGGAGGCTATTTAGGAAAAAAATTGTACCTTTACAACCCCTTTAAGTTGATGGATTTAGTTCCACTTTAAATTGTCTGTGATGCCAGGAGCTGGTGGGTGGGGCTCCCGATCTTCCCACACTGTGACTGGCTACACAGTGCTGGCATCACAGGGAGTCACGCCTACTGGCTCCCATTTTTCACAGTTCTGGGAGCCCTAATAGAGTGCACCCCACAACAGTGATGTATATACATAATGCTGTCCTAAAGGGTTTAAAAAAAAAAAAAAACCTTGCTTGGGCAAACTAAATATAGTTCAGCGTTTAATTGAGCCCCCAGAATTGACTAAGGATCTGTGGTAAGTTAAAACCTAACTAAAGTCACAAACTGCGAGAAGGGGGCTCTTTTCTGCAATGCCTCTTCTGCAACTACACCTACCTGCCTGCTTGCAGCCTTCCCTGGTATGTAGACTGAGCCGAGCATGCGCAGCTCAGCTTACATCGCTGGCACGGCCCATGCCAATTATGGGAAAATCACACGCTGTGTACATTTCCTGCGCCGCACAGGAACACCCTGACCTTGTTGCTGTTTGCAGCCACCAAACTGCATGGTACTGTGCAGTTTGGTACGGTGCCACCTTAAAAAAGTAGTGCCTACCTTACTTCTTGTGCGTTCCCCCTGTATTTGTCAGGCGTGTTCAGAACCCCCACCAGGAAGTCGGCACTGCACTTATCGCAGGCAGTGAGACATTTTCCTGATCCGTGGCTGCAGAGATCGAGAAATTTCTCACTGCCTGCAATTAGCTCTGTGCTGACTTCCTGGCGGGCTCTGCACGTGTGGGTTCCAAACACGCCTGAGCCCATCCTTAGTGATTAGCGGTATGTAGTGTCGGCTTCCTGGCGGGCTCTGCACGTGTGGGTTCCAAACACGCCTGAACCCATCCTTAGTGATAAACGTTGTGTAGTGTCGGCTTTCTGGCGGGCTCTGCACGTGTGGGTTACAAACACGCCTGAGCCCATCCTTAGTGATTTGCGGTATGTAGTGTCAGCTTCCTGGCGGGCTCTGCACGTGTGGGTTACAAACACGCCTGAGCCCATTCTTGATTAACGTTGTGTAGTGTCGGCTTTCTGGCGGGCTCTGCACGTGTGGGTTACAAACACGCCTGAGCCCATCCTTAGTGATTAGCGGTATGTAGTGTCGGCTTCCTGGCGGGCTCTGCACGTGTGGGTTACAAACACGCCTGAGCCCATCCTTAGTGATTAGTGGTATGTAGTGTCAGCTTCCTGGTGGGCTCTGCACGTGTGGGTTACAAACACGCCTGAGCCCATCCTTAGTGATTAGCTGTATGTAGTGTCGGCTTCCTGGCGGGCTTTGCACGTGCGGGTTATGAACACACCTGAGCCCGTGATTAGCGGCATGTGGTGTCGACTTCCTGGCGGGTTTTGGAAAGGTGGGAAGGGAGAAACTGCCGCTCTAGGTGAGTGCAATCAGTGTCCTCTCAGGAACCGTGGGTGTCGGCAATGCACGAAGCAAAACTCAAAAAGAAAATATGGACGGCCGCACACCAAAAAAGCCTTTAATGGTAAAAAAGGAAAACAGCACTACAAAGCACAGCGAGCAGTGGGGTATATATCTGACGCGTTTCACACTGGGGTTCAGTGCTTAGTCATAGCTAAAACAAAATGTTCCTTTTTTACCATTAAAGGCTAACTTTTAAAGTTTTTTTGGTGTGCGGCCGTCCATATTTTCTTTTTGAGTTTTGGAAAGGTGGATTGGGACTAAGATCCCAAACACTCCCGAGATCACATCTTGTGCCTGATAGCAGGGAGAAACCCAGACAGATCTCTGTCCTGTGATTGGCTACAGACAATCGGCAGGCATACAGCCAAAACAATTGGCTGTAACCTGCTGACAAACTCGTGTCCGATCACAGCACATGCCACCAGGGGGCGCACGCTTCTAAACCAGGAAGTACAGCTGCTCGCCCTCGGTACCTGTACTGCTGGTGGTCAGCAAGAGATTAAAGTTTATTAGAGTGTCACAAAGTGACCCGGCAGCCAGGTGTACGCATTACACAGCGATACGGTGTGATGGGCACACAGGGAACCATTCTATAGTGTGTGAATGAGCCCCAGGATTTGGGAAGACAGGGAAAAGTTCAGTCACAGTTGTCATAGGAGAGCTGTCAGTGGGGGAGGGGGAGACAATGCCACATGTACAGAGGGGGGGGGGGACACTAAACAAGGATGACCCTGAAGAACTACAAGTCCCAGCAGCAGCAGGCCCCGCCCCCTCCTCCTGTCAGGGCCCCTGAATTGCCTGGCACACAAACAGCTGTGACTGCGCCACAAGCCGGGAGGGGGAGAGATCTCCTCTTTATCTTCTCCTGAGCCACTCACCATGAGAAGCGGGGAAGGGTGTCAGGGTTGGCGGCACACTCGGTCCCTGCTCGCCCGCCGTCTTCTAGGATCTGACCCGAGCTGTCTGTGGCGATGCAGGACACGGGGGGAGTGCGGAGCGCATACAGGCCCGTGTACAGCCTGGGTTCTGTCAGGCCGCATCCCCAGCCTCCCTCTACACGGGAAAACACCCCCTCCATCAGCCACCAGGGGGCTCCCCACAGCCCTTCAATAGATCGAAGAACTACAATCTCCTATAAACTTACACAGGATCATGTGATTGGTTTCAAACTTTGGGGGGAATAAAGAAAGGAAATTCATCATTTTTGTTAGTGTAAATATCGGAGCATTTTTCATCTGCCAGATCAATGATGTGGAGCAGTGCTGAGGGCGGACGCCACTTGAGGTTTGCCATCTCTCCTTCCTGTCCTTGGTTGCTAGGATGCTGGCAGCATCTTTGGTTGCTAGGAAGCATGTGGCGGCATCATTTTTGCAAAAACCCTTGGCTGCTAGGAAACACAGCGTCATTGTTTGCTGAGATGCTGACAGCCAGGTCACACAGCATCATTGGTTGCTAGGACAATGGTAGCCAGGTCACACATTATCACTGGTTGCTAGGACACTGGCAGCCAGGTCACACAGCGTCAATGGTTGCTAGGACGCTGGCAGCCAGATCACACAGCGTCACTGGTTGCTAGGACGCTGGCAGCCAGGTCACACAGCGTCACTGGTTGCTAGGACACTGGCAGCCAGGTCACACATTATCACTGGTTGCTAGGACGCTGGCAGCCAGATCACACAGTGGTTGCTGAGATGCCAGCGGCCAGGTCACACAGCATCACTGGTTGCTAGGACACTGGTAGCCAGGTCACACATTATCACTGGTTGCTAGGACGCTGGCAGCCAGGTCACACAGTGGTTGATGAGATACTAGCGGCCAGGTCGCACAGTGGTTGATGAGATACTAGCGGCCAGGTCGCACAGTGGTTGATGAGATGCTAGCGGCCAGGTCGCACAGTGGTTGATGAGATACTAGCGGCCAGGTCGCACAGTGGTTGATGAGATGCTAGCGGCCAGGTCGCACAGTGGTTGATGAGATACTAGCGGCCAGGTCGCACAGTGGTTGATGAGATACTAGCGGCCAGGTCGCACAGTGGTTGATGAGATACTAGCGGCCAGGTCGCACAGTGGTTGATGAGATGCTAGCGGCCAGGTCGCACAGTGGTTGATGAGATACTAGCGGCCAGGTCGCACAGTGGTTGATGAGATGCTAGCGGCCAGGTCGCACAGTGGTTGATGAGATACTAGCGGCCAGGTCGCACAGTGGTTGATGAGATGCTAGCGGCCAGGTCGCACAGTGGTTGATGAGATACTAGCGGCCAGGTCGCACAGTGGTTGATGAGATGCTAGCGGCCAGGTCGCACAGTGGTTGATGAGATGCTAGCGGCCAGGTCGCACAGTGGTTGATGAGATACTAGCAGCCAGGTCGCACAGTGGTTGATGAGATGCTAGCGGCCAGGTCGCACAGTGGTTGATGAGATACTAGCGGCCAGGTCGCACAGTGGTTGATGAGATGCTAGCGGCCAGGTCGCACAGTGGTTGATGAGATACTAGCGGCCAGGTCGCACAGTGGTTGATGAGATGCTAGCGGCCAGGTCGCACAGTGGTTGATGAGATACTAGCGGCCAGGTCGCACAGTGGTTGATGAGATGCTAGCGGCCAGGTCGCACAGTGGTTGATGAGATACTAGCGGCCAGGTCGCACAGTGGTTGATGAGATGCTAGCGGCCAGGTCGCACAGTGGTTGATGAGATACTAGCGGCCAGGTCGCACAGTGGTTGATGAGATACTAGCGGCCAGGTCGCACAGTGGTTGATGAGATGCTAGCGGCCAGGTCGCACAGTGGTTGATGAGATACTAGCGGCCAGGTCGCACAGTGGTTGATGAGATACTAGCGGCCAGGTCGCACAGTGGTTGATGAGATACTAGCGGCCAGGTCGCACAGTGGTTGATGAGATACTAGCGGCCAGGTCGCACAGTGGTTGATGAGATGCTAGCGGCCAGGTCGCACAGTGGTTGATGAGATGCTAGCGGCCAGGTCGCACAGTGGTTGATGAGATACTAGCGGCCAGGTCGCACAGTGGTTGATGAGATGCTAGCGGCCAGGTCGCACAGTGGTTGATGAGATACTAGCGGCCAGGTCGCACAGTGGTTGATGAGATGCTAGCGGCCAGGTCGCACAGTGGTTGATGAGATACTAGCGGCCAGGTCGCACAGTGGTTGATGAGATGCTAGCGGCCAGGTCGCACAGTGGTTGATGAGATGCTAGCGGCCAGGTCGCACAGTGGTTGATGAGATGCTAGCGGCCAGGTCGCACAGTGGTTGATGAGATACTAGCGGCCAGGTCGCACAGTGGTTGATGAGATACTAGCGGCCAGGTCGCACAGTGGTTGATGAGATACTAGCGGCCAGGTCGCACAGTGGTTGATGAGATACTAGCGGCCAGGTCGCACAGTGGTTGATGAGATACTAGCGGCCAGGTCGCACAGTGGTTGATGAGATACTAGCGGCCAGGTCGCACAGTGGTTGATGAGATACTAGCGGCCAGGTCGCACAGTGGTTGATGAGATACTAGCGGCCAGGTCGCACAGTGGTTGCTGAGATACTAGCGGCCAGGTCGCACAGTGGTTGATGAGATGCTAGCGGCCAGGTCGCACAGTGGTTGATGAGATACTAGCGGCCAGGTCGCACAGTGGTTGATGAGATACTAGCGGCCAGGTCGCACAGTGGTTGATGAGATACTAGCGGCCAGGTCGCACAGTGGTTGATGAGATGCTAGCGGCCAGGTCGCACAGTGGTTGATGAGATACTAGCGGCCAGGTCGCACAGTGGTTGATGAGATACTAGCGGCCAGGTCGCACAGTGGTTGATGAGATACTAGCGGCCAGGTCGCACAGTGGTTGATGAGATACTAGCGGCCAGGTCGCACAGTGGTTGATGAGATGCTAGCGGCCAGGTCGCACAGTGGTTGATGAGATACTAGCGGCCAGGTCGCACAGTGGTTGATGAGATACTAGCGGCCAGGTCGCACAGTGGTTGATGAGATACTAGCGGCCAGGTCGCACAGTGGTTGATGAGATACTAGCGGCCAGGTCGCACAGTGGTTGATGAGATGCTAGCGGCCAGTAGATGCAATAACTTTTAAAATATGCTTATTGGATTTTTTTTTACCAAAAACATGTAGCAGAATACATATTGGACTAAACTGATGAAGAAATTACATTTTTATTAGATATGTTTTATAGCAGAAAGTTAATTTTTTTTATTTATTTTTTTAAATTGTCGTTATTTGTTTCTAGCGCAAGAAAGAAAAAACACAAAGGTGATTAAATACCACCAAAAGAAAGGGGGGGGGGGGGGGGGCGACGTCAATTGTACTTTGATACAGTGTCACATAACTGTGCAATTAAAAAATAAAAAATAAAGTAGTGCAGTATCGCAAAAAAAATGGCCTGGTCTTGAAGGGGGTAAATCTTCCGTTAAAGTAAATCCCCCAAAGTGAGAAGAACCCCCCCCCCCCCCCTCTTAGACAGGTAACCCCCATCGGAGGATGTGCCTCACTTTTTCTTCTGGGGACACCTGTAAAATGTTGATGTTCCCCTCACTTTCAGTACAATTAGAGGGGTCGGTGCCAGCAATACAAGGTCTAGCCCCCCCCCCTGTAAACAATGGGTGTCTGAGCTGACAGAGGGACACACATCTAAAGGGAGGCCGGGGATGCCTCCTGTGGGAAAATCCCGACTCGTTATTTGTTTTGATATGTGCGGTGCATTGTGGGAGAAGGTGGGGGTGAACAGCTGAGAGGATGTAAACAGTGTGGCAACGTGACCGGCTACAGTGCTGGCCAATCACAAAGCCGTTGTGGTGTTTTCGTGTGCGGTGATGTCAGTGAAGAGGGCGGGGTTTGTGGATTGTATTGTATATGAGGTAGAATGACGTTACAGAGATCAGTATGGGCTTATGGAGAAGGGGGCGATTATCCTCATATCTCCTCCTGACACTATAGGTAGGGCGCCCCTGTCTTTGTGTGGGAGTACAGGCTGTGGGGATACATGTTTCTCCTTTGTGTGTTTCTCCTGTGTCACGTGACACCGCTAATATGGGAGTGTAAAGTTTGGCAGACAGTCGTCTGTGGGGGGAGGGGTTTATTAGTAGGGTTATAAAGCTGGGATGGAAGGTCCTCCTGACTCGCTTTTGGCACTTTGCATATCTTGTGATGCCCTTTGGACTTTGCAATGTGCCAGTTACTTTTCATCACTTTGTAAAGGGCATTTTTCAGGACTTCCTAGATTGTTCATTATTATCTTTTCTTCTTCACTAGAACTTAGGGTTGCACTAATACCGGATACTGAGCATTTGCCCGTGTACTTGTATTCAGGCAAATTCTCTGATGCTTAATCTGATACCTGGGCGGTCAGGGGTGATCGGTGCGGTGCTGGGGAGGCATTACAATCACCGATCTCCCTGTATACATTTCAATAAAGGCCCGTACACACGGTCAGACTTTTTGCCAACAAACTTCAAAATCTCCCAAGTTTTCAAATTTGTCTGATCGTGTGTACGCTCCATCGGACCAACTTTTTCGGGTTTCATCGGACAAAAAGTTTGGTTTGCAAACGGACAACAAAAGTCCCGATGGTGCCTAGTCCGACCGTGTGTACAGCAAGCCATCGGACTTTTGTACAAAGTGCAAATACGCATGCTCAGAACCAATGTTAACCACTTCCATACAGGGCACTTACGCACCTTCTCGCCCAAGCCAATTTTCAGCTTTCAGCCATGTCGCATTTTGAATGACAATTGCGCGGTCATGCTACACTGTACCCAAACAAAATTGGTGTCCTTTTTTCCCCACAAATAGAGCTTTCTTTTGGTGGTATTTGATCACCTCTGCAATTTTTTTTTTTTGCGCAACAACTAAAAAAAGACTGAAAATTTTGAAAAAAAATAAAGTTTTTATTTTTTTCTGTTAATTTTTTGTAAATAAGTAAGTTTTCTCTTTCAATTACGGGCACCAATGAGGTGGCACTGATGGGCACAGATGAGGTGGCACTGATGGGCACCGATGAGGTAGTACTGATGGGCACCGATGAGGTGGCACTGATAGGCGGCGCTGGTATGCGTCACTGATGGGCGCTGGTATCCGGCACTGATGGGCACTCATAGGCGGCACTGATGGGCGGCACTGAAGGGCACTCATAGGCGGCACTGGGCACTCATAGGCGGCACATATGGGCACTCATGGGCGGCACATATGGGTGGCACTGATGGGCACTTATGGGTGGCACTGATGGTACTTATGGGTGGCACAGATGGGCACTGATAGGTGGGCACTGGGCATGGATTGGCACTGTGGGGTGGCACTGATGGACACTGAGGGGTGGCACTGATGGATCCATGTTGCCAATCATTTGTGGGCACTGATTGGCATCTTTTTTTTTTTTTTTTTTTTTACCAGTTTTTTTTTGCCCATTTTTTTTTTTTTTTAATTCCCTGGTGATCCAGTGTGGCGATCCGAGGGGGGGCTGCGCTGATAAACCCCCCCTGTCGGGAGAGCCGCCGGTCGGCTCTCCTCTACTCGCGTCTGTCAGACGCGAGTGAGGAAGAGCCATCAACGGCTCTTCCTGTTTACATCGTGATCAGCCGTGATTGGACACGGCTGATCACGTGGTAAAGTGTCTCCGTGAGAGACACTTTACCTAGATCGGTGTTGCGGGGTGTCAGACTGACACCCCGCAACAACGATCGCCGCGATGCACCTCCCCGGGGGCGCGCAGCGGCTCAATATCCTGAGGACGTCATATGACGTCCAGTCAGGATTAAGCAACCACTTTGCCGCCGTCAATCTGTCATTGGCGGGCGGCAAGTGGTTAAAATCAACCAACAATAGCAGAAGTTAACCAAAGGGTGGCGGTAAAGAGCAGAAAAACCATGTGATGTTGGAAAAAGTTTTAGAAAAGTTTGCAGAAAAGTCCGAGCGTGTGTATGCTATGGGTGTGACCGGACAACTCCCTTCGGACAAAAATCCAAGGGAAAGTTTGTCGGATGTCCGACCGTGTGTACGAGGCTTAAAGCAGCTGACAGACATTTCTCCTCCTCTCCCCCGTGGCTTTCAGCTACTTTATTAACTGCTTGCCGGCAGGTTGGCTCTGCTGGGCGAGATCACGTAGCTATACGTCATCTCTCACAGCAGCCAATAGGGGCGCGCATAAAACCGCTATAAAAATGCCAATGGTCCCAAAAATGTGTCCGAAGTGTCCGCCATAATGTCACAGTACCGAAAAAAAACGCTGATCGCCGCCATTACTAGTAAAAAAATAAATATTAAGAAAAATGCCATAAAACGCTATAACTTTTGCGCAAACCAATCAATAAATGCTTATTGCGTTTTTTTTTTTTTAATGGAAAATATGCATACGTATGTTTTTTTATATATTTTTGGGGGATATTTATTTTAGCAAAATGTAAAAAATATTATTTTTTTTCAAAATTGTCGCTCTATTTTTGTTTATTGCGCAAAAACTAAAAAACGCAGAGGTGATCAAATACCACCAAAAGAAAGCTCTATTTGTGGGAAGATTAGAGATGAACGTACACCATGTACACTGGCACCGCGACTGTTCTCCAGTTCACTCCCGGTTCTCTGTGACAATGCACACCTTCTCAGTGACTTTTAGAGGGACATGCTGAGCCAATGCCCACATGCAACTGGTCAGCATTTTCCACTACTACTCCCATTCTGCACGGCTCCACAGTGCACCTCTTCCGTACATCTGTATAGAAATCTGCAGTGAAATCTGCTCCTGTTGCTATGGGAGACAGATCGCTGGAAGAAGTGCCAACAATATCTCCCTCGCTGCTAGAGGCCATGCCAATAAAACAGGTACATGCTATCAACAGGCTGCAACCACATGTGTCTTTACATTACTTCACCCCACACCAATATCATCTTACCCCAATGTGCTAAGACCCAATCGGTGAACTATGTCTGCGCTGGTTACTTACGATACACCTCTTTAGTAACTTCAGACCAGGCATGGACAACGTTTCAATACTTTGCCTAGAGAAGTGCAAAAATAGACATTTCACAGTCCAACAGGCAAAACATAATATTTTCCTATAGCTAGATTCAGTAAGAGTTAGGTCGGCGTATCAGTAGATACGCCGACCTAACTCAAAATCTGCGCCGACCTATGTTTAAGTGTATTCTCAAACAGAGATACGCTTAAACATATCTAAGATACGACGGCTTGCGCCGTCCTATCTTAGGTTGCAATATTTCTGCTGGCCGCTAGGTGGCGCTTCCATTGCGGTCGGCGTAGAATATGCAAATCAGTAGATACGCCTATTCACGAACGTACGCCCGGCCGTACATTTACGCGGTTTACGTAAGAGATAGGCCGCCTAAAGTTATTCCATCAAATAGATGGAATAGTAATGCTAAGTATGGCCGCCGTTCCCGCGTCGAAATTTGAAAATTTTACGTGGTTTGCGTAAGTCGTCCGTGAATAGGGATTTACGTCGTTTACGTCCACGTCTAAATCAATAGGCCTGTGCGGCGGACGTAGCCGAAATGCACACTGGGAAATGTAGGCGCACGTAAAAAACGTCAGGTCAAGCCCCATTAGCATAAAACACGCTCCCTCAGCTAAATTTGAATTAGGCGCCATTACGCCCGCCCGCTTTAGGCTACGCCGCCGTAACTTAGCAGGCAAGTACATTGTGAATCATGTACTTGCCTCGCTAACTTACGGCGGCGTAGCTTAAATGCCTTAAGCTACGCCGCCTTAAAGTTGCGGCCATGTATGTGAATCTAGCTACTAGTTCCCTAACTATGGCTACAGGCTTGTGTGATAGTATTCCAGTAATTGCAGTCCTTAAGAGGCTTTCTCCAGCAATGGCGTCTTCAGGGCAAGCCCCAAGTAAAGAGTCTCTATGAGCAGGCCATGATGAGTGACATCCTCCTGCTCCTACAGGTCTCTTTGGCCTTCCTCATCCCTTACGGGCCTTGCAGCTCAACCCTCTGGGCTCTACTGCACCAACTCTATTCCACTCCAACAACTATTCCAGCCTGCACAGCAACTATTTAACTATTTCAGGATTATTTTTCAGAGAAGTCAAAGGGCTAAGCCAGGGGGTGGTATTTGAGGATTTAAATGTGCTATGAAAGATTCTTAGAGTAGGGCTAACAAGGGGATGTGCCTTAACAATCTTCAAGTGATATTTAGGGTCTAACCATGGTAGGGTACGAAGTTCTTGGGTGAACTGCGCCTGTTCCAATGTTACCCAATCCTTAACTGATTGATGTATGTTCCAATCTACAATACGTGTCAGAAGAGCCGCCTGGTGGTATTTTTTAAGATCCAGTAGTGCTATTCCACCCCTGTTTTTAGGTAAGTATAGTCTGGAAATTTTTATCCTGGGGGATTTGCCTCTCCAGACAAATTTTGAGCACGCTCTGCAAAAGGTAATAAAGAAGGATGAAGGTAAAAAAATGGGAATTGTCTGCATAATGTAAAGGAAACGGGGTAATGTTGTCATTTTGACTAGGGAGGCTCTACCAAACCAGGAGATATTCAAAGAGCTCCATCTTTTTAGGTCTTCTTGTGTCTCTTTTAAAATAGGCAAAAAGTTTAGTTTATAGAGGTCTTCTAGATTTTTAGGGATTTCTATTCCAAGGTATGTTATGTTATGTTTGGCCCATGTGAACGGGAAATTTGTCCTACATATGTCTACAATTCTTGATGGTAACGTGATGTTTAGGGCATTAGATTTAGAGTGATTGATTTTTAGGTTAGACAATAGATTAAAATAGTCTAAGTCCTTTAAGAGGTTTGGGATGGAAATGTGAGGTTCAGAGAGGAACAGTAGCATGTCATCAGCGAATGCCGCGATTTTATAAGTATTCTTCTGTATCTCAATCCCTTTAATATTTTGGTTGGCTCTAATTTTATTTAGAAGTGGTTCGAGGGTCAATACGAAAAGTAGAGGGGACAGGGGGCATCCCTGTCTCGTTCCGTTGCGAAGCTTGAAGGCGTCCGATAGGTGACCATTGACTCGCACTCTAGCGGTTGGGTTAGTGTAGAGTGCAGTAATGTAAGCCTTCATTTGGGGTAAGATGCCTATGTGATCCAGAACTGCGTCGATGTAGTCCCAGGCCACTCTATCGAACGCCTTTTCGGCATCCAGGGAAAGAAAGAAGCCCTGTTTCTTGTTGGAAGTCAACCAATGGCTAATGTTAAGGGCTTTAATTGTGTTGTCGCGTCCCTCTCTACCTGGGATGAATCCCACCTGATCTAAGGATATAAGGGAGTTAAGTAAGGGCACTAACCTGTTAGCTAGGATTTTTGCGTAGATTTTTACATCAACATTTATTAATGATATGGGCCTGTAATTCGTGACTTGCGTTGTGTCTTTACTTTCTTTAGGAATTACTGTAATATGTGCCTCTAGCAATTGTAAAGGAGGTTGGCGATCTGATGCAAGTGATTGGAAGGTCTTTAAAAATCTTGGTTTTAAGATATCGGTGAACGTCTTATAATATTGTAGGGGCAGGCCATCTGGTCCAGGTGCTTTACCTATTCTCATCTCCTTGATAGCTCTATCGAATTCTGGGCCTGATATAGGGGCTTCTAGTTCCTGTGTTTTTTCGCTAGTTAGCTTAGGTGGGCTATATTTCTCTAGGAAATCCCGAATCATTTTTGATCTTTTTTCTGAATTTAGAGGGCATTTTGGGTTTGACGGGAGGTCATAAAGGGATTGGTAGTATGCTTCGAACTGTTTGGCGATCCCCTCGTTAGTGGAGTGTGATTTCCCTTGGGAGTCTCTAATTTGGTGTACAGTTGAAGATATTTTTTTGCTTTGAACTGCCTTGGCCAGAAGTTTCCCACTTTTATTACCCTGCTCATAATAAACCTTATGCCGCAACACGTATTGTCTTTTCGTTTTTAAATTAAGTTCCTCTGTCAGGATTGTTCTTTTTTTAGTTAGCTCTTCGAGTGTTGAAACAGCCAAGTTTCTCTTATGCAAAATTTCTAATTTGTGGATCTGTTCTATGAGGAGTTTAATTTTCGATTGGCGCTCTCTTTTTAACCTGGCTAGTTTTTTAATAAATTCCCCTCTGATTACACATTTGTGTGCTTCCCACTGGACTAGAGAAGAAGTGTCGTCATTTTCATTCCTCTCGAAGTAATCTGAAAGCTTGTCCTGTATCTCGAGTACATCTGCTGGATCTTTCAGTATCGTAGGGTTAAGTCTCCACATTTTTGTGATTGTTTTTTTTTCAGGGAAGGTCAGCGTAGTAGTTATGGGATGGTGGTCAGAAAGTGTCATGGGATTTTTTAAGCCTTCATTGGCCACATGACCGAATCCTTTCCAAACACTTCTTCAAAAATAAGAAGCTGTTGTCTAGAGAAGACCTGAACAGAGACATCAAGCCTTTCTCAATTCCGTTTATCCAAATTAGACATTATTTGACTAAGACCGACACAGCGCACTACTGGACAAAACCCCTTACGAAATTAGAAGACCTCTGCACAAAAGTAACGCCCCAAAGACATATTATTTCATCATTGTACAACTCAATGTTTGAGGATAGGACAGATTTCTCCAGCTCCTCATGTCGAAATTGGGAAAAAGATATAAGCACCTCCCTGATTGATGAAGACTGGGAAAAAATATATACGTATGCACACAAAGGGTCATTAAATGTTGCCACACAAGAATGCAGTTTTAAGATTATCACTAGATGGTACAGGACACCCTCTATTCTTCACAAATTCTCACCATCTATCTCTGACAGATGCTGGAGGTGTAAACAGGGAGAGGGCTCGATGCTCCACATATGGTGGACCTGCCCACTGATACAGAACTTTTGTACATTAGTCCATAACACCATTTCTCTAGTCACTTCGGAAAACCTTGACTTTACTCCAGCGCAATACCTCCTCCACTTCAATTCCCTCCCAAGAAAGCGCTATCTAAAGTCGCTACCAATGTTTATGATAAACGCCGCACGACAATGCATCCCTGCCCATTGGCTCACAAATAATACACCCTCTAAGACAGAATGGTTCAGGCGGATCAATTACATAGAAAGAATAGAAGAACTCATAAGCATTTCACAGGAAAAGATAACGAATCTCTCGTCGACTTGGTACGATTGGACGGTTTTCAAAGACTCACAATCATATAAAACTCTCATTCAGTAATATTCAGTATCACCCTATGCGAGGCTATAGAATATCTCGTTAGTTTGAATGGAGTATTCCAGTAATTTATCCTAAGTCTAGCAAATAAATCCATTTTTTTTTTCTCCTTTCTCTTTTCTCTTTCTCTTTCTCTTTCTCTTTCTCTCTGTCTCTTCCCTTACCCCTCCCTCCCCCACCCCTTCTCCCCATACCTCGACCACAGAAGCAATACACAATTGAACAACACACTCCCTGGTCGAGATAGGTATAATAAAAAAATATATATATATATGTATATATATATACTATATAATGCTCTCTCATTCGTTGATCTCTCTTCATAGTTTATGTTCTCTGAGTGATGACTGTATTAACATAGGATTCTGACTTGCGTCATCATTTTTCTCAGATATGGTTTTCTATTGTTTTAATATGCATTCATATGATGTATCTATGCGATATTATGTTTGATCCCATACTCACTTAATAAAACTTTATGAAACAAAAAAAAAACTATTTCAACCTGAATACCAGTGGCTCGCTGAGATGCTGAGCCAGCTATGGGCCCAGGGTTCTGGGTGGATCTTTTCAGAGTCTGGACCGGCTCTGTGATATCAGCTGACAGCAGGTTTCAGGGGTTACAGGAGTGCAGAATTAACTGCACTTCTGTGATCCATAGGAGAAGTATAGCCAAAATAGCTTTGGCTGTCCCTACACTAACCACTCGCACACTGAGCACCACACCCAGTGAACAAAATCTTAAATAGACACTGCCCTGACCCAAGATGGCCGCCAATGTCATGAGGGACACCAGCGTTCCTATCGGACAACTGTTTCCCTGGAGACTGCAAGAAATCATAGAGGAACCAAGTTCCTCATGACTTCATTCCTCTACTGCATTGTCGCTTCAATCGAGCCCATTAGATAAAACAACTTGCATCAACACAGGGTGGAACTGTGGATACATAAAGGTTAAACAGTGCCATGTCCTAATAGGGCTAGATTTGAATTGAAAAGAAGTTTGGACTTTTTAGGCATGGGTACACATATTTTTTTCATAAAAATAATGTTTTATTACAAAAAGTTAAAAGCACATAAACAGAAGAATTTGCATTAAACAGCAGGGCCCGGATTCACAAAGCACTTACGCCGATGTATCTTCAGATACGCCGCGTACTGTAAGTGTAAGTATGCGCTGTCGTATCAATGCGCCGTGCCCATAAACTGAGATACGCCTGAAAATAGGCTTTATCCGACCAACGTAACTTTCCTACGCCGTCGTATCGTGGGCGCATATTTACGCTGGGCGCATTTGCAGCTCCCATTGATTTTCTATGCACATATGCAAATGAGGGAGATACGGCGATTCATGAACGTAGTTGCGCCCGGCGCATAATATATGCGGTTTCCGTAAGTCGTACGTCCGGCGTAAAGTTATTCCCCATATAGAAGGCAACTCATGCAAAGTAATGGACCAGGGAACACAAGCCGTCGTATTTTACGTAGTTTACGTTGTAAGTGAATATGACTAGGCGTATGTTACGTTCACGTCGTAGGCAGTGATTCGACGTATCTTAGCCAGTTGTTTCGATGTGATTCTGAGCATGCGCACTGGGATGCGGCCACGGGACGGCACATGCGTTGTTCATTTTCAGTACTTTTATGATGCTTGGCCCATCATTTGCATGGGGTCACGCCTCATTAGCATGGCTCACGCCCACTTCCACCTACACTGGCTTACGCCGAGGAAACCTAGCGTATCTTTAACAGCAAGTGGGAGCAAGTGCTTTGTGAATCCAGTGCTTGCCTCTGTGCGCTGCGCCGGCGTAGCGTAAAAGAGATACGCTACGGCGGCATAAATATGCGCCGATGTATGTGAATCCGGGCCAAAATGCCTAGATGGAATAAAAACATAACCAAAACCACTGGCACCACCGTAACTGAGAGATGATAACACGTATCCATAAAGTATATAAAGTAGGAAGGGAAGGGAGGGGACTTTTGCGGTGCTCTACATATAGTACTAATATATATATATATATATATATATATATTGTAAGGGGTTAGCTCGGTAGCGGGGGTGTGTGACCCCCTGGATGGGTTCACTACACACGGAACGATACAGAGAAACAGCCGAAGACGGTTGAAAACAAAGAACAAAGAATTTGGTTTATTCTTCCATCTTGCTGGAAACAAGTGCAAGCATCCAAACAGCATAAACAAAATCAAACTTAAAATAAACCCTGGCCACTTGGGGCGTCTACCTTCACCACAAATGAACCTATCTATGGAGTCTGGCACAGCCTACTGCTGAGCAGACACTGCTGGTCATACAGCAGAAAAACAAATAGTCTTTTTAATTTTTATCACACAGAAAAATCAACAGCACCTCACCTCTTCAGAAGTATTTCTGTTCACTGCTCTCCTTCACTCAAAAAGCCTCAGGATGCAGCATTCAGTAGTAATCCTCTGAATTACTTATATAGGCCTTAATTGCCTCATTCTGAACAGCTGAAGTTTTCCAACGCCCTTAAATCTTTCTGGCTGCTTCTGCAGCGGACACCTGATAATAATTGGTATATTGTCTAAACAAGGCAGAAATGTATCTCCCATCTGTGACAACACTCAAGCCCCATACACACTATCAGTTTTCCTGTCAGTTTTCTCTTCAGGTTTACCAAAACCATGTAGTGCAAGGGCCTGCCTGATTGCATACAAATTGAAACTCTTGAGGTTTTACCTCATATTAGATGGTTTTGGTAAACCTGAAGAGAAAACTGTCAGGAAAACTGATAGTGTGTATGGGGCTTTACAGATTTACCTGACTTCCTGTCATATACCCCCCATCTTGTTTCAACCCTAGGGTTGGGACACGGGTTGCCAGGCAGGCATGCACTCGGGGCAAGCCGTCTGCATTCCCCATTTTAGCACCGGGGCGATGCGTTCCCACAAAACTAAATTCCTGGAGGGCCAGGAACCATCTATTTATTCTCCTATTGGTCTCTTTATTCTGTGCCATCCACTTCAATGGGGCATGATCCGTCACCAGTTCAAACTGTCTACCCACGAGGTAGTACCGGAGAGAATCCAATGCCCATTTCACGCCAAACATTCTTTCTCAATGGTGGCATTATTCTCCTCATGGGCCTTCAACTTTCGGCTGAGGTACATAACAGGGTGTTCCTCCCCCTTGATAATCTGGGACAGTACAGCTCCTAACCCCACATTTGACACATCTGTCTGAACCACGAAGTCCTGTGAAAAATCAGGCAAGTTTAAAACTGGCCTACTACATAAGGCCTGTTTTAAAACCTGAAAAGCTGTTTCTGCTTCGGGAGTCAATTTGGTCATGACAGACTCCTTCCCTTTGGTCAAATTGGTCAGGGGAGCAGCCTGTGAGGCAAAATGGGGGATAAAGCGGCAATAATATCCCGCGATCCCCAAAAATGCACGAACCTGTTTCTTGTTGGTGGGACGTGGCCAATCCTGAATAGCCTCAACTTTGTTTATTTGGGGCTTGATTAGACCTCTTCCAATGGTATACCCCAGATACTTCGCCTCTTCTAGCCCAAGGGTACATTTTTTTGGATTGGCTGTAAACCCGGCTTTCCAGATGGAATCCAACACAGCCTGAACTTTTGGTAAGTGTGAGTCCCAATCCTCACTGTGGATGACAACGTCATTGAGGTATGCAGCAGCATAGGCTCGATGAGGCCGAAGGGTCTTATCCATGGTGCGTTGAAATGTGGCGGGAGCATTCTGTAACCCAAAAGGCATCCTCCGATATTGAAAAGATCCGTCTGGAGTTACAAATGCTGTTTTTTTCCTGGTCGACTCTGAGAGAGGTATTTGCCAATAACCCTTGGTCAGGTCTAACGTCGTCATGTACCGGGCAGGGCCTAGGCGATCAATCAGTTCATCTATGCAGGGCATAGGATAGGTGTCAAACTTAGTGATTTGATTCAGGCGGCGAAAGTCATTACAAAACCGCCAACTTCCATCTGGTTTGGGCACTAAGACAATGGGACTTGACCAATCACTATTTGACTCTTCTATCACCCCCAGCTTAAGCATTTTTTTTACTTCCTGGCGAATTGCCTTTCGCCGGGCTTCTGGAATTCTATAAGGCTTCAAAGTGACCTTATCCCCTGGTGTGGTGATAATGTCATGTTCAACTCCGGAGACCCAACCTGGCAGGTCTGAAAACGTCTCCTTATTACGGAGCACAAATTCTTTAACCTCCTGTTGCTGAGTTTTGGAAAGAGTCTCCGCTATCCCAACTTCAGGGACATCCAGGTTAAATGGAGCAGAAAATCGGGTAGTCTTAGCGACCAAGGACTCTCAATCCTTCCAGGGTTTCAGCAAGTTCACCTGATAGAGCTGCTCAGGTTTTCGTCTTCCCGGTTTGGCTAATTTTATAATTCACCACCCCCATTTTCTCCAACACTTCATAGGGACCCTGCCATTTGGCTATGAATTTACTTTCGACCGTGGGGACCAGCACCAACACCCTATCACCAGGTGCAAAGGAACGGATCTGGGCCCCACGATTGTAAATCCTTTGTTGAACCAATTGGGCTTGGGCTAAATGTTCCTTCACAGTCGGCATCACTTGGGCAATTCTATCTTGCATTTGGGCCACATGTTCAATCACACTTTGATGAGGGGAACTCTCACTCTCCTATGTTTTCCTGGCAATGTCCAGTAGGCCCCGGGGGTGCCTCCCATACAGTAGCTCAAACGGAGAGAACCCTGTGGACGATTGGGGAACCTCTCTTATGGCAAACATCAGGTAAGGGAGCAGATAATCCCAATTATTTCCATCTTTATCCACCACCTTCTTCAACATTTGTTTTAAGGTTTTATTAAACCTTTCCACTAACCCATCTGTTTGAGGGTGATATACTGATGTACGTAATTGGGTTACTTTCAGGAGTTTACAAAGTTATTTGGTCACCCTAGACATAAACGGGGTGCCCTGGTCAGTTAGGACTTCCTTAGGAAGACCCACACGGCTGAAAACCTGAAATAACTCTTTGGCAATGGTTTTAGCAGAGGTGTTTCGGAGAGGAATCGCTTCTGGGTAACGGGTGGCATAGTCCATTATTACCAAGATGTGCTGGTGCCCTCTAGTGGACTTCAGTAAGGGGCTAACCAAGTCCATGGCGATCTCAAAAGGGACCTCGATAATGGGCAGGGGTACCAACGGACTGCGGAAATGTGGCATGGGTGCAGTAATCTGACACACTGGACAGGAAGAGCAGTACAATTTCACTTCCTTAGTGATCCCAGGCCAATAAAACCTCTGGGTGATCCTCTCCCGGGTTTTTTCTACTCCCAAATGTCCCCCAAGAATGTGCCCATGGGCCAGTTCCAAAACCATCTTGCGGTACGTTTTAGGCACTACCAGTTGCTCAATGGTGTCCTCTACCCTCTGTGACACTCGATATAACAGGTCCCTTTCAATAATGAAGTAAGGGAGGGCAACCCTCTCGTCAGGGTTTACTAACTCCCCGTCTATCTTCACTACATTCTCCCGGGCTCTTAGCAATGTGGGGTCCCTCAATTGCTCAGTGACAACATTTTCTCCACTTGGGGCGTCTACCTTTACCACACAGGAACCTATCTATGGAGTCTGGCACAGTCTACTGCTGAGCAGACACTGCTGGTCATACAGCAGAAAAACAAATAGTCTTTTTGATTTTTATCACACAGAAAAATCAACAGCACCTCACTTCTTCAGAAGTATTTCTGTTCACTGCTCTCTTTCACTCAAAAAGCCTCAGGATGCAGCAATCAGTAGTAATCCTCTGGATTACTTATAGAGGCCTTAATTGCCTCATTCTGAACAGCTGAAGTTTTCCAACGCCCTTAAATCTTTCTGGCTGCTTCTGCAGTCGACACCTGATAATAATTGGTATATTGTCTAAACAAGGCAGAATGTGACAACACCCACAGATTTTCCTGACTTCCTGTCACAATATATATAATTACTATATGTACCTCACCGCAAAAGTCCTCTCCCTTTCCTTCCTACTTTATATACTTTATCTATGGGTTGAGGTGCTGATCCTTATGGGTGTTTCTGCCATTAGTCGGACCCAATTCTTCCTGGTCTACGTATCCATAAAGGTTTGGTTGTGAATATGGTGTAAAATTTGTTTTGCTCTACATGTTGCGTGCCTTAGCGCTTCCTCAGGCGCTTTATGCAAGTGTTAAATTATACAATACAGCCAGGAGTAATTTTCAAATGGCTAAGGAGACTGTTGCTCACGAGGAGTAAGGGGCTACCAAAAGATAGAACGTAGCCCAACCAGGTGATAAAGCAGGAAAAAATCCTCCTGGCTGCATTGTACAATTTAACACTTACCTAAAGCTCCTGAGGAAGCGCTAAGGCGTGCAACATGTAGAGCAAAGCAATTTTACACCATATCCACGTTCACCGAGCCTTTATGGATACATGTTATCGTCTCTCAATAGACGCATGATTACTATAAATACAAGGTTATGGTGGTGCGAGTGGTTTTGGTTATGTTTTTATTCCTCCTAGCATTTTGTGTTTAATGTGAATTTTTCTGTTTATGTGCTTTTAACTTTTTGTAATAAAACATTATTTTTATGAAAAAAATATGTGTACCCGTGCCTAAAAAGTCCAAACTTATTTTAATTTCAATCAAGCGCATACCTACAGTGGAGAGTACAGACTGTACCTGCCTACATACAGCTTGGCACAATGTAAGTATGCATTTGGGATTTTAAAATGTATATGGAAAAAAAAAACAGCAGTGAAAGGGTTAAAATAATAATAAACCCCTAACTATTTTTTTTAAAGAGGAGGCCCACAGTCAAAAAAAAATGATGATTCTTTTATTTTGAATGGATCCATTATTTTTCCTACGCACGGTCTGGTAGTCACCTCTCTCCCATATGCCGCTTTTATTGTGACAAGAAAGGTACTCACAAGAAACTAGACATGTGCGATTCATTTCGTACGAATCAAAAATTTGTACGAATCAAAAATTTGTAGTAATTTCCAAAAATTCGTACATTCGGAAGCATCTGAAATACGAATTTCTATTCTTATGAATTTTATATGAAATTTTGTTGACGAATTTTGTTTTGGGAGTGGGAGACTGCTCAGACTGATACTAGTAGTCGATGGGAGATTTGGAATAGGACAAAATAAGGATGTTCGTTAACCACATAAGCCCAGGACCTTTAGGCAGCTAAATGCCCAGGTCAGGTTTTGCGATTCGGCACTGCGTCGCTTTAACAGACAATTGCACGGTCGTGCGACGTGGTTCCCAAACAAAATTGGCGTCCTTTTTTCCCCACAAATAGAGCTTGCTTTTGGTGGTATTTGATCACCTCTGCGGTTTTTATTTTTTGCGCTATAAACAAAAATAAAGCGACAATTTTGAAAAAAATGCAATATTTTTTAATTTTTGTTATAATAAATATCCCCCAAAAACATATATAACATTTTTTTTCCCTCAGTTTAGGCCGATACATATTCTTCGACCTATTTTAAAAAAAATCGCAATAAGCGTTTATCGATTGGTTTGCGCAAAATTTATAGCATTTACAAAATATTTTTATTGCATTTTTATTAATTATTTTTTTTTTACTACTAATGGCAGTGATCAGCGATTTTTTTCGTGACTGCGACATTATGGCGGACACTTCGGACAATTTTGACACATTTTTGGGAAATGCATTTAAATTGCATTGTTTATTGTGAAAATGACAGTTGCAGTTTGGGAGTTAACCACAGGGGGCGCTGTAGGAGTTAGGGTTCACCTAGTGTGTGTTTACAACTGTAGGGGGGTGTGGCTGTAGGACTGACGTCATCGATCGAGTCTCCCTTATATAAGGGATCACTCGATCGATACGCCGCCACAGTGAAGCACGGGGAAGCCGTGTTTACATACGGCTCTCCCCGTTCTTCAGCTCCGGGGAGCGATCGCGACGGAGCGGATATAAACAAATAGCCGGGCCGTCGTCCCGTATCGCTCCCTGAGGGAACCCGACCGCCGCATGTAGGGGGGGGGGGGGGGGTCCGGATCGGACCCCCGACTCGCGGAAAGGCAAGGACGTACATGTACGCCCATTTGCCTGTACGTGCCATTCTGTGGACGTACATTTACATGCGGCGGTCGGGAAGTGGTTAATATCATTTTATTTTTGTCATAATAATTACGATTATTCATTATGATGAAGTTAAAAACCCAGGAAGTCAGCACAGCACAGGAATGATGGGAGCCCCTCATAATGAGCACAACAGGGGTACAGCCCCAGGAGGAAGTCAGCACAGCACATGGATGGTGGGAGCCCCTCATAATGAGCACAGCACAGGGATGGTGGGAGCCCCTCATAATGAGCATAATGAGTTGACGACTGCCATATTAAGAAAGGTATTTTTTGCTTTTTAAATTCATCATAACGAATGTTCGTAATTGTTATAAAAATTTAATGAATCTAACGAAAATTCGTATTTCGTACGTAACAAATCCAAATTGAATTTCGGACACGAATTACGAAATACTAATTTTAGCCTAATACGAAACAGAACGGAACGAAACAAATTTATTGACGGCGCACATGTCTACAAGAAACAGAGCAGCATTACAGATGGACCAGCTGTGGGTCCTGGAGTGTGATGACATCAGCTTAGCCCCATCGAAATACGTTTGATCATAGGAAGATGTTCTCAAGGTGATCACCTATAACCTGGGGTCTAATATTGGGGTAAGAGGCTGATATTAATATGTGGTGGAGTGGAGGAGTCATCTACAGTATATGCCACAGAGGAGTCTGTACATATCACATGACAGTGTTTGCACAGAATGGAATAATGGAATGAACTTTATTATTTGATGATACAAGCTATGAACTTTTATATTGATTAATGTGTTATTTATTTGCATATTTGCACTATTTATGATATTTACACAGTAAATAATTTGCTCATTAATGAATTGCGCTTTAGCTGTATTTGCACTATTGATCTGAGTTTTTCAAATTACAGCGCAACAATATTATATGTTTGATTTATAACACAAAAGCAAACATTATTTATAATTTATTATATTGCAGTTTACCAATCCTTTACCAATCATTAGTTTTCTTCTTTTTTTTTCCCACCTGCCAGCAAGTCTGTTATCTTTCAACAGCTTTTAACAAAGCAAGCTGTGCAGAAAAGTTAGCAGTTAGATTGTTGTGACAAATCATTTACCACTGACAGGGGTGCTTATAATGATCAGCATGGTAAACTTTTATCCCAAAAGGAAAAAAAAACCTGCTGTAACTGCTGTAATGCCGCGTACACACAATCAGAATTTCCGATGGAAAAAGTCCAACTGACTTTTTCCATCGGAAATTCCGACCATGTGTATGCCCCATCGGAGAAAATCCATCGAAAATTCCGATGAATTCCATCGGATTTTTAATATAGAACATGTTCTATTTTACTCCGTTGGAATTCTGTCGGAATTCCGATGTGCTTTTGGCCCGGCAAAAGCCCAATCGTGTGTACATAAGTGACATTAGATTATAAACTCTTCTAAGAGAGACACTGATTTTCACAGAAATCACAGCAAGCTACTCATCCCCTAACTGCAGTAGGGTCGATGAGAAACATATTAAAAACATTACACATAGTGGGGTAGATTCAAAGAGCAATTGCGTCTGCGAAACCATAGTTACACAGCGCAATTGCTTACCTGCGTTACGAATGCTCCTGATTCAGGAACCTCGTTACGCCGACTGCAGCCTAAGAAATGACTGGCATAAGGCTCCTTATGCCGTCATATCTTAGGCTGCATTCTTACGCAGGCGGCTAGGTGGCGTTCCCGTTGTGGTCAGCATATAGTATGCAAATTGCACGTTAACGCCGATTCACAACCCTACGCGAGCCCTGCGTACGCAGTTTACGTCGTTTGCGTACGTCGGTTTTTGCGTAAGGCTGCCCCTGCTAATAGCAGGGGCAGCCAATGCTACGTATACCCGTCGTTCCCGCGTCGCAAAATTTGAAATTTACGTTGTTTGCGTAAGTGAATCGTGAATGGCGCTGGACGCCATTCACGTTCACTTTGAAGCAAATGACGTCCTTGCAACGTCATTTACCGCAATGTACGTCGGGAAATTTTCCCAAAGAAGCATGCGCACTACGCTCGGCGCGGGAACGCGCCTAATTTAAATGATCCACGCCCCCTACAGAATCATTTAAATTGCGCGCGCTTACGCGGGGTATTTTGCCGGAGCGCCCACGCAATTTACGGAGCTACTGCTCCGTGAATCAAGGGTAGCACAGATAATTTGCGGGGGCGCAGGGCAAAACCGGTGCCCTGCGCCTACGTAAAAAACTGCGCAAATCTACCTGAATCTACCCCATTGTTATTGTAATTTCTGTTTGTGGTATATTTATATCTGTCTTTGTAATGTAATAAAGACAGATATAATGATACCACAAACAGATACATACCTCCCAACTTTTTGAGATGGGAATGAGGGACACCTATCAGCAAAAGTATGCAGGCATAGAACACAACCCTTGTTAGGCCCCCTTAAAGGAGAATTGTACAAAAAAAAGGTTAAACTCACAAGTGCTTTTTTACCACTACTATTTCCTTATATTGGCTTTTGGAATTTACAAATGCAGCAATTTAGAAATCAGATGAAAGGTTTATCACTGGAAAACACTTTTTGATAAATAGAAAGTGCATTTTATATAAATCTATATAGATCAGACCAAAATTAGGGACACATGAGGAGGAATGAGGGACAGAGGGACATTGCTCGAAAACAGGGACAGTTGGGAGCTATGCAGATATGACAATAACAATATGTGTAATTTTCTTAACATTTTTCTCATAGACCCCTCTGCAGTTAGGGGATGAGTAGTTTGCTGTGATTTCGTCGCAGATGCGTTTCACGAGACATAGCCTGCTTCTTCAGCCCGCAATATATTGCAGCTGAGCACTAGAATAAGAATTATTGTAAACGTCAATTCCAATCTTAATTACAGCAACATGTATATTGGTTCAATAGCTGGGACAGCCGCACTCCAAAAAAACTCCTCCTTTAATTAAAAATCACAAAATACATGCCACAGCAAAAAACAGCACAACAAAAGAAAAGCTGACGTTTCGCACTATGCCTTAGTGCTTCTTCATAGCTAGTGTGTAAGCAGTAAAATGAGTGAATATATACCTTACAACCCAATGAGTGGGAGGGGGCTCTGGAAACAATTAAGTTAAACAGGGTCCCCTGTGAAGTTTGGGTGTGTCTCGACAGACAATCAGAGAGTGTCTCATGTGGACTATGTCTCATACAAATTCATAGTGAATAGTGAACATTGGATAAAATGATGTGTTGACCCAATAGAGAAGTGGGGTGCAGAAAAATGTGAAAAAGAGTGTAGGAGTATGTGTAAGTGTGAAGAAATATATTTGAGTGTAAGAGAAGTGAATTAAGGAGGACAGGAAATGGAATGATATGTGTAAAACATGTATAACTTGTATAAGTAACAAATAAAATGAAATGAAGAAAACAAAAAATATGATATGAATTAAAGTGCAATAAAGTAAAGTGAAATGAATTAAAAAAGAAGAAGAAAGAAAAACAAATGAAAAGTGAAATGGAAAAAAAAAAAAAAATGGGGATGAATATGACGGTGAACCATATGAAGGACGATGCATAGACCATAAAATAATATGGTGTAATGTAGTGAACAAAAAATGCCTAAAGATTGAGCATAGTGAAAAGGTGCACCTTAATTCTAATGGTCTTATTTGTTTTATAGTATATTAACTTGTGTTTTTTATTATTTTTATGATTATTGTTATATTATTTTTGTTTTTGTTGTATTATGATTGTATTAATTGTATTAATCTTTAGGCATTTTTTGTTCACTACATTACACCATATTATTTTATGGTCTATGCATCGTCCTTCATATGGTTCACCGTCATATTCACCCCCATTTTTTTTTTTTTTTCCATTTCACTTTTCATTTGTTTTTCTTTCTTCTTCTTTTTTAATTCATTTCACTTTACTTTATTGCACTTTAATTCATATCATATTTTTTGTTTTCTTCATTTCATTTTATTTGTTACTTATACATGTTTTACACATATCATTCCATTTCCTGTCCTCCTTAATTCACTTCTCTTACACTCAAATATATTTCTTCACACTTACACATACTCCTACACTCTCTTTCACATTTTTCTGCACCCCACTTCTCTATTGGGTCAACACATCATTTTATCCAATGTTCACTATTCACTATGAATTTGTATGAGACATAGTCCACATGAGACACTCTCTGATTGTCTGTCGAGACACACCCAAACTTCACAGGGGACCCTGTTCAACTTAATTGTTTCCAGAGCCCCCTCCCACTCATTGGGTTGTAAGGTATATATTCACTCATTTTACTGCTTACACACTAGCTATGAAGAAGCACTAAGGCATAGTGCGAAAAGTCAGCTTTTCTTTTGTTGTGCTGTTTTTTGCTGTGGCATGTATTTTGTGATTTTTAATTAAAGGAGAAGTTTTTTTGGAGTGCAGCTGTCCCAGCTTTTTTCCTTCATCCTAACCTGCATTTTGATTGCACTGCCTGCACCCTTGGCTCGGACCACAGGAATCAGATTACCTGGTTCTCTTTGAGCGGTTACCCACTCTCTCATTTATATTGGTTCAATAGGTTATTACCACATACCTCAGAGTTTGTAAACAAGAACAAAAATAGAGTTCCTACAACCAGTGTTGCCAACCTACCAGATTGAAATTTACTGGCACGACACCCGAAATTTACTGGCGCAGCCATGTTTTTACTGGCATTTCACAAAAATTACTAAATTACATTTTTAGGTGCACATTTCAGTATTTAGGCTACAAACAAGTACGCTAGGCAAATAGCAATGTGATTTAAGGCAGATATTAAGGTAACAAAAACATATTTTTAATATTTTCAAAAACAATAAGGGCAAATTATTTAGTCACATCACCCCCTGCCACCAACACTCCCTGCCTTCACCCCCTCTGCGGTGCCTCCAATCTCCCCCAGACCCCCTGCCTCCAATCACCCCCTGCCTCCATCCCCCTCTGCGGTGCCACCAACAACCCCTGTCTCCATCCCCCACCCTCTGCGGTGCCACCATCCCCCTCTGCGGTGCCACCAACACCCCCTGCCTCCAATCACCCCCTGCCTCCAATCACCCCCTGCCTCCAATCTCCCCCTGCCTCCAATCTCCCCCTGCCTCCATTGCCCCCTGCCTCCATCCCCCTCTGCGGTGCCACCGCAGCCACCATCACCCCCTGCCTCCAATCACCCCCTGCCTCTAATCTCCATGCGCAGTTCCAATCCCAACCAATCTTGGCTATTTTTACTGGCACATTCCCGCAACTACCGACATTTACGAACGGGGGAAACAAGTACCTGTTTTTACGAACTGTCCGTAAAAATACGAACGGTCGGCAACACTGCCTACAACCGGTCATCCTACAGCCAGCCAGTGCCAACCTTCTGGTCACATGGGATAGTCCACATCGCTTTCTTGGGGATACCAAGATCCCATTAACAGTTTCAAATGAGTGTGAATCTATAAAAGATACCCCATAAACAAACACACAATGTAACTCATGGGACAAAGCAGCAACTGATAAACACAAAAACAGTAAATAGGGCAAGAAGGTAACCTACGTGGGGCCCTTTAAGTTACAAGCTACACCCCTACTCTCCAGATTGAGACATCATATATACTGTAATTTGTACATCACTAGAGGGTCCTCCTTTAAGGCACCTCCTCCCCTTTTTTCATTACTGATTTAAATGGTCTATGTGCGCTCTAATTTGCCACAGAATGGATGTAATAACACAACAAACGACAACTGTCAGGATTTATTTCCTTAATTAAAGTAGCAATGGGCCTGCTTCTAGGGAAGTGGGGGCTTAGAGGATTAGGTCTTAAACCTAATGTTCATTTTTGTTTGCATTTTTCTTTTTAGCCTTTCAACACATTTCCCTGAAGTCTGAGACTCCGATTTCTTGACACTACAATTGCTTCTAAAATTTGTATACTGACAAATGTCTGAACTCTAGCTAATCTGTCTTGAATCTCTCTAAGCATGAGCACATTTAATATAACTCTACCAGAGACTAAAGATTTAGGGGCAGATCCACAGAGCGAGTATGCCGGCGTATCTACTGATACGCCGGCGTACTTTCAAATTACCCGCATCGTATCTTTGGTTTGAATCCTCTAACCAAGATACAACGGCATCTGGGTTAGATCCGACAGGCGTATGGCTTCATACGCCTTCGGATCTTAGATGCAATACTTCGGCGTCCGCTGGGTGGAGTTCTCGTCGTTTTCCGCGTCGAGTATGCAAATTAGCTATTTCCGACGATCCATGAACGTACACGCGGCCGTCGCATTCTCTTACGTCGTCTCTAGTCAGTTTTTTCCGGTGTATAGTTAAAGCTGCTGTTTTGCGGCGTATAGTTAGACTTGCCATGTTAAGTATGGCCATCGTTCCCGCGTTTCTTTTGAATTTTTTTCTTTGCGTAAGTCGTCCGTGAATCGGGATGGACGTAATTCACGTCTATGTTAAAAAATATATCGTCCTTGCGACGTCATTTAGCGCAATGCACGACGGGAAATTTAGGGACGGCGCATGCGCAGTTCATTTGGCGCGGGGACGCGCTTCATTTAAATGAAACACGCCCCCTAATCGCCGATTTGAATTCTGCGCCGTTACGCCGATTGAGATACACTACGCCGCCGTAACTTACGGCGCAAATTCTTTATGGATTCGATTTAAAGCCAGGTAAGGTACGGCGGCGTAGCGTATCTCGGATACGATGTGCCGTGGCAGATCTTTGTGGATCTGCCCCTTAATATTTAACTGCTAATTTTTGTCTAGGGGTTTCAGGAAGCCAAGATTTACTCACCAAATCCTCTGAACCTCCAAGCAAAATACTGTCCCGTTTGGCTCCTGCCCCCTCCCCCCAAAGTCAAGCAGTCCTGTGTGGTGGACTGTTCCAGACGTCACCACCCCCATGGACCAGCTCTAGACATGAAGATGTCGGGAGCAGTCCACCGCTGGACATGGGGAGTGACGCTTTCCAGAGGATTGAAGGATTTGGTGAGTATAGGTGCTGTGCTCACCCCTGGAGAAAATGAGCAGTTAACTCATGCAGTGTGGCAACAGACCCACTGCATGGGGAAAAAAAGGAAATTGCCCAGAGTTGGGCTTTAATAATAGATTTAGCAATTATTCGACGAATACACGTACTGTATATATGCATTTGCTATCATTGCAGTTTTAACATTTGCTGGAGTTTTTCTTAAAATAATGCTATATACAAAACAATATTTATTGTGACATTTCTGAATGAAAAGTTAGCCACTTTTGATTTCTAAATATACGTATTTATAGATATTATATACCATGCAGATAATTATTTCTAGTGAGCAAAAATGGAAGTGCTTGAAATTAACTTTGGATTATGCCATAACAGGTGCCGGAGAGAAGTAGGCTGGTGACAGATGGATAAGATACACAAACACAGAACAAAGTGAATTTGAATGGGGAAGGAAGAGGATCATTAGCTACATAAGAGAGCAAAAATAGATGAATTATTGAACAAGCTGGTATAGCTGGATTCTCTTTGAGAATCATCATCCTCTGTTTAGCACAACAGGGAACAAGCTATTTAGTACAGTGGCAGATGCATGTTTACATGACATAAGTTTATATACAACATCTTATTTTTTCTTTGGGAAAAATGCTGATCTATATGATTGAAAATATTTTAAAATTACCATTTTTGTCTTACAAATCATAAAATGTAAATACTGTAATAACTTTACACTAGATATATTATATATTTATCATACAATGGAGGACATACACTTGATTAAAGGCTATAGGCTTGAACCTTATGGTTATTAGCACTGGTAAAGCTTTTGAGGAAACATACCTTGTTTCTTGTTTCCTAAGGTAATGCATCTCTTCTCCTGTATTTAGAAATTACCCATAACTTACCTAGTTTATTATTTTATCTTCAAATTCTTCAATCAGCTATTTAATTAACTTTTCCCCATCTTCTAATACAAAAACAGAAGCAGTGCATTGGGATTGGTGCAATCTCGGTCAAACCTTGGGAGTCATACCAGGGCGGCACACCATTGGCACATCCTGTAATGTTGCATTGGGCACTGAATCCAACATGGGTGCTTAGCACTATATGCAACGCATGTAGAAAGGCCGCAGGATAATATATATAATATATAATATATATGTCCAGGGCTGTGGTCCATTCCTATGGAATACAAGGGAAGATCCCATCAGGGGCATGATCATCATGACGGGCAAAGCATGGACCCTATATAGAGACCAACAACATGGACAGATAAGTCAGGGTCACTCTGTATCCTTTGACCGCTACTGTAGTGCCACAGCGAGCATAAGGCAAAATATTTCTGTTACTTGCTTTATGCATTTATGGGTAGATTCAGGTAGGGGCGCGCTAATTTGCGGCGGCGTAGCCTAGCGTGTTTACACTACGCCACCTTAAGTAAGAGAGGCAAGTACATGATTCACAAAGTACTTGCCTCCTTACTTAGGGTGGCGTAGTGTAAACGCGGCGGGCGTAAGGGCGCCTAATTCAAATGGGTTGGAGGGGGGCGTGTTTAATGGTAATGAGGCTTGACCTCACGTTTTTGATGTTTTTTGGCCACTGCGCATGCGCCGGGCGCCTACATCTCCCAGTGCGCATTGCGGCTAAGTACGGGCCTATTGATTTCGACGTGGACGTAAATGACGTAACTCCCTATTCGAGGACGACTTACGCAAACGACGTAAAGAATTCGAACCTCGCGGCGGGAACGGCAGCCATACTTTAACATTGTTATTCCACCTAATAGGTGGAATAACTTTAGGCCGCCTAAGGCCTTACGGAAACGGCGTAAAACGACTGCGGCGGCCGGGCGTACGTTCGTGAATCGGTGTACAAACTCATTTACATAATCTACACAGACCGCAATGGAAGCGCCACCTAGCGGCCATCCAAAAAATTGCAATCTAAGATAGGACGGCGCAAGCCGTCCTATCTTAGATATGTTTAAGCGTATCTCTGTTTGAGCATACGCTTAAACATACATCGGCGTAGATTCTGAGTTAGGCCGGCTTATCTACTGATAAGTCGGCCTAACTCTTACTGAATCTACCTATTTATGTGTATTATGGTCTTTAAGGCCGGGTACTAACGAGCAAACATGTACGATGAAACCGGTCCGTCGGACCGTTTTCACCGTACATGTCTGCCAGAGGGCTTCTGTACGATGGCTGTACTAACCATCGTACAGAAGTCCGCGCGTAAACAATACGCGGGGCGTGTCCGCGTCGTCGCCGCGACGATGATGCGGCGATGACGCGGCGACGTGGGCGGGCCTGCCATTTAAAGGCTTCCACGCATGCGAGGGACGGCAGGCGCTCGGACATGTACGGTAGGTCTGTACTGACGACCGTACATGTCCGAGCGGGCAGGATTCCAGCGGACGGTTTTAAAACACGTCCAGGAATATTTGTCTGCTGGGAAAAGGCCCGGCGGGCAAATGTTTGCTGGAATTCGGCCCGCTCGCGCCTACACACGACCGAACATGTATGCTGAAACTGGTCCGCGGACCAGTTTCAGCATACATGTTTGGTCGTGTGTACGGGGCCTATCAGTCACCAAAGGGCACCAAGAGTCATGAAACATTGATAGAAGCAAACCTGATCATCTCATGGATGGAAAAACTCTTTCCAGTGATCTCTGCTGTACACATTCCTGGAGTGAACAATTGGACCACTGACTACTTAAGTCATCACCACCTGGACCAAGGAGAATTGGCCCTTCATTCAAGCATCTTCGGCCTGATGTGTCAGAGATGGGAGACTCCAGATGTAAATAGCCTGACCTCCAGGTTCAACAAAAAGTTATCCCTGTTTGTGGCCAGGACCAGGACCCTCTAGTACTGGTGTTTGATGCTCTGATAATGCTCTGAACTCAGTGCCTTTCTATTTGCTGTTTCGAGGCTCCTTGTTACATTCTGCAACTGGATTTAATGGAAGCTCGGGTCTTGAGAGATAGAGCCGACATAATGTCCACCATCCATGATGACACTACAGTTGAGATTCAAAGAAGATGAAGTCCCATTGAAAAGCCCACATGTGTCCAAGAATACAGGGCCAGATTCACATAGAAGAGCGGCGGCGTAACGTATCGTAGATACGTTACACCGCCGCAATTTTTCATCGCAAGTGCCTGATTCACCAAGCACTTGCGATAAAAACCTATGCCGCGGCCTCCGGCGCAAGGCGGACCAATTCAAATGGGTATGTACCATTTAAATTAGGCGCGCTCCCGCACCGGACCTACCGCGCATGCTCCGTTTCCGAACTCCCGCCGTGCTTTGCGCGAAGTGACGTAATTTTTTTGAACGGCGACGCGCGTAGCGTAATTCCGTATTCCCGGACGGCTTACGCAAACAACGTTATTTTTTAAATTTCGACGCGGGAACGATTGCTGTGTAAAGTTAAGGCACCAAAAAAAATGACTAACTTTGCGACGGGAAACTAGACTAGCGGCGACATAGCGAACGCGAAAAACCGTCGGGGATCGCCGTAACTCCTAATTTGCATACCCGACGCTGGTTTACGACGCAAACTCCCCCCAGCGGCGGCCGCGGTATTGCATCTTAAGATCGGACAGTGTAAAACAATTACACCTGTCGGATCTTATGGCTATCTATGCGTAACTGATTCTATGAATCAGTCGCATAGATAGAAACAGAGATACGACGGCTTATCAGGAGATACGCCGTCGTACCTCATTTGTGAATCTGGCCCACAGTCTCTACATGGTGAGGGAGGGGTGGATTTCAACAACCAAATGCTTCAGCCCTATTTGTCAATAAATAGGTCCCAATTCTGGTACAAGAAAGTAGGAATTTATCTAATTAATTTTCGCCATTTATAATGCATACATAATCTACACCAAATCCACAGAAAGCCCAACCCACTTCCTAAAATTCATTGAAGAAGTTGTCACGTCCATCATCTATCAACAAAGACCCCCCCCCGCCCCAGAAAACCTTCGCTCTGATGCTGTTAGCTGACTTCATGAGCGCCTATTCTAGGACAACATTCCACCATCTGAAGCAGGCCGAAGACACCAAAAAAGATGTTGCGTATGCAGCAAAAGCGGATTTCAAAGAAATATCAGCTACTATTGTCTCCAGTGTCTCTCCAAACCCGACCTTTGCATTAGTAAATGCTTCTGAAATTTATCACACATCCCTAAAATATTAGCCCATATTTGTATCCATTTCTCCATTTTCATCATCTGTGCTGACCATTTTCCATGCTTCCTCAAATAACCATGCCACTGCCTTCCACATGAACTGACCCTAGCCTGTTTTTGATTATGCCTCTGCCTACTGTTTGGACTGCTTCCACGTGAACTGACCCTGGCCTGTTTTATCAACTATGCTTCTGCCCACCGCTTGGACTGCTTGCACGTGAACCAACTCTGGCCTATTTTATCGACTATGCTTTTGCCTACCGCTTGGACTGATCTGTTGCCTGCTACTGTAGTACACAGGAACCTTACATGTGATGGGCTCCAGAATAGTTTTTCCAGGTTTTGTAATTTTTGGATTAGGGTCTGGAGTCTGGAGGCTTCAAAGAGATTTGGGTGGGTGAAGCCTCTACCCCTGCGCCCCTGTGCCCAGGTCTTATTTGATTGAGGTCCTCAGCCTGCTGCTGACTTACTGCCATCATGCCTCTGCCTGCCGCATAAACTAACCTCACCTCTGCCTGCTACCTGGACTATGGAAATAATTAGCTGTAGCAAGAAGCAGTATGTTTATGAAGGGCTGGAGAGCAATACAATAATGAGTGTCTGTAGGTAACAGTGTACTGGGATCAATATTATGGCTGTGCTGGCTGTCTCTGTATGAACAATTCCTATGGACACATGCTTTGGCTGTGCTGACAATATCCTTGTGCTGTCTATAGACAATATTCCTGCCTGTTGCCTGGATAATTACTATTGATGTCCCTAAGCACATTCCTGCCTGCTGCCTGGACCAATTCTCTCCTCAGTGGACACTACTAAAACCACAGGTAATACTTTTTTTTACCCCTATCGCAATAGAATTTATTTTGGAGTACAATTCTTGGTATGTACATGCTATGTGTTAGAAATATAAAGGGCCTTCACAAATGATAGGTTGTCAGGAAATTTGATGTGTAATTTATGCTCCTAGAATGATGGAAGGTGCTATTTGAATGTTAGGCCTCTGTATATGGCCAGGCTGTGTAAAAGTCTAACACATATGGTATCGCCATACTCAGGAGGGGTAGAAGAATCTATTTTGGGGTGACATTTTTGCTATGTACATGCTGTGTTAGAAATGTTGTATAAATGGACAACTTTGTGTAAAACAAAATGCTTTTTAATTTTCTTTCCACATTTTCAAAAAACATGTGGAAAAAAATTACACGTTCAAAAGACTCATTATGCCCCATAGCTTATAAATTGGGGTGTTTGCTTTCCTTAATGGGGTAGATTTTTGGGCATTTCCATTGTCCTGGTGATCCAGGGCCTTCAAAAGTGTGATAGGTTGTCAGGAAATTATATGTGTTATTTATGCTCCTAGAATGCCTGACGTTGGGCATCTGTATGTAGCTGTGCTGTGAAAAAATCTCACAGATGTGGTATTGCCATACTCAGTAGGAGTAGCAGAATGTGTTTTGGCGGTGTAGTTGCAAGTGTGCATATGCTGTGTGAGAAAAGTAACCTGTTAATGTGCCAATTTTGTAAAAATAAAAAAATAATAATTTTGCAAAGAATTGTGGGATAAATAAATTACAACTTCAAAAAACTCACCATGTGACTTACTAAATACCTTGGAATGTATACTTTCTGAAAATGGGGCATTTGGGGGTTATTTGTACTTTCCTGGCTTGTTCGTGTCTCAAGAAATGGGAGATAGGCCTTCAGTACATCGGGTGTGATCAATTATTAATTTATAAAATATTATGACAGAAACAAAGAAAAAGGCATTTTTTTATAGCACAACAAAAAAAACAGTGGTGATTAAATACCATGAAAAGAAAGCTCTATTTGTGTGAGAAAAATGACAAACATTTCATATGGGTACAGTGTTGCATGACTGAGTAATTGTCATTCAAACTGTGAAAGCACTGAAAGCTGAAAATTTGCCTGGGCAGGAAGGGGGTGAAAGTGCCCTGTAGGCAAGTGGTTAATATTCACAGCCTTTGCCATAACACTCAAAATTGAGCTCAGGTGCATCCTGTTTCCACAGATCATCCTTGAGATGTTTCTACAACTTTATTGGAGTTCACCTGTGGTAAATGTAGTTGATTGGACATGATTTGGAAGTTACCAGTGCATGTCAGAGCACAAACCAAACCATAAAGTCAAAGAAATTGTCTATAGACCTCCAAGAGAGGATTGTATCGAAGCACAGATCTGGGGATGGGAACTGAAAAATGTCTGTAGCATTGAAGGTCTCAATGAGCACAGTGGCCTCCATCATCTGTAAATATAAGAAGTTTAGAACCACCAGGACTCTTCCTAGAGTGGGCTGCCCGCCCAAACTAAGTGTTCTGGGAAGAAGGGCCTTAGTCAGGGAGGTGACCTAGAACCCGATGGTCACTCTGACAGAGATCCAGCGTTTCTCTGTGGAGAGAGGAGAACCTTCCAGAAGAACAACCATCTCTGCAGCACCCCACCATTTAGGCCTGTATGGTAGAGTGGTCAGACGGAAGGCACATGATGCCCCGTCTGGAGTTTGCCAAAAAACAGCTAAAGGACTATAAGACCATGAAAAACAAAATCCTTTATTCTGAGGAAACAAAGATTACACTTTTTGGCCTGAATGGAAAGCTTTGTGTCTGGAGGAAACCAGGCACTGCTCATATCCTGGCCAGTACCATCCACACAGTGAAGCATGGTGGTGGCAGCATCATGCTGTGAGGATTTATTCATTGGAAGGAACTTGGAGAATAGTCAGGATCGAGGGAAAGATGAATACAGCAATGTACAGAGACATCCTTAATGAAAACTTGCTCCAGAGCGCTCTAGACCTCAGACTGGGGCGAAGGTTTATCTTCAAACAGGACAACAAACCTAAGCACACAGCCAAGATAACAAAGAGTTGGCTATGGGACAACTCTGTAAATGTCCTTGAGTGGCCCAGCCAGAGCCCAGACTTGAACCCTATTTAACATCCCAGGAGAGACCTGAAAATGGCTGAGCACCAAAGCTCCCCATTCAATCTGATGGAGCTTGAGAAGTCCTGCAAAGAAGAATGGGAGAAACTGCCCAAAAATAGAGGTGCCAAGCTTATAGCCTCATACTCAAAAAGACTTGAGGATGTAGTTGGTGCCAAAGATGCTTCGACAAAGTATTGAGCAAAGGCTGTGAATACCTATGTACATGAGATTTTTTTTGTTCTTTATTTTTAATACATTTGCAAAGATTTCAAACAAACTTCTTTCGCATTGTTATTATGGGGTAATGCTTGTAGAATTTTGAGGAAAATAATGAATTGAATCCCTTTTGGAATAAGGCTGTAACATAACAAAATGTGGAAAAAGTTAAGTGCTGTGAATAAGGGAAGAGAAGTATATATCACTAGATTTGCATTGTCTGCCATATATAACTCCTAGGGCAGTGATGGTGAACCTTGGCACCGCGGATGTTTTGGAACTACATTTCCCATGATTAGGGATGAGCCGAACACCCCCCCCCGTTCGGTTCGCACCAGAACCTTCGAACGGACCGAACGTTCGTGCAAACATTTAGAACCCCATTGACGTCTATGGGACTCGAACGTTCGAATTCAAAAATGCTAATTTTAAAGCCTAATATGGAAGTTATTGTTGTAAAACGTCTTTGAGAACCCAGGTCTTGCCCCAGGGAACGTGTATCAATGGAAAAAAAGTTTTAAAAATGGTTGTTTTTTTCAGGAGCAGTGATTTTAATGATGCTTAAATAAAAAAATAAAAAAATGAAAAATTCCTTTAAATATTGTACCTGCTGGGTGTCTATAGTATGCCTGTAAAGTGGCAAGTGTTTAGAACTGTCCCTGCACAAAATGAGATTACTATAAGAAAAAAGTAATTTAAAACTGCTTGCTGCTTTAATGTAATGTCTGGTCCCTGCAATACTGGCACACAGCCAGTACACACCAAGTAGCTTTAAGTGCAAACTACAGAGGACACAGACAATAAACCACGTAAGAATACTGCAGCTAGCACAATCACCTGCCTGCCAGTAAATTAGGAAGAACTGATCTAGCTAAACTATACAGTGTATAAATATATGTACAACACCTGGGATGTATATATATCCTCTACACACTGTAACATTAACTGACTAGCCTGCCCGCCTGCCTGCCTTCTCTATCTACCTGCAAAAAATGACACTCTCTCTGTCTCTCTCTGTTCTCTCTAACATTGCCGCAACACACTACATAAGGCCGCCCTGCAGGCGGCCTTTTATAGTGTGGGGCGTGTACTAAAGCCCTGAGCCATAATTGGCCAAAGCCACCCTGGCTTTGGCCAATTATGGCTCTCCATTTTTTGCGCGCTGTGATTGGCCAAGCATGCGGGTCATAGTGCATGCTTGGCCAATCATCAGCCAGCAATGCCGCAGTGAATTATGGGCCGTGACGCACCACTCGAATTTGGCACGAACGACCCGTTTTGTTCGTATTTCGACGAACGATCGAACATACGATGTTCAAGTCGAACATGAGTTTGACTCGAATACGAAGCTCATCCCTACCCATGATGCTTAAAGCGGGAGTTCACCCATTTCTAAAAAATTTTTTTTTCTTCCCCTAGATTCCTGCTCGTTCGGTCTAGGGGAATCGGCTATTTGTATTAAAATAGGTGCAGTACTTACCCGTTTTCGAGCTGCATCTTCTTCCGTCGCTTCCGGGTATGGTCTTCGGGAGCGGGCGTTCCTTCTTGATTGACAGTCTTCCGAGAGGCTTCCGACGGTCGCATCCATCGCGTCACTCGTAGCCGAAAGAAGCCGAACGTCGGTGCGGCTCTATACTGCGCCTGCGCACCGACGTTCGGCTTCTTTCGGAAAATCGTGACGCGATGGATGCGACCGTCGGAAGCCTCTCGGAAACCTGTCAATCAAGAAGGAACGCCCATTCCCGAAGCCCATACCCGGAAGCGACGGAGAGGATGCGTCTCGTAAACGGGTAAGTACTGCACATATTTTTAAATAAATAGCCGATTCCCCTAGTAATAACGAGCAGGAATCTAAGGGGGAAAAGTGCCCTCTAAGGGTGAACCCCCGCTTTAAGCACTCTGCAGTGTAGGAAAGCATCATGGGAAATGTGGTTCCAAAACATCTGGGGTGGCAAGGTTCACCATCACTGTCCTAGGGTAATGTATGAACACCCTTTGAGTCATATAGTATTCTAATATAGGACAAGATATTCCATATGACACCACAGGCTAACCCAGAATTTAAAGAAATGAAACAATACTCCGGTCAACCATTTATTATATTAGAGTATTCTGTAGAGTTTCGAAAGATAAACCATGCTGTCCAAGTTTTGTGAAAGCAGGCAATATTATCAGTTGTGAGGTCTAGGGTTTCCTCTGTGTCATACAAAAGATCTACCCTATATAGCCAATCTTTCACAGAAGGGACACAGATAGGCTTCCAGTGTATAGGTATCAAGGATTTGGCCACCCTGAGCAGATGCTTAACCAGAGAATGATTGTATTTACATAAGGAGTACTCAGATACAGTATATGTAGTAAACAACAATGCGGTGTCAGATCGAGATTTACTTTGGTAATAAGGGCAATTAAATTGCGTATCTGAGTCCAGAATGGCACAAACCGTGGACAATGCCAACAGATGTGCACAAGTGTCCCCTGGTCTTGACCACATCTCCAACACAAATCTGCAGAAACCACTTTTTGATCCTGACAGGGGTGGAGTACCAATGAGTCAGCAGTTTATAAGCTGCTTCTTGTGTTTGAGTACTTATGGAACATTTATGCGCCAGTATGCATACCTTTCCATTGTTTCTCAGAGATATCCATTTGTAGGGCAGCTTCCCACTTCTCCATAAACCCATCCAGAATCATTTTTTATAATGTTGTAGCCATACATTGATGTAGACCTTTTTGCATCTGAGAATCATTAAAAAAAATAGGGCCAAATCCTCAAAAGGGATACGCAGGCGGAACTGCTGTTCAGCCTGCGTATCCCTGTGCCTATCTTTGGAACTGATCCTCAGAAGCAGTTTTCCAAAGATAGGCAGAAGATCTGACATCTGTAAGACACTTACACTGTCAGATCTTGGGATGCAGTACCGCATCCGCCGCTGGGGGCATTTTGCGTTGAAATGCCGCTTTGCGTATGCAAATGAGGACTTACGGAGATCCACAAAGCTTTTCAGCTTTGTTTTTTCTGCGTAAGTTTACGTTTGCATACGTAAAATTAGGGATGCTTTTACAAAGTGTAAACTAGTTACACCTTGTAAAAACAGACCTTTTTTTCGATCGCCGCTATTTTTTTAAAATTTTGATTTTTTTTTTTCGGCGCGTAACTTTTTTTTTACCCGACGCAACTTTATTGTCCCGTCGCAATCCATAAAGCCCGGCGTAACGTAATTTCGCGCGCTGCCCGTCGGGAAAATGACGTCACGAGCATGCGCAGTACGGCCGGCGCGGGAGCGAGCCTCATTTAAAGTGTCATCGCCCCCTGCAGAAGAGGACCGCCTTGCGCCGGAGACATTTAAGTTACACGGCCGAAAATTTCTAGGTAAGTGCTTTGTGGATCGGGCACTTAGGTAGAAATTTTCCGCCAGTGTAACTTAAATGGTAAAAGTTAAGTTAGGCTACGTTTTTGTGGATTTGCCCCATAGTTTCTAGTGCCGTAGGCACCCTAGGAAAGAGTCCTTTCCTCTGATGACTTGTTAGATAACTATTAAGCTACAGATATTACCAGAACAGAAGTGGCTGTTTGATTTTTTTCTTCGTATTGTGTAAGTCGCCTCAAATATTATTAGATAAAATATACCAAAATATGAAAAAAAATGGAAAGAAAATGGAATTATGTTATTTATTTTTTTATTTTTTAATTACTTATTTGTTTAACAAATCCATTCATATTATTCAGCTGCATGAGTCACCATTGTCCTCATTTCACCTGCTGACACACATATAAATGGCTTTATTTACCTTCAAACCCATTAAAATATTTGAATAAGTATGAAGATTAAATAATCCCTGTCATACCAACAATCCCTGGAGGCTTCTGTGATCTGTGTCATGGTAAGAAGGAAAGCATTTTGACAGAGAAACAGGTAGCAAAGAACAATTTGAATGGATGGGACATAAAACAAGAGAAGGCCAGGAAAGGAGGATTCTGAAAGGGGAAGAAAGCTTGGAGCAGTGTGACTGATGGGGATATAGTTTTATTGGGGGGGGGGAGAAGCAGCCAGGGAGAATGGCAAGTGGGGGAGGTGGGAAAGGCAACCTTTCTATACAGGAGCTAGTACAATTTGTCATAACTTCTAAACGAGAAGGCTGGCAAATTTGTTTACATTATACAGGAGCGCTGGCAGTGACTCCTGTATGGGTATAAACAATGCTGTGCTCCAGAACTACACATAACTGAGCCATGGTATGGAACAATTAGGTACATGTTTTGAAAGCAAAAAAATAAATAAGAAAATATTGGTTGCCATGATAGCTTAAAGGATAAGTTCACCTTTGTAAAAAAATAAATAAAAAAATAAATAATAAATGCACATCTTTTTGGAGGTAAAGGGCCAGATTCACAGAGCGAGTACGCCGGTGTACTTTCAAATTTGCCGCGTCGTATCTTTAGTTTAAATCCTCAAACCAAGATACGACGGCTTCTGGCTTCGATCCGACAGGCGTACGAAGCCGTACGCCTTCGGATCGTAGGTGCAATACTTTGGCGCCCGCTGGGTGGAGTTTGCGTCGTTTTCCGCGCCGGGTATGCTAATTACCTTTTTCCGTCGATCCACGAAGGTACGCGCGGCCGTCACATTCTCTTACGTCGTCGCTAGTCGGCTTTTCCCGGCGTATAGTTAAAGCTGCTATTTTGCGGCGTATAGATAGACTTGCCATGTTAAGTATGGCCGTTGTTCCCGCGTCGAAATTTGAATATTTTTTTTTGCGTAAGTCGTCCGTGAATAGGAAAGGACGTAACTCACGTCTAAGTTGGTGCGACGTCATTTCGCGCAAAGCACGGCGGGAAATTTCAAAACAGAGCATGCGCAGTTCATTCGGCGCGGGGACGCGCTTCATTTAAATGAATCACGCCCCCAACCCGCCGAATTTCGAATACGCCGCCAGAAAAACACTACGGCACCGTAACTTACGGTGCGAAATCGCTGAGGATTCAAAATTCCGCCAGGTAAGATACGGCAGCGTACCGTATCACTGATACGCGGCGAAAGTGCAAATGTCTGTGAATCCGGCCCAAATTTTTTTGCATTTATTATTCCTTTTACTAGGAGTCTGCAATGCATTGCACCGGCGATCAGCAAATCACGGGTGTAATGCAGAGCTCTTGCAGACTGTTAGTGTAAGCCAGGGATCTTCAAACTGCGGCCCTCCAGCTGTTGCAGAACTACACATCCCATGAGGCATTGCAAAACTCTAACATTCACAGATATGACTAGGCATGATGGGAATTGTAGTTCCTGAACAACTGGAGGGCCGTAGTTTGAAGACCCCTGGTAAGCTGTCTGCTCATACCTTGTACGGGCAGGCAGTTACACACTGACAGGTAGCATCAATGAGCTACCAAGAGCGCTCAACAGCTCTCTGGTGGTTCATTGAGATCTGTAAGGCGACAGCCTCCCATTTACAGAAATGTAAAAAACAAATTGTGATAAAGGGTGCGATCCCCCGCTCACTGTCACAACAGGAGGATAGGGGGTGCGGAAGCTGCTGCAACAGGAACATGTTACAAGAGGTAAACACACAGTTGTGCTCATAAGTTTACATACCCTGGCAGAATTTATGACTTCTTGGCCATTTTTCAGAGAATATGAATGTTAACACAAAAACTTTTCTTTCACTCATGGTTAGTGTTTGGCTGAAGTCATTTATTAACAATCAACTGTGTTTATTCTTTTTATATCATAATGGCAACAGAAACTACCCAAATGACCCCGATCAAAAGTTTACATACCCCAGTTCTTAATACCGTGTGTTGCCCTCTTTTACATCAATGACAGCTTGAAGTCTTTTGTGGTATTTGTAGATGAGGCTCTTTATCTTCTCAGATGGTAAAGTTGCCCATTCCTCTTGGCAAAAAGCCTCCAGTTCCTGGAAATTCTTGGGCTGTCTTGCATGAACTGCACATTTGAGATGATGAGGTCAGAGACTGAGATGTCCACTCCAGAACCTTCACTTTATTCTGCTGTAGCCAATGACAGGTCAACTTGGCCTTGTGTTTTGGATCATGGTCATCTTGGAATGTCCAAGTACATTCTATGCGCAGCTTCCTGGCTGATGAATGCAAATGTTCCACCAGTATTTTTTGATAACATACTGCATTCATCTTGCCATCAATTTTGACCAAATTTCCTGTGCCTCCTGTGTAGCTCACATATCCCCAAAATATCAGCAATCCACCTCCGTGTTTCACAGTAGGAATGGTGTACCTTTCACCATAGGCCTTATTGACTCTTCTCCAAATGTAACGTATATAGTTGTGGCCAAAAGGCTAAATTTCGGTCTCATCACACCAAATGACTTTGCGCCAGAACATTTGAGGCTTGTCTCTGTGCTGTTTGGCATATTGTAAGCAGGATACTTTGTGGCATTTGTGTAGTAATGGCTTTCTTCTGGCGACAAGACCATGCAGCCCATCTTTCTTCAAGTGTATCCTTATTGTGCATCTTGAAACAGCCACACCACATGTTTTCAGAGAGTCCTGTATTTCACCTGAAGTTATTTGTGGGTTTTTCTTTGCATCCCAAACAATTTTCCTGGCACTTGTGGCTGAAATTTTAGTTGGTCTACCTGGCCGCAGTTTGATTTCAACAGAACTCCTAATTTTCCACTTCTTGATTGGAGTTTGAACACTGCTGATTGGCATTCTTAATTCCTTGGATATCTTTTTATATCCCTTTCCTGTTTTCTACAGTTCAACTACCTTTTCCTGCAGATATTTTGACTATTCTTTTGCTTTCCCCATGACTCCGAATCCAGAAACGTCAGTGTAGCAATGGATTAAAGATACAAGGGTCTGTCAGGAGTCCAGAAACTCATTGACCTTTTATACACACACGCACTAATTACAAGCAAACAGATCACAGGTGAGGATGGTTACCTTTAATAGCCATTCATCCCCCTTTGTGTCAACTTGTGTGCATGTTATCAGGCCAAAATCACCAGGGTATGTAAACTTTTGATCAGGGTCATTTGGGTAGTTTCTGTTGCCATTATGATTTAAAAAGAGTAAACACAGTTGATTGCTAGTAAATGGTTTCAGCCAAACACTAACCACGAGTGAAAGAAAAGTTATTGTGTTATCATTCATATTCTCTGAAAAATGGGCAAAAAATCCTAAATTCTGCCAAAATAACAGTATTTTCCTTCTACATATTAAAAATAACTGCAGCTGATTAAACAGTGACAGAAATGTTTACTGTTTTATATGGATCTGTTTCATTTATGAAAATACTGAAAGTTTAGAGTTTCAGTGAGACCTTTAAATGATAAATACATGTTATTGTTAATAAACATCTATACTATACTTACTATTTATAAATCATAGAGGCAGGGGCATTGCTTGGTCTACAAAAGATCTCGGGCTAGAGCCCATAGCAGCGAAGTAAAGTCATACTCCAGAGCCCTCCTCATTACATCAGGGTCCTCAGAGAGCCCCTCTTTACATCAGGGTCCTTTAGAGAGCCCCCTTTACATCAGGGTCCTCAGAGAGCCCCCCTTTACATCAGGGTCCCCAGAGCTGATCCTCTTCTAGCATTAAATATAAGCCTTCTAAAATTTCTTACCTTCTTTAAATTCGCAATGTGTGAAGGGCGAGGTGGGTCTAAATGAGAAGGTTCCCCACTGGGAGGGAGAGGACTAGAAACCAACCACCGAGGAGACAGTGAGCAAGGGAGGTTTGGCAACAGCCAGCCCAGGACAGGACTGCAAGCTAGGAAAGTTCCGCTCTCCGCTGAGTGCCAGGGGGCGTAGTCATGTGGTTGGTTGCTAGATGCCAGGTGGTCCTAGCAACAAACCACCGCTGGAATGTCAGTCAATGGCGAGCAGGAAATGGGATTGCCAATGGAGTATGGCACCGCTGCACCCGGTAAGAGACTCGGGGCTAGAGCCCCAGAAGCCACCCCCTAGCGACACCACTGCTTAGAGGCATTTTGCCAAAACAACATTTTTGTTCAGGTAGACCTATCTCACGATTGGTATTCTATTTCAGTAGGTATTCAGTAGAGATGAGGTCAGGTCTCTGTGCAGGCAACTTATGTTTTTTCACACCAACCTCACTGGAACAGAAGCTAGAACAGAAAAGGGCTTACCCCAAACTGCTGCCACAAGGTTGAAAGAACTCAGTTGTCTATTCGTAGAATTACTTGTGCTTTTCATTGAAAACATCTGAACATGACAATTTGGTTTTAGAATGCAATGTCCAACAAGCCTTTATATAGGATTGAAGGTACAGTGTCCTCAGACTTTGGGCCATGCAATTTAGTTTCCATCTACATATAACTTTTATATCTCTTTTAGGTCATAGAAAAGAAGTGGAGGGCCATAGTGAAATTGACAGAGTAAATGTCCTGAAACATTTTCAGAAAGAGGGAATTAGTATGAAATGTGTGCAAATGTCCTGAGTTACACTTCTGTTGTCACACATCTTTGAAAATCAATATTGGTTGTAGCTGTAAAGCTCATATTTTCTTGTTTATAAAAGGAAAGACATTGGGTAATAAAAAAAAATGGCAAAATCTGCAAAAACATGAATAGCAAATATTTCATTTGCTAAGCAGTTATGTAAACCTTTAGAAACAAGTAAATGTTTTAAATGTATTTGTTAAAAATGTATATAAATTAGGTTTATACTCTATGTCGGGGATATGCAATTAGCGGACTTCCAGCTGTTGCAGAACTACAAATCCCATGAGACATAGCAAGGCTCTGACAGCCACGAGCATGACACCCAGAGGCAGAGGCATGATGGGATTTGTAGTTTTGCAACATCTGGAGGTCCGCTAATTGCATATCCCTGCTCTATGTGTATTAAATACAGCAAGACAAAATGAAGCTTGGTGTTTTATAATCAACTTTATTTTCTAACATCCACCAGTTGTACATCACAAAACACAATTTGTTGCTTTGAATGTAAGAAATATTAATTTGTGAAGACACAATATATAAACTACTCCAGATAAAAGTCGCATACATTGCTCCATACAAAAAAAAATCTAATTTACAGTGTTGCTCACTGATGCAATTTAACACAAAAATCAGTGCACATTACATAGGAAAAAAATGTAAATAAAAAAAAAACACATCAATTACAAAAGAAGCAAATTAATAAATACAAACATATACTACCAAACACCCTTAGCATCAGAAATAAATTAATAATTAAGCCTTAGCAATAAATACATAGGTCAGTGAAATTTATTTTTCTTAACTTAAATATAAAACACATTTAGACATGTAGTAAATAAAATATTAACAATTGCTGTGATTCCTGTAGTAACTATTACTTCCCTGAATACTCCCATTGTGTAGATGCAAGATCTCAGAAACCTTCTCTTGTAAAATGGAACAGCCACAGTTATGATTTTTAGGTTAGGTTTGTTGAGATATAGCCACAGGCATTTTAAACTCACCACTTTTTACAACAGAATCTGCTTAGGACCTCAGTGGCCCTTCGACCTGCCTCCTTTCACCACAGAGACCTGTGTCCAGGATCAGCCTTAAGTTATATTGTGCCCTAAGCAAAATCTGAATATTGTGTCCCAGGGCAAAAGCAAATCTTGTCCGTTAGTATAGGCCACATATAGCTAAGGCCGTCATTGCCCATGTCTTTCGGTTATTATGAAAGTCATGATACTGTAAATAATATTACAGTAATAAAATTGTATTAAAGCATTCTGACACAGTTGCCTGAACTATAGTATATACATACATTCAATAAATCCTATTTCTCTTCCAGGTACTACTTGGATAAGCTATTTTTCAACTAGACAATAATGGTCTTTGAGGCATTTTTCTCTGTCTACTTGGCTCCCTCTGCTACTGGGCCCAATGGCAAATGCATCAGTTGCTATGGCTATAGTTACCTCCTTGGGTATAGCAGACATTTTTTATGATTGATAGATTTGACCTTCACTTTACAAAGTATGTATGTAGACATAATGTAGACTTAAATGTCAATATATTAGATCTAGGTAGCTAGCAAATTCTATCACTTTTTCAATATCAAAGCTTGGCTAGAGACAAACATTCTTTAAAATGTTTGCAATGGAATGAGATGTTTGGAAACATTACACGAGAAGTAATACATCATAAAAACATCTCCACTTCTATCCGTCTACCTTTTCAAAGAAGTGCTACTGTATATGTGAGTGTTTGTATATGTAGCCCAAACTGAGTACATATGTGATATTAAATAAATTGTTTTCCATTTATGTACTAGCAACTTCGCTAAGTAAAGCTTTGAGGTGCAAGGTCAGAATTCCTGTCTGTCTCGTGCTACATAGCCAACAGAAGCCCTAGTCAGAAGTCAGATAAAGCAGTTCTCCTGACAATAAGCAAAGCTGATTGATTGCCAATTTGGGCCCATCTACAAGGCCTGCACCCCGAATGTCCCTCTTTATCAGGACTACATATTGCATTGTAAATCACCTTACTTTTTGCTATGTGAAAATGCTACACAATGAGTCACAATGTGCAAAACAGATCTAGCACCATGAAATGACATTAGGGCTCAGATACACTAGATATTTTTAACTAATTAACTTATTGATGGCATTGTGGTTTATATAAGGCAGTTTTCAAAAAGGGGTAATCTCATGCTGTTAAGTGAGTACAAATCTGTGTAGCTGAGCCCTTTTTATTGATGGATATCCATGGCACATACAAAACACTTTAAATATAATTTATGAAGTGATTAAAACAGTAATTAGCAATGCATTGACTTTTAATGCATCTTATCTCAAAGAATAGTTATCGCCTGTTTATATGCTACTGAGTCTCACCCACATTAGGAGATTCTCCTACAGATGACCAAACTTGCTCATTGTCAATACCAGATTTTTTAATATGACCAATTGTAAAAAAAAAATACAATAGCACATAATATTGCTTATGGGTATACGTGTTAGAATATGTTAATTAGTCTTGCAGCCAGGCAAAAAACTTTTTACTAAGTGCCCTATTATTTTCCATTGTGTAATGGTAATTCAAACACCAATGCAGACAGTCTACTTCTAAAACTTTTATTCCCCAAAAAATAAATTAAAGGCTTCTAAATGAATGTACAGGAAGGTCACTATCTCCAAGGGATCAGTAAAAATCAAGACCTGTTGGGAATGAAAGAATGAAGAACCACCTTTACCAACACGTGAAACAAATGTAATAATCATTGCACTCAAAATCAATAACTGTACCATGTATGCACTTTAAAAAAAATGCATTTGACTTAGCTACAGCACTGTTTACATTTCCTTTACCTATCCCTAACTGAAAAGTAAACTTTTTTTCTGAGCTACTTTTTACCCGGTAGTCAGAAATAGATTTTCAACTTGAGCCAGAAGATTGAAACTTCTCAAAGCAATGCTTTATTGCAAGGAGACTTTCTGCTTTTGGGAGATACTTGACAAATTAATTTGTTAGTACCAAATTAAAAAAGAGAGACATGCTTGCATTTTAATACACCACTCCAAGCTGAAGAGTGAATATGATGGTCTTGAATTCCATTTTGTAGTTGGTTTTTATGCCAACTTAATTATCAGGGAAGTGGTTGGAAATTAAGTTTTGAAATATTTATCATGAATACATTTTAGAATATTTCCTTAAATATTGTTTTGAATAATTTATAATGTCTTGCTAAATCAAACTTGTAAAATGTTTCACTATTATAACATGGCACATTTTTTAAACTGTAAAGTAATCTTCATATTTCTACGTCTAAACAGTGATTACTATAAAAGTGGCACAAATTGTGCATTTTATTAATAGGTTCTTCTTCATCCAGGGATCATGGCAGATATGTAACATTTGTAACACATGTTTGCTGCCCTGTTGAGTTGATGGTTGTTGATTTTAATAGTAATTGACCTTTCCAATTCCAAAAAAACAAGGGCACCAATCAAAATGAGATAACCTGAAGTACTTTTAGTATTAAACAAACACATGTTGAACTAACTCGTTTATACTGAGGCACATATGCACAACAAAAGTGCATACACAAGGCAGTTTAGCTGGTATTTTACATCATCTTGCAAAAATATAGTATGTGAAAAAAATACACGGGAAAGCACTATAAGCATATTTAACTGTCCTAGTTTCTATAAATTTAGTATTTGTACACAATTATGTGATCAGTAATAGTGTGCCCTCATGAACTTGGCATATTGGCATAAGAAATAGAAGAGAAAGTCGATTTTTCTAAAGCAACCTGGTCATCCTAAATTAGGATGTGGAAATCTATTTTTTTTAACTTGCAAGATTGTACTATCTGTACATCTTTGGGGAGCAGAACAGTGGCAAAATGATGTGTCTCTAATCAATAGCAAATGGACCTTTGTTGTTGGCACTTAGTAAAAATGGGAAACCCATGTCCAAATGCCACATAGCCAATGTTATTGTCAAAGAAAGGTGGGATCAAACTACAGTTGTTTATAATCTTTACATTTTCATCATCTAATGGCAATAACATTGAAAAAAAAAACAGGCAACAACTGGGATACCTATGACTTCTACAAACCTCAACCGATATCCTTAGTTGATATCATTCAAGAGAAATAGGTGTTATCTGGGCTGGATTATTTTATCAATTAGCAGATTGTCCTCCTAAAATCTTTATTTTTCTCCCAAGAGGCACACCAACAATTGGTGGGTCATTTTACAAGAAATAGTCCCAAATCTTCATGTGTCTCAGAATAAAATACTTGGACATAGTTGTTCAGACAACTTGGATATTTCCATTCAGCCATCACCAAGTGTCAATAGTGCATTTAAAATCACCTGAACATAACACCCCATTATTTGTTGAAATGTACACGTGCCTTCAAAACATGTCTAGATATTTAAAAAAAGGTTGGCTGCTGGTGTTGTATCTTATGACTGTATAACGGTTTAACAGTTGCCTTTTATAGAAAGGATTTATTAAAATAAATGTTGTACAACTACAGCCAAAACAAATGTTCATTTTTTTCTGAGTATGTTAGATATATTTTAGATTTATCCAAGCCCCAATATCCCAATATCTGTCCTTGATATCTGTTTTTTTTTTCAACAACTGTTTCTGCAGAAATATGTCAATTCCCATAGCAGAACCTACTCTCTCTTCCATCACTCCTGTGGTAATCAGGCATAAACATAAAAGAAGCAAGGGAGAGAAGCTCATATACACCAGCCCTTATTTACAATCTAAGAAAATTATGGTAATGAGAAAACAGTTGGATTTGCACAAATAAACTACAATATATAACCTGTAAAAATAAGTCATATTACAATATTGAGCTCTAAAGGATTAAGATTAGATTGCCCCAGTATGTGGAAGAAGACTTAACTTTTATATTTTTAAGAAAACATGCCAGTAAAGCATAAAAATCCTAGAAACAAAAACGGTAGTGTTATATGTCTTAATTTTCTATATGCTAAAGGCCATGAGGTATCATTTATGAATTATTCAAGTGCTAGCAAGAAATCCAGTGTTTATGACACAAATAAATAATATATATTACAATAAACAACATTAATTTATATGCTACTAATTATTATTGCTAGCATTAATCTAAAATAAACAAAAACATTAAATAAAAAAATCTTTATATTGGTGGCTATCTGTCATTTTTTATCGCTGATCTCATGGTGCAGCAATGCTACTTTTAAAACTGATATTAAGGATTTAAGGGATACAGTCGATAGTACCAAAAATATAATAATGACCTTCACCTCATTTTTTTTTCTGTAGTAACATGTCTTTTCATTTTAGATTTTTCCATTGTTATTTACAGAATCACCAATCCTTAAATCTGTTTAAAATCCACTCATAAAATAACTCAGGAAAAAAAGATATTTGTAAAAATATGGTAATCCTAATCAAATAAAAAATTCATCAAAAGTTATGAACAAAACGTCTTTTTGAACTGAAATAAATACAATTTATAAAAAATAGTTGCAAACACCTTTTTACATTCACTATACAAAAAAGAGTGCAATAGAGAAAAAAATGAGCTGAAATAAGTACATTGGAATACACTCTTAAGTGTGATGCTGTTCATTTAAACAGTCACTTATTTTAGTTTTTGATTTATGACTGCTGGGAAAGAAAATAGTGCAGTTTTGGAGTACATCAATCCATAATTTTCATTGTGTTGGTAGACGTACTTTAGCAAGATACCGATGGACTTTTCTTTTCAGTTATATTGCAGTGCCCAGCAGCTTTTTGCATACTATACATGAATACCCTTCACTGCCTGCTTTATATTTTCCAAGAGCGCTTTGCATTCTGGGGAATAGTCCTGCTCCATATTGCTGTACATCTCAGTGAGAGTATTTACATAGGCCTCAAAATTATGTTCACTGATTGGTTCCTAATGGGAGAAATGAATATGGATTATTACAGATCAAGTTTATATAGGTGGATTGCAACAACATCAAGTAAGAAGATAGCATGTAAACGGAAACAAATCTGTCTTGCAAGTTTCTAAATAAAGTCAAAACTTTGGGATAGACCTCTCTTTATCCCATTGGGAAATCACCCATCACTTCCTGTTCTGAAAGAGAAAAATCTCCAAAATGAAGAAAATTCCATCTCAGATCGTTATCCCTGTCACAGGTCCCTAACTGGAAGATCTCTCTTTATTAATTTGGTGACAACGCCGAAGTATTGATTTTTCCATCACTTTCAGCCCCAGTGACAATCATCATCAAGACAAATACAGAGAGAATGAAGCTCCGTAGCAAGGACACGGATAGGGATACCACTGTATCCAAAAAAGTTATAATATTTTGGCTTTAGATACATTTTAATGTAAGTATATACAGTACAGAAAAAACAAAAGATTTCTACAGAATATTAATTTGTGATTTCAAAGTCAATGAATAAAAACCTTAATCCTCCTAGCACCACATTGCTTGGCCATCCACTTTCAAGAGGTCATTAGTTTTTATGTATTGGATGCACATATATAAATTGCAATTTCTGCTTTATATCAGCAAAAAAAGCCAAGTTGCTACCTTGTCCCTTGTATATAGTTGATCAATAGTTATCTGTATACATGGGAAAAGGAGGTGGTGCTCTTTGGGAAGCGGCAGAACTTTGTGGCCTCAACTGATACATTTAAGCATCTTATTCAAGCAGTTGTCATGTCAAGTAGTGGGATTGCTTCAGCCACTACCATGCAGAGCCCGTAATATGAAAAAAAAAATGATATTTAGAACAACCAATTGGTTTCTGTGGTTAATCCAGAAAATATTTCTTTCAGGCAGTACGTCCAAATGCAAAATACTTTTGTGTTGGCCAAGAAAGTTGAAGGCATAGGAATTGTCTTAGTAATTAGGGCAGCCATGAGGGATACCATTTGGTATATCTTTATAGGTCACAGTTTTAATAAAGGGTTCCAAATTTTAAGAGGTTTACACAGGGGTGGACTGACAACTCATGGGGCCCCTGGGCAATAGAAGATTATGGGGCCCCCGGGCTTATAGATGGCCACCACGCCAGGAGGCAGTGCAGAGGCAAGGCAGGTAAAATCCCAGGCATTTCACATCAAAAGCATGTCGGTTTCGGACATATCAGGGACAGATGTAAAAAAAACACAGATTTGTACATACTGTCCCTGTTTTTTTTTAGCCTGGCAACCCTGATGGGGCCCCCTAGTGGCATGGGCCCCCCCGGGCAGTGCCCAAGAGTCCCAATGGTCAGTCCGCCCCTGGGTTTACAACACTTTGGCTTTGCCATACCACTTTCTCATTGTTATAGGAAAGTGGCGTTGGGAGTTGACAAGCGTATCTAGCAGTATTTTTTATGAAATCATTAAAAATTCATAATGCTGGTATACCCTTCTTAACCAGTGAGGCATTCACTTCCCATCAAGACATTATACACAAAGTTTGTGTGAGCTCTGTCACTATCATTACTGTATGCAATTTCTTTTTTACCTAGAAATAGAAAAATGTACAAACTAAAACAGTCCTATGCCTGTTTCAAGGTTATAACCAAGCCAGCTGTATTGTGCACATATCTCTGTGCTTGTTTTAGGAAGTTAGGGAATAAGATGCATTGTGCCACGGTCCTACAGGAATGGTTACAATCTTTCTTTATTATTCTGTAATAAAGAATAATAGAAAGATGGAAGTTAACTAATAGTTCTATTTGACAGATCCTGGGAAAAATTCACCATAGTAACAAGCAACTAACTGAGCAGGTATTAAGCAGATGGTATATACATAAGGGTAGCAGGCGTGAACAAGTTGTTCATCAATAGCCTTGGTATTATATTTTCAGATCTTACTCTCCATGTACAATTACACAATAATTGTTGGTCAGATACATCACAACCACTACACTGTTTATATTTAGCTACCAGATGGACAGTTGTGTTTTGCAGTAGTTTAGCTTACAACTATCCACAGAGTTGAATAAACTATTTTATAATGGTAGCAAGGTGTCTTAGTTTTTAAGAAATGTGGCTTTACAGTTATGCCATTCCAGATGCATTTCTTATCTTGAGCACCATCTACATCGAGTTTTATGTTTCCACTGTGTGTGGGTTTCCTCTGTGTACTGCGTGTTCTCTTCTCTATTTATAAACTTACTTGTAGGTAAATCAGTGTCTACCAAAGCTGACACTAATGTTTGTAATTCTTTATAACTGTTACAGGGGACATTAGACTGTATGCTTCATAGTGGATATGGGCTGAAATGAATAGTTTAGTGGTTTCTCTATAATTTGATGAAATGTGTAGGTGTTACATACAGTCAAATAAATTGTGGAGGAGGGGTCCTATTTTGAAGCTGAAGACTGTGGGGGTATAGCCCTTTGAATCTGTGGTATATAATTTTCTTCTGTTAGAGAGGCCATAGATGCCAACTTATAAGTTAGATGAGCATTAGTGTATGAAGAATGAAGCCATGCAAACAATATCAACACCCATGACATGAAGTTAGATTATCTACTGTAGACTGAGCTACTGTATGTTCAACAGTTTCAAGTCAACAAAACAGCATCGTCCATGACAAAAGTCAGCTACACTCAGACATGCCCAGAGTTTATTGTTCACCCATAAAAACCCTGATCTAATATGCATTCTACCGATCTATTTGTTAGCTTAATAATTCAGAGTGTCATTACTTCAGTCTCAGCAGTGTCTGTGAGAAGGTCACATCAGTTCTTAGCACTGACATTTTTTAACATCAGGTCCATAGTATCATGCATGCACTTTTGGCCAAAATATGACCTAATTTTACTGATTTTCTTTTAAATTTGTGTTTCACAGCATACAGATGACTTGGCGCATATCAAGGATGCTATCATAGGTGGATAATGATGGCAAACTTTATAGCCTTACCATTTGTGGAAGCTGTATATCGGCAAGACTTGAGATAAGGGCTTGGCTCAGACCAGCCAACTCCTTCAAAAGACTTTCATTGTTCTGCTCTATGAGTTTGTTCTCCTCCTCTATTGTTTTCAGATTTGTCTCCATTGAAGAGATCTAAATCAGAAGATTTTGAGGGTTACATGGGAACTATGAAATTATGGCCTGAATGAGAGACACAACTACATAAACAGAGATTAGTGTATTGAAAGACCTGTAGGAATGATGAATACTTTCCCTTTTTTAAATTGGCTTTTCTTTCCAGGAATATTCCCTATGCAGGTTTACTCCTAAGCAAATGAAGTTATTGTGCTGTGCTTTTGATTGAACTTGACTGAACTTGCAGACAAATTGTCCAGTAGGGCCCAACTTGTGAATAAGCAGGAGTATACTGTATCAGCTAATGTATAGCAGACAAATATACAGTTCCACTTCCATATTCTCAAAAACAACATTGAACACCTACAGTAATAGGTGTTATTTTTCTGCCCTTTCAAATAGATTGATTGCAGTACTTTCCCGTTAATGGCAGGTCAAGGGACTCTACATCATTGGCTTTTGTTTGCTTATATCTGTATATAAGATTTTGTTCTTAAAGGTGGTTAGAGTAAAAAACAGAAAGGATTAAAAAGTAAAGAAAAAAGTGATCCACAACAGATGGGGTGGCATAACAGAGTCTGACACATGTTATTGCTACCTCCCAGGTGCCTGTTTTTTTTTTTTTTTTTACTGTTTTAGATTGCTGAATATCATATATGCTTCAAGGGACTGCACTGTAACTGCGAGCCAAACATTTGATTCATTGTTTCCATGCAGCTGCATTGATCTCAATGGGTGAGTTTGAATGGCAGTGTCGTCTGCAGCTGGAGTTAAAAATGCCATAGCCATTGCATGTGAACAGCCCTATCAGGCTGCAAAAATCCTGGCTCAGCCACCTGTTTTTACTGCACACCTTCCCCAACCACTCGGATGAAAGAGCCCTAACTGCTTAAAATGTGTTAGTTAGAGTTTGAGAATGGAAACTAGAAGCTTATTGCCATGCACAGTTGCCTCAGATTCTGGCGCTCCAGGCCTCCAGCAAATTCCCCTTACTGTATGTATGGTGGCCTTATCATGATCAAGTGACCTTGATTGCAGCACAGATTCTTGTTAGTATTGGTTTCAGCCCTGTTATTTTTGTCCTTTATTATAAGATCAGGCAAATCTGATAAACCACTAATATTGATCATTCCATGAAACCATATGAAGAGATAAAGGCCATTGTCACCCCCCACATCTTGGGATTGTCACAATACTGTATTTGATGGAGGGGTTGAGGTGAACCCTGTGTCACTACATGTTGCATAATGACAGGTAGAGATGGGTTTGCTGTTCAACTCGAACATCAGCTGTTCATAGAACAAACAAACATATTAGGGGCTCACGGCAAGTTTGCCTACCACTGAGCGAGATCGCCATGCATTATGACCCCACACAGTTGTTGTTCATAGATTTTTCATATTGCTGGGAATACATTACAGCCATGAGCAAGTTTAAATTAAATGTTTTCCTTTAGAAATGTCATTATTTCTGTGGCATGTTCTACACATCGCGTGCCACTTTGCAGGCAAACTAAGCCCCCCCCCCAGGTACGATATACTGTATAACGGAATATTCAATTTTTATTGTTTCACTTTAACCAATTTAATTAAAATCACTGCTCCTGAAAAAACAATAGTTTAAAAAACTTTAAGCCTTTAAAATTAGGACTTTTGATTTTTCATCTTCGTGTCCCATAGACTTTAACCACGGACGATTTGCCCCCTTAACCACTTCACCCCCGGAAGAATTTACCCCCTTCCTTACCAGAGCATTTTTTGCGATTTGGCACTGCGTGGGTTTAACTGACAATTCCACGGTCGTGCAACGTGACTCCCAAACAAAATTTACATATTTTTTCCCCCAAACATAGAGCTTTCTTTTGGTGGTATTTGATCACCTCCGTGATTTTTATTTTTTGCGCTATAAACAAAAATACAGCGACAATTTTGAAAAAATATTTTTTACTTTTTGCTAATAAATATCCCCAAAAAATCTATAAAAAAACTTTTTTTTCCTCAGTTTAGGTCGATACGTATTCTTCTACATATTTTTGGTAAAAAAATCGCAATAAGCGTATATTGATTGGTTTGCGCAAAAGTTATAGAGTCTACAAAATAGGGCATAGTTGTATTGCACTTCTATTTATTTTATTTTTTTTACTAGTAATGGCGGCGATCTGTGATTTTTATTGTGACCGCGACATTGCGTCGGACATATCGGACACTTTTGACACTTTTTTGGGACCAATCACAGTTATACAGCGATTAGTGCTATAAAACTGCACTGATTACTGTATAAATGTGACTGGGAGGGAAGGGGTTAACACTAGGGGGTGCTAAAGGGGTTAATATGTTCCCTAGTGTGTGATTCTAACTGTAGGGGGGGACTCACAAGGGGAGGAGACCAATGTGTGTTCCTCTGTACTGGGAACACACACATCGGTCTCCTGACCTGACAGGACCGTGGATCTGTGTCCTGCCGTTATTGCAGGCAATCGCGGGTGCTCGGCGGACATCGCGGCCACCGGGGAAGCGCACCAGGTCCCGCGCAATTACGCTGGTGCGCGTGCCCCCTAGACGACCGGGAAGCCGAGGACGTCATATGAAATCCACCCAGGATAGGAGATCCCATCTGTGGACGTCATATGACAATGGGCGGTAGGGAAGTGGTTAATAACCAGGCCTTTTTTTGCAATATGGCTTTAACAGACAATTGCAACGTCATACACAATAATGTATGTCCTATTTTTCCCACAAAAAGAGCTTTCTTTCAGTGGTATTTGATAACCTCTGTGGATTACATTTTTTGCGCCATAAATAAAGAAAGACCAACAATTTTGAAAAAAACAAAACAACATTTTTTACTTTTGCTTTAATAAATATTTCCTCAAAAAAAAAGTAAAAAAAACCAATTTCTTCATCACTTTAGGCCAATATGTATTCTTCTACATATTTTTGGTAAAAAAAATAGCAATAAGTGTATATTGATTGGTTTGCGCAAAAGTTATAGTGTTTACAATATAGGGGATTTATGGAATTTTTATTATTGTTTTACTAGTAATGGCAGTGATCATTGATTTTTAGCGGAACTGCGACATTGCAGTGGACAGATCAGATTTTTGACACTTCTTTGGGACCATTTACATTTATACAGCGATCAGTGCTATAAAAATGATTACTGTGTAAATATCCCTGGCAGGGAAGGGGTTAACACTAGGGGATGATCAAAGGGTTAAATGTGTTCCCTGGGAGGTGTTTCTAACTATGGGGGGAGGGGACTGACTGGGAGTACAGAGAGATTGCTGTTCCTAATCACTAGGAACAGACGATCACTCAGTACTCCCCTGACAGAACAGGGATGTTTGTTTACATTGACAGATCCCCATTCAGGCTGTCTCGGAGCAATTGCGGGTGGCCGGCAGACATCGCATAAACCAGAACGGGACTCTATTTACCATACCTATATACATTATGCATGTAATTAGTGGTTATTATAAATGCATGTAATTAATGGTTAATATAAATGCATTTATAAATAGCTACAAAACTATTTTACTTTGATTAAACTAACCAATGTCTTGTACTTTACCAATATGATATATGGGCAATTCAAGGAGTACTCCATGCAGAACACCAAATGCATGTTATATATGTAATGCAATTTTTTTTTACCTGCGTTTGATTTAAATACCGGGCTTTAATACACACCTCTATACCGGGCCTATTCTGGCACGTCTCTCCTACATGTACAAATCATCATTCTTTTGCTAGAAAATTACTCAGAACCCCCAAACATTATATATGTTTTTTAGCAGACATCCTAGGGAATAAAATGGCGATCATTGCAACTTTTTATCTTGCACGGTATTTGCGCATTAATTTCTCAAACCTCTTTTTTTTTTAAAAAAAATGGTTTCATGAATTAAAAAATAGTAAAGTTAGCCCAATTTTTTTATAAAATATGAAAGATGATGTTACGCCGAGTAAATTGATACCTAACATGTCATGCTTTAAAATTGCGCACACTCATGGAATGGCGCCAAACTTCGTTACTTAAAAATCTCCATAGGCGACGCTTTAAATGTTTTACAGGTTATCAGTTTAGAGTTACAGAGGAGGTCTAGTGCTAGAATTGCTGCACACGCTTACACACGCGGCTACACCTCACATGTGTGGTTTGAACGACGTTTACATACGTAGGCGGGACTTACGTGTGTGTTCGCTTCTGAGCGCGAGCTACCGGGGACAGGGCGTTTTAATTTTTTTTTTTTTTTTTTTTACTTATTTATTTATTTTTTACACTTTTTTTTAAAAAAGAATTCCGATCGCTGCTATTCCTTTTACAAGGAATGTAAACATCCCTTGTAATAGGAATAGTGTGTGACAGGTCCTCTTTAAGGAGAGATGCGGGGTCAATAAGACCCCACATCTCTCCTCCAGGCTGGAAAGAATGAGTTTCTGAAAAAAAAAATCACAGATCTCATTCTTTCTAGCCGCAATTGCGGTTTGTTTACTTACGGGTACCCGGACGTTACGTCATCACATCGCACCCGGCCCTCTGGCGGTCATAGAGATGACTGGTGACCATCTGGTCACCAGTCATCTCTATGCCTCCCATCCGGCGCACAGCGATCATCTCTCCGGGCCCCCGATGCCACGGGAGAGCCCGGAGAAGCACTGGATGGCGGCGGGAGGGGGAGATGTCCCCTCCCACCGCCTATAAGAATGATCAAGCGGTGGAACCACCGCTATGATCATTCTTATGGTGCGCAGGATCGCCGCCGGAAGAAAATGATATGTGAATGATGCCTCTAGGTGCAGGCATCATTCAGATATCACCGCACAAAGTACAGGACGTCATATGACGTCCACCCGGGATAAGAGATCCCCTTTTTGGACGTCATATGACGGCGTGCGGTTTTGAAGTGGTTAATGTTTCAGATTTTCAAGAAGCCTGTTTTTTTACTTTGTTTTATTTAAATGGTTATGTCTACAAACAAAACACTAATGCAGTGTACACACGATCGGATTTCCGATAGGATAAAATCTGATGGAATTTTCCATCGGAATTCCAATGAAGCTGACTTTCATCAGTCTTACGTACACACTATCAGACTAAATTCCGACTGTCCAAAACGTAAAACACTACGAGCCGAGAAAAATTAAGTTCAATGCTTCCGAGCATGCGTCGACTTGATTCTGAGCATGCATGGATTTTTCTCCGATGGAATTCCACACAGACGATCGGAATTTCCCATCGGATTTTTTCCATCGGAAACATTTAAAACATGTTCTATTTTTTTTACACCAATGAAAATAAGTCAGATGGGGCCACACACAATCGTTTTTTTACGATAAAAATAGTCCATTTTCTCTTGGTAATAATGGGGTGGATTCAGGTACGAATTGCGCCCTCTTACGGAGGCGCAGCGTACCGTTTTAACGCTGCGCCTCCGTAAATTACGTGCGCTACGCTTTATTCATGAAGCAGTAGCTACGTAATTTGCACGGGCGCTCCTTAAAAAAAGGCCCGGCGTAAGGGCGCGTAATTTAAATGATCCCGTAGGGGGCGTGGATAATTTAAATTTGGCGCATTCCCGCGCCGAACGTAGTGCGCATGCTCCGTCGGGAAACGTTCCCAACGTGCATTGCGGCAAATGACGTCGCAAGGACGTCATTTGCTTCAACGTGAACGTAAATGGCGTCCAGCGCCATTCACGATTCACTTACGCAAACAACGTAATTTTTAAACATCGCAACGCGGGAACGACGGGTATACTTAGCATTGGCTGCCCCTGCTAATAGCAGGAGCAGCCTTACGCGGAACCCGACGAACGTAAACGACGTAAACTGCGTACGTAGGGCGCGGGTACGGTTGTGAATCGGCGTTAGTATGCAATTTGCATACTCTACGCTGACCACTACGGGAACGCCACCTAGCGGCCAGCGTAAGAATGCAGCCTACGATATGACGGCATAAGAGCCTTATTCCAGTCATATCTTAGGCTGCAGTCGGCGTTTCGAGCTCTCTGAATCAGGAGCAGTCGATACGCCGGCACAACTAAGCAATTGCGCTGCGTAACTATGGTTACGCAGACGCAATTGCTTTCTGAATCTACCCCATTAACTATAGGAAGTGAGGGCAAATCTTCCAAACAGGGACATAAACAGCAGATAAACAAGGAAAGGTGTTCACTGGAGTTCCGCTCTATAAAAAAAAATGGTTTGACCACGGCGATTTTTGTATGCATAATTTGTGTTTTGAATAGAGGTGTTAACAGAAGGACTGAAATATTCTAACCTGGGTTTGAAGTTTCATCATATCAGCTTCTATCTTCAAATTTGATTCATTCAGTTCTTTGATCTCTTCATCTAAATTCCTGATATCATCCCCATTCTCTATGCCTGCTGGGTACATTAACACATTTATATTTATGAACAGTTGTTTTCAGGGTGATGCCAGTGTTCAGATGTATAGTATAACATCAATGAAATGTGGGAAGTGAGCTTGGTAGAACTACATTTAAAATATATAATTTACGGGCTTTAATGTAATCAATCATTCAATAGATTAACAACTTCAGCAGAAGCTAATGTTAACTAAAAATGTTGTTGTTTTATAACGTTTGTTATGGAGTTTACAAATAGGATTGTTTGAACTGAAAAATTTCCCGAAAAAAAGGCATTTTATCATTAGTTTTTTAATCCTTCCAACATGTTTTATTCTGTTTTGTATGACATTTACTATTAAAGGCGCATTAATATAGGAAACATCACATATGTTGAACTATATTTATTCAGCTTGTTTTAAAGGAATAAGTTAAAAGTTGTGCTTCACATTTAAAACAAATAGGGTTGATCCCTTCATACTGTATCTCTTTTTTAAGACATTTTAGTGTTTTTCTTGAACCTGTGAATCACTAAATCATAATAAAGCTAGCCATGGGCCTTTAAAATGTAAAATGTGGTGAAGAGCAGCAAAGTAAGTTAAACCTGATTTTTTAAAGTGGCTAGTAAATTAAAGTAAACCTGTTCACTTCACTTCAAACATCTAATTATTTAAAGGAGAAGCTGCATCCATTCTCTGCCTGTGATTAGAAAGGTTGATGGGCACTTTTTAGAAGAATAGCTTAATTGCAGATTTAGGGCTCTTTCACATGGGTGGCCGGTTCAGGTCCGCCTGCCAGTTTTTTTGGCAGACCTGAACGGGCGCTCCGTGCTCCTCTATGGAGTGTGACGGAGGAAAAACCTACTTTTCCATCTGTCTGGCGGATCGGGTGAACACGGATAGACGGTCCGTGTTCATCCGATCCCCCCATAGGGGAGAGCGGAGAAAAGACAGGGCGGTCCCTGCACAGTGTGCGGGGACCGCCCTGTCATCCGCCGGCTCAGCGGGGATCAACGGAGCGATCCCCGCTGAGCAAGCGTAGGTTCACGGGGCGGATCATTGCTGATCTGCCCTGTGTGAAAGGAGCATTACAAACCTTTTTGTTTGTCTGAATATATTCCTGCATATTTGCTTAGCCACTTAAGAACCATCTCACGACTTTTTACGTCATCAGAATGGCACGGACAGGCATAGGTATGTACAGGTACGCCCCCTTTAAGATGCTGCCGTTTGGTCGCCACCGCCGGCGTGCTCGGGACCCTGCGGCCTTCACCGTGAGTTTGATTGCGGTTCCCATGCACTCGATCGCCCCGGGGATACCCGTGATCGTCTCACGGAGAGATAGAGCGGGGAGATGCTTATGTAAACAAGCATCTCCCTGCTCTGCCTAGTGACAATGACAGTGATCACCGCTTCCTGTAATCGGAAGTGGTGATCGCTGTCTTGTCACACACAGCCCATCCCCTGTACAGTTAGAAGCACTCATCAGGGCACACTTAACCACTAGGTAGCGCTTTATGGGTTAACCTCTTCACTGCCAGTGTCATTTTCACACTAATCAGTGCATTTTTATAGGACTGATCGCTGTAAAAATTATAATAGTCCCAAAAATGTGTCAAAAGTGTTCAACAGGTCCGCCATAATGTCGTAGTCACAATAAATGCTTATTGCGATTAATTTATTTTTTAAACAAAAATATGTGGAATAATACACATTGGCCTAAACTGAAGAAAACATAGTTTTTTATATATTTTTTGGGGATATTTATTATAGCAAAAATAAAAAAATATTGCATTTTTTTTTAAATTGTCGCTCTATTTTTTTTATAGCGCAAAAAATAAAAACCGCAGAGGTGATCAAATACAACCAAAAGAAAGCTCTATTTGTGGGGAAAAAAGGACGTCAATTTTGTTTGGGAGCCACATCGCACCACTGCGCAATTTTCAGTTAAAGCGACGCGGTGCCGAATCGGTCCGGGGCTGAAGTGGTTAATTTGATGTTTAATATTAATCAGTTGTGGACAGTGCTTGTGATTCTTGGTCTCTTATTCGTATCATGAGAAAACAACCAGTTCAGCAAGTTAAAGTAACAGCTATGACTAAGCACCAAGTAATAGTGTGAAACGCGTCAGCTGGTATCCTGTTTGCTGTGGCATGTATTTTGTGATACTGTTTTATTAATAAAAAGCTACATTTTCGGAGTGCGGCTGTCCAGACATTCCTCCTTATCTTGCATTGCCAGCACCTGGGGCTTCAGATTTGGTGAAAAGGTTCATCATTTGCATCTTCTACCTTGAGCGATGACTCACTTTCTCTTAAAGTAAACTGTGTTATCTTTAAAATAACTAACTAAGCTTTTTGGCATGTATGCACCATAAAGTGTTGCGCATTGCTGTCCATGTTACATTAATACTTTTTGGAGTTTAAAAGCTTCCGGACCACGTATTGTCATGTGGGTGTGCTCCTAAAATTATGCAACTACTGAATTCCAGACTGCAGGTATAGGAACGTTTGTGGTCATAAGTGGCGCATTGAAGGGGGTTATTGTACCTCCCCTTCATGGTGTCTACTGTCTGTCATATATTGTAGCGTAATCCATTTTCACCAGTACAAAAAAACAATTCGGTAAACTGCTAATACCATCTAACAAATAATATAACTTTACTAGCTAGAATTTTCTTAGAATTTACCCTCCATCTGAATTTTATATAATTATTTGAAGACAGATTATTCAATTTTTTTTTTACAATGCTTGTAGGTGGTAATGCTTGTAGGCTTGTAGGTGGTAATACAGGTTTTAGTCAGACTGTGTGCTGTGCTAATGTCTCCTGCTCTGACATGTGGAGGTTACAGTGGCCTCAGGTAGACTGGGGTTTCCAGGAAAGACTAAGGGTTTTTGGAAATGCATCCTGTCTACTAGGGATGGGCGAATGGTTCGGCCGAGCATGAGTTCAGGCTGAACATTGGCTGTTCGCCCCTTTGACTAACACCCAAATTATCGGGATGTTCGACCGTTTGTTTGGCTTGCCAAATGACCACATGACCACAATGCACTGGAATCCCTGATTAGCTGAAGCAATGAAAGCTTTGCCCAATCAGGGCACAGATCACTGTCAGAGCCAAGATTGGATGCTGTCATGATGACTCTATCCAATCATGGCTCATTGTCATTAGTCCCGCCCCACACTATAAAAGTATTCTTTCAATAGAGGCCATTTTTATTGTGATATCGGTGTTCAGTGCTACTAGACAGTTAGTATGCTATAGTGTGCTATTCTGATTCTTTTATCAGTGAAGAATATCAGTTTAGTGTGACTCTAGTGATAGTTCAGTCAGTGTGAGTGTAATGACCACCATTCATCTTTACATTAGTGTGAATCTAATGATAGTTCAGTCAGTGTAGTGTGTGACCATTTTTACTTTAGTGTGGATCTATTGATAGTTCAGTCAGTGTGAATGTAGTGACTGTTTAACACAGTGGGGTTATTTACGAAAGGCAAATCCACTTTGCACTACAAGTGCACTTGAAAAGTGCACTTGGAAGTGCAGTCACTGTAGATCCGAGAGGGACTTGCGAGGGTTATAAAAAACATTTTAGATTGCACATGATTGGATGATAAAATCAGCAGAGCTTCCCCTCATTTCAGATCTACCCCTCATCAGATTTACAGCGACTGCACTTCCAAGTGCACTTCCAGTGCACTTGTATTGCAAAGTGTATTTGACTTTCGTAAACAACCCCCAGTATATTTAAGCGCATGTATATTTCTGTGCATTAGTGCATGTTTAACGCAGTTTACTTCAGTGCGTTACTGCAAGTTTAATGCTGTATATTTCAGTGCATTATGTGCCGTTTAACGCAGTATATTTCAGTGTGTTACTGCAAGTTTAACGCTGCATATTTCAGTGTGTTATGTGCCGTTTAATGCAGTATATTTCAGTGCATTAGTGCACAAGTTTAACGCAGTATATTCAAGTGCGTTATGTGCCGTTTAACTCAGTATACTTCAGTGTGCTAATGCAAGTTTAACGCTGTATATTTCAGTGTGTTACGTGCAGTTTAACCCAGTATATTTCAGTGCGTTACTGCAAGTTTAACGCCCTATATTTCAGTGCATTACGTGACGTTGCATGCCATTTAACACACAACCCCAATGAGGCAGCCATCTTGGAAAAGTAGAGAGCAGCCATCCTATTCCATAATATTGTGGAGCTGTTATCTCCCGACGTAGAGTTCCCGCAGCTCAGCTGTCTGGGCCTTTATTTAGCACATGTGCAGCCGATTGCACTGTTGGGTACCAAATGCTTGACAAGGCATTTAACCTTCTACTACTCAGCCTATTGGCACAAGCACCTAAAAGCCACACAAAAGGGGGGCAATTCTGTTTCTCCTGCTTACTCACCTCAGTCTACCCCTGCTATACCTCATAACCTCTCAGCAGCCTCCACTGACAGGGATGATGGTATAGCACAGGGTGTCCCAGGTCCTTGCAGCACATTTGCCAGTAGCACACCACCATCCGTAGATTATAGGCGGCAAATTTCTCAGCCCCATCTGCTACAGCCATATGCAAGCTTGTCAAACCTGCTGGCTCTACAACTTCTGCATTTCCATCTGATGGATTCTGCCCCTTCTGTGAATTTGTAGAATGGGCTGTGCCCATTGATGTATTGTGTTTAACTTATTTCTGTAATACCTGTCATGGTCCATGAATAAAAACCAAATCAAGTCAAACAAAATTGTATTCTTTAAAAATGAGTAGCACCCCCTTGGAATCCTGCAGTTTTTATAACACACCACAGTGCTTTATAAATGTGATGGCATTTTTAAGTAGCAGCATGGACACAGTAAGTTCATATCTGCCGATTTTCTTAAAAGGGCCCTAAGTAGTGAATTGTCATCTTTAGAAGGGGGTCAGAAATGTCAGATCAGGTATTTCTCTCAGGAATTCTTACATCATTTTGTTTACTATATACATATATATATATATATATATATATATATATATATATATATATATATATATATATATATATATATATATATATATATATATATATATAGTGCCTTGAAAAAGTATTCCTACCCTTGAAAATTTTCAAATGTTGTCATGTTACAACAAAAAATGTAAATGTATTATATTGGGATTTTATGTGATAGACCAACACAAAGTGGCACATAATTGTGAAGTGTAAGGAAAATTATACTTTTATTTGTATTTTTTTACAAAAACATATATATGTAAAGTGTGGTGTGCATTTGTATTCAGCCCTCTTTACTCTGATAACCCTAACTAAAATCTAGTGGAACCAATTGCCTTCAAAAGTCACCTAATTAGTAAATAGAGTGCACCTGTGTGTAATTTAATCTCAGTATAAACACAGCTGTTCTGTGAGGTCCTCAGAGGTTTATTAGAGAACCTTGGTAAACAAAGAACATCATGAAGGCCAAGGAACACACCAGCCAGGTCAGGGATTACGTTGTGGAAAAGTTTAAAGCAGGGTTAGGTTATAAAAAAATATCTCAAGCTTTGAAAATATCATGGAGCACTGTTCAATCCATTATCCAAAAATGAAAAGAGTATGACACAAATGCAAACCTACCAAGACATGGCCATCCACCTAAACTGACAGGCCGGGCAAGGAAAGCATCAATTGGAGAAGCAGCCAATAAGCCAATGGTAACTCTGGAGGAGCTGCAGAGATCCACAGCGCAAGTGGAAAAATCTGTCCACAGGTCAACTATTAGTAGTGCACTCCACAAATCTGGCCTTTATAGAAGAGTGGCAAGAAGAATTGCATTGCTGAAAGAAAGCCATAAGAAGTCCCATTTGCAGTTTTCCAGAAGCCATGTGGGGGACACAGCAAACATGTGGAAGAAGGTGCTCTGGTCAGATGAGACCAAAACTCAACTTTTTGGCCTAAAAGCAACTATGTGTGGCGGAAAACTAATACCGCACATCACCCTGAACACACCATACCCACCATGAAAATTGTGGTGCTAGCATCATGTTGTGGGAATGCTTTTCTTCAGCAGGGACAGAGAAGCTGGTCAGAGTTGATGGGAAATTGGATGGAGTCAAACACAGGGCAATCTTAAAAAAACACCTGTTAAAGACGGCAAAAGACTTGAGACTGGGGTGGAAGTTCACCTTTCAGCAGGACAACGACCCTAAACATACAGCTAGAGCTACATTGGAATGGTTTGTATCAAAGCATATTCATGTGTAAGAATAGACCAGTCAAAGTTCAGACCTAAATCCAATTGAGAATTTGTGACAAGATTTGAAAATTGCTGTTCACAGACGCTTGAGCTATTATGCAAAGAAGAATGGGCAAAAATGTCACTCTCTAGATGTGCAAAGCTGGTAAAGACATCCCCAAAAAGACTTGCAGCTGTAATTGCAGTGAAAGGTGGTTCTACAAAGTAGTGAATAAAAATGCATGCTAGAATTTTCAGATATTTACACACGACCAGTTTCCTCGGCAGAATTCAGCTTCCGACCGAGTTTCTGGCTGAATTCTGCCGAGAAACCCGGCCGTGTGTACACTTTCGGCCGAGGAAGCCGACGAGGACCTCGGCGAGGAAATAGAGAACATGTTCTCTATTTCCTCGTTGTTCTATGGGAGAACTCGGCCCGCCGAGGTCCTCGGCGGCTCCAGGACTGAACTGGCCGAGGAACTCGATGTGTTTGGCACGTCGAGTTCCTCGGCCGTGTGTACGGGGCCTTACGGTATGTGCCACTTTGTGTTGGTCTGTCACAAAAAAATTCCAATAAAATACATTTACGTTTTTGGTTGTAACATGACAAAATGTGAAAAATGTCAAGGGGTACTTTTTCAAGGCACTGTAGTTATTAAAATTTTGAGGAGTCCTCCTTTAACTGCTCACTTTTTGAATTTAAACTATACAGTCTATTGAATTTTTTTTAATTTTAAAGTCAATGTTGTTTGCTGTCCCCCTCCCAAACACACATTTATTTCCTTCTTTTTAGATTTTAGGTAGCTATGTAATGATCTTACTTAGTACACAAAACAAAGTCCAATTGCTGAATGTTATAAGAACATATTTTTAACCAAGCAATCTCATTGAATTATTTCTGCAAAGTCTGTTGATCATTATTCCCCTGGACTCTGAGACTTAAACAAATTCAAAATCTCTGTCAATGAGTGGGAGTAACTTTGGATAGTGAACATGTGAAATACAGGATTTGATATTTCTTTTATGGGTTATAACAGTTACCTTTAAATTCCTTTTACAGCCCTAGGCAAAACATTGAAGTGGACTCATGATATATTACAAAAAGCCACGTAAATGTCAGAAATCATATTCACTTGGAGAAATGCATTTATTTTGCTTTCATGTTTGAATGAAACATTTACTGTATGAGTATCAAAGACGAGGATGTATTTAGATTAGTTGCGGCAGCCTTTCATAAACATTGATAAACAGCACCTTACCTCCGCTTGTCTTCAGCTTTACACTCATTAGTTCCTCTGATGTTTTTCCCTTTTTTATGGATTGTGCATTTAAAGGGCATCCAGATAAACTGTAAATCATGTAAAAGAAAATATTTAGTGTTAGTCTAAAAAATCTCCTAAAATTATAAAAAGTGCAGTGTAAATAAACAAAGGTGGCAAAACTATATGGGTTACATTGGGTGCAGCAACTTGTATGGTGCTGATGGAAAATGCTTTGGTAAGGGCTGCCACTTTTACTTATCACAGAGAAGAAAAATAGTAATCAAGGCAGGTTACAAATCCTGCCTGACTAATTGTTTCTGATGACCATCATTACTCAATACAGAATAGAGAAGGTCACTTAGGGCCAGATTCACAGAAAAAGTACGCCGGAGTAACTGCTGATACTCCGGCGTACTTTCAAATTTGCTGTGTTGTATCTTTATTTGTAATTCACAAACAAAGATACAACGGCATTTGGCTAAGATCCGACAGGCGTACGGCTTCGTACGCCTTTGGATCTTAGGATGCAATACTTTGGCGACCGCTGGGTGGAGTTTGCATCGTTTTCCGCGTAGGGTATGCAAATTAGCTGTTTACGGCGATCCACGAAGGTACGCGCGTTCGTCGCATTCTCTTACATCGTCGCTAGTCGGTTTTTCCCGTCGTAAAGTTGCACTTTCTATTTAGGTGGTGTAATATTAGACAGCCCATGTTAAAGTATGGCCGTCGTTCCCGCGTCGAATTTTTTTTTTGCGTAAGACGTCCGGGAATACGAAAGGACGTAAAGCACGTCGCCGTTCAAAAAACACGTCGGGGCGCCGTAATTTCGCGCAAAGCACGGCGGGAAATTTCCTAACGGAGCATGCGCAGAACGTTCAGCGCGGGAACGCGCCTAATTTAAATGGTACACGCCCCATTTGAATTAGGCAGGCTTGCGCCGGATGGCTTTACGCTACGCTGCCGCAAGTTTACAGGCAAGTGCTTTGTGAATCAAGCACTTACGCCGAAAACTTGCGGTGGTGTAACGTAAACGGGATACGTTACGCCACCGTAATTCTACATGAATCTGGCCCTTAAAGTAGAACTACTTTAGGCAATTTTTTTCCAATTTGGATATAGCAAGAGAGGGTTATAGCCCCTGACAGATTTTTGTCACCATCTGTATCCAAGGAAATTCCTGCAAACTAAAGGAAATTCCTTGGGGAACCCCAGGTTACCAGAACTAGTGTCCCAAGTCAAAGATTTCCACACATTTCTGGGGACAACCCAAAATGTTCTTTTACCTTGAATGATAATGATAAACAGGACATATTTAGAGGGTGAATCTCCTTAACGGGCACAGACAGCAATAAAAATTGACAGATGTTCTAATACCTCTCCAGTCTATCCAAAACAAAAACAGTTTTGCCTTTAGTTATACTTTAAGGTTACAAAATAGTTCATAATTAGGAGATCAAGAGGAGTTTAAATTGAATTGGTCTGACTTCCAGTTTCATCTCAATGGAACTAGCTGGCACAAGCACAGAAATGGGGAATAAATAATTCTTCCTCTTGCTATTGTCACTCAACTCGGTGGGCTCGGAGCGCAGTTCTCTGCGCCCCGAGCCCACCCTTTTTTGAAGCTTATTAGAACCTCTGGCTCTAATCACGTGCTTCAAAAAAACACTCCCCCCCTATTGGAATAAGTGAAAAAGGAGGGTGCTAGAAAGTGATTATAAAAAACACTAATATATATTAAATATACTAAAGTGAGAAAAATACAAATCATAAAGTTCTCCCAAGTGGATAAACCAGTGATATACAATTAGTGGCAATAAATCTTTAAAATAGATCACCAAAAAGTGTTGCACACATAATATAAGTCCATAAAGAAAGTGTTTGACTCTTTTTAAGGAAACATATACAAAGAAAAAAAGATAAAAAATTGTCCCAATTGAAAAAAAAAACTAATAATGTGATTAATTTCCAAAATCCATCCACCAACAAAAAACAAAATCTTGCTGTAAAAGGATTGTTGTCCAGACAGTGCAAACGTGTTCCTTCACCATACTTTTAATGTACGTGGCCATTTGGCCTTTTTTGTTCTGTCATTTTATTCTTTTATTAAATGGTTTGCACTATGGAAGTTTTGGCTTTTTCATTCCATGTTCCATCTCTGCAATGGAGGTCTTAAGCCAATACCCACATCTCCCGTTTATGGCCAAGTGTGCAGGCACGCTCCTGCTAAGCGCATGAGATCTTTTTCTAATCAAAAAGATCCATTGACTCTGGTAAGCACATTCCCCTTCTGTGCACTTTGGGTGTCTTATCCTTGCGTATGGTGAAGGAACAAGTTTGCACTGTCTGGACAACAATCCTTTTACAGCAAGATTTTGTTTTTTGTTGGTGGATGGATTTTGGAAATTAATCACATTATTTCTTTTTTTTTTCTTTTTTGCTTTGTATATTTTTCCTTAGAACGAGTCAAACACTTTCTTTATGGACTTATATTATGTGTGCAATACTTTTTGGTGATTTATTTTAAAGATTTATTACCACTAATTGTATATCACTGGTTTATCCACTTGGGAGAATTTTATGATTTGTATTTTTCTCACTTTAGTATATTTAATATATATAAGTGTTTTTTATAATCACTTTCTAGCGCCCTCCTTTTTCACTCATCACTTTGTAGTAAGAATTATAGGAGCAACTTAATAATTGAATTGAATTAATCACTTTTAGATAATTGGCGCGGATTTATTCTTTTTAAATCCCCTATTGGAAGCCATAGTCCGGCGCCCTGATATGTAGATCAGTTGGCCGGATGCATGGATAGGGGAGGCGGCACTCGTGCACTCTCTATGGACGGGATGCCACTGCAAATAACACTAGCTGAAATGCTGATGGATCGTACCAAACAACAAGCTCCAATTTTTGTGTTTACACTATGAATGGTGTAAAATGGATGCAAATATAAACATACACATTTTAGCTTTAATACTAAATAATTTTCATGCCAGGGACTTAAAATGTCTTTGGGCACTACACATTTTATTAAACTAACGATCAAAGGGGAAAATGACTTTTGATACTGCTGTGGTAAGTCCAACATCTTGGATTGCCTTCCATCTATATAACCAGTGGCATCTGGTCGGTTTTTCTTTGGGGGGAGGCAGCAAAAGTCAACTCCACCCCAGGTGGCCAGCGGTCCGGCACTTACCCGATCTAGGTAGCAGGCTGTGTGCCCTCAAGCACGGTCCGCCCACCATGCATGCTGCAGGATGCGGGCAGTGGCTTCGGTGTCCGCTCCTCCAGCAGCTTTCTCTACCATGTGTCTCTTCTCTATTCCACCTAACCCCTAGACAGATGCTTTGGGCAATCGGGAAACAGGTCGCCTCCTGATTGGTTTTTGATTGTACCAAAGAACAAGCTCCACTTTTTGTGTTTACACTATGAATGGTGTAATATGGATGCAAATATTAACATACAAATACTAAATTATTTTCATGCCAGGGACCCTATACATTTTATTAAACTAACGATCAAAGGGGAAAATGGTTTTTGGTACTGCTGTGGTAAATCCAGCACCTACTATAATAAAAATCTTATATTGCCTTCCATCTCACACACCTGTACTTTCCCTCAGTCAAAGATACACCAGCTGTGGAACATTATATAATGATATTCATTATAAGGTGCTAAAAAGAATTCATAGCAGCCCTTTTAGCAGCATAGAAGATATGCACTAGGAGATACAATATATTTATATGGTAGAAAGTATAGCATAAAAATTGCAAACAGGTAAAAAATTGAATTACCTTCGGTGAGTGACAAAAACATTATTGACATGGCCCAGTCCATTGCAGCCTGGAAGTGGACAATGTGGCAACTCCTGCTTATTCTGTTTCCAGGCCAGTGCTGCACCATTCAAAGAGCTGTCCTTCTGCCTTTTTGCAGCCAAGGGGCAACCAGAAGCACTTCGATGGGATGTGTATTTGCCAGATATATGTCCCTGGCCCTCACAGCCTGAAACTGGACACCTGTTCAAACATGTAATGATACTATTATTGTAGACCTTTCTATCAAACATATAATTTTACAAGTTTAGAACAATTATTTCTCAGTAATTTATTAGTTAATTTTATGAACAATATATCTTCAGTGGAAAAGTTTCAGTAATATTTATTTTATTCCTCTGTACAAACTGCTCTGACCTTATCTAATCTTAGCACAGCTAGTTTGTATATGCCCACAAAATGTGTATTCAAAGATCATTTTGTGACTTGCACACTTTTTTAACTTATGCAGAACATACAAATACAGTTTGTGCAAGAAATGTAGACAGAACAACCTTGGGTTCTGTGTCAGTGTTCTACAAAAACATCCAGAAGGAACAGATATTATTTAAAACTGAACTCTGGGCATAAATGTTTTTTAATATTTATAATGGTGCTTTCTCACCTTGAACAAATGTGGTGTTGCATGCATTAATAAGTATATTACTGCTTCAAAACTGGGCCCTTTAACCCCATTCGTGCCCAGGCCAATTTTCAGCTTTCAGCGCTGTCACACTTTGAATGACAATTACGCAGTCACAATGCTGTACCCAAATGACATTTTTATAATATTTTTCACGCAAAGTGAGTGAATTTTTTTTTTAAAATAGTTTTTGTTAGTTTCTATCAGAAAAACTTGTAAATAAGTAATTTAGCCCTTGTTAAAGGGAGCTTCCAGATTCTGATAAGGTTCTCACCCGCATACCACCACAACCATTGGCCTGGGTGGCAGGGAAGAGGCCTTTGTCCCCATCAACCTCATGTCTGAGGTTTACAACCACTTTAATGCTTTTTGGGCCAGATCCACAAAAGGGGTACGCCGGCGTATCTACTGATACGCCGTCGTATCCCTGTTTCTATCTATGCGACTGATTCACAGAATCAGTTACGCATAGATATTCCTAAAAATTCCGCGTCGGGTATGCAAATGAGCACTTACGGAGATCCACAAAGCGATTCCCCTTCGTGAAGTCTCCGTAAGTTGTTAGTTTGCAAACGCAAAATTAGGGCTACTTTTACAAAGTGTAAAGTTAGTACACCATGTAAAAGTAGACCCTTCTTTCCCGCGACACTGTTAAATTTTTTTTAACATTTTTTTTTTTCCGCCGCATCTCTTTTTTTTCCCGACGCAACTTTTTTTACCCGGCGCGATTCACAAAACTCGACTCAACGGAACTTCGCGCAAAACACGTCGGGAAAATCGTGTCGGGAGCATGCGCAGTACGTCCGGCGCGGGAGCGCGTCTAATTTAAATGGGACTCGCCCCATTAGATTGGGCACGCCTTGCGCCGGACAGATTTAAGTTACACAGCCGAAAATTTCAAGGTAAGTGCTTTGTGGATCGGGCACTTAGGTAGAAATTTTGCGGCGGTGTAACTTAAATAGGAAGATTTAAGTTAAGCCCGCTGGCTGTGGATCTGGCCCTTTGTTTTTAGTATTTTTGTATTAATTATATGAATTTTAGTCACTTGTGTGCATTTCCTCTTTTATTTGGATGATATATATGGTGCTTGTGTTATAAATTTGAGGCTGCAGCTATTTTTTACTTGTAGTTTCTCCTAAAAGTACAGTGTGTCTTTTATTTGATTACTATTTCAAAAAGAAAACATTATTGCCATGGATATTCCTATCATATTCACTTAAGCAGGTCCCAATACAATTTTGGTTGACTAAAGCTTTAAGCTACATTTGCTGATGTAGGCAAGACCCTGATTCTGAGAATAAAATTGTAATTTCTGTTATAACAATATAATCACATGTGTTCCTGGCTAAAATATCTGCATACACACGCAAGCAAAGCACTCCCATATACAACTTTGCATTTTCCATCTTTAACCACTTCCCGACCTCCGCATGTAAATGTACGTCCACAATATGGCACGTACAGGCACATGGGCGTTAATGTACGTCCTTGCCTATTAGCGGGTGGGGGGTCCGATCGTGACCCCCCCGCTACATGCGGCGGTCGGGTTCGCTCGGGGAGCGATCCGGGACCACGGCGCGGCTATTTGTTTATAGCCGCTCCATCGCGATCGCTCCCCGGAGCTGAAGAACGGGGAGAGCCGTATGTAAACACGGCTTCCCCGTGCTTCACTGTGTCGGCGCATCGATCGTGTCATCCCCTTTATAGGGGAGACACAATCGATGACGTCAGTCCTACAGCCACACCCCCCTACAGTTGTAAACACACACTAGGTGCACCCTAACTCCTACAGCGCCACCTGTGGTTAACTCCCAAACTGCAACTGTCATTTTCACAATAAAGAATGCAATTTAAATGCATTTTTTGCTGTGAAAATGACAATGGTCCCAAAAATGTGTCAAAATTGTCCGAAGTGTCCGCCATAATGTCGCAGTCATGAAAAAAATTGCTGATCGCCGCCATTAGTAGTAAAAAAAAAAAAAATAATAATAATGCAATAAAACTATCCCCTATTTTGTAAACGCTATAAATTTTGCGCAAACCAATCGATAAACGCTTATTGCGATTTTTTTTACTAAAAATAGGTCGAAGAAAACGTATCGGCCTAAACTGAGGGAAAAAAATGTTTTTATATATGTTTTTGGGGGATATTTATTATAGCAAAAAGTAAAAAATATTGCATTTTTTTCAAAATTGTCGCTCTATTTTTGTTTATAGCGCAAAAACTAAAAACCGCAGATGTGATCAAATACCACCAAAAGAAAGCTCTATTTGTGGGGAAAAAAGGACGCCAATTTTGTTTGGGAGCCACGTCGCACGACCGTGCAATTGTCTGTTAAAGCGACGCAGTCCCGAACTGTAGGGAATCTTTAGGCTGCATATTGGTCCGGGGCTTAAGTGGTTAACTGGATTAGCAACAGAGGGACTGGAGAAAGAAAAGAAAGACTATCCAAGAACACCATTCTCATCTCTGTAGTAGTCTAACTAAACACATGCTTAAATATAAACAGAAAAAAAAGATATAAAGTAGGAACATTTTAAATGTGTTTGCTTACTTAAGTTCTGGGTCTTCTTTATCTTCTTTGCTTGGAAATGCCTTGACCCCACTTTTTCTGGCTCTTGGACACCCTGATAAACTATGGAAGTAATTAACATAATAATTATTTATATATCACAACCTATTGGTAGATGAGATGATGCACCTAGAGAAACATTTTACCTTCTATGAGATGCATAATTTCCAGTAACATGTCCAGATCCATCACAGCCTGGTGTCGGACACCTGAAGACATAATAATCATCACTTGTTCCATTCACTTGCAATGAACATGCTGTTAGGTTCCCGATGCATATAGTCTTGTAATTACGTCATTCCTCTTGAGCTATTTGGTTGCATAGCATAAAGAGGGAGACTACACTTTACAGAGTTTGCTTTCTTGCAGATTTTGTGCCACTGCCCCACATTCTGTCTGCTCCCTGGACTGCCAATAAACATCTCAAAAAATATAATGTGATTCCTGACCTCTCCTTATCTCCTCACCCCTACCAGCTTACAGCACATGTACGGATAACCCTGATTTGAATATTCATCCAGCCAATGGGAAATGGATTTTACAATTAGCTGAAATGGGAAATTGCTTCAAGTCTTTTGCAGTAAATCATATTATAATTAAACTAAAGAGGTCTTTTCTATACTTGACTTGAACTGTTCTGAGGCCTCAGTGGTTTACATCATGAATTTGTCTAATAACATTAGTAATGAGTAATCTGTCTTTAAGGTAACGGCATAATTTACTTTATATATGATGTTCCTATTAGAAAGTTTCTTCGTTTCCTTTCTGGATTCCAGAAAAATATCGTTACAAATTGTTCCTAATTGTTTGATTTAAAACACTTTAACATACACCTCTTACAAATATGGACAAATCAGAACATATCAGTATCTCACAAAAGTGAGTACACCCCTCACATTTTTGTAAATATTTATTCTATCTTTTCATGTGACAACACTGAAGAAATGACACTTTACTATAATGTAAAGTAGTCAGTGTAAAGCTTGTATAACAGTGTAAATTTGCTGTCCCCTCAAAATAACTCAACACACAGCCATTAATGTCTAAACAGCTGGCAACAAAAGTGAGTACGCCCCTAAGTGAAAAAGGTCCAAATTGGGCCCAAAGTGTCAATATTTTGTGTGGCTACCATTATTTTCCAGCACTGCATCAACCCTCTTGGAAATGGAGTTCAACAGAGCTTCACAGGTTGCCACTGGAGTTATCTTTCACTTCTCAATGACGACATCATGGAGCTGGTGGATGTTAGAGACCTTGCGCTCCTCCACCTTTGAGAATGCCCGACAGATGCTCAATAGGGTTTAGGTCTGGAGACATGTTGGCCAGTCCATCACCTTTACACAAAGTGTAATTTCTTCAGTGTTGTCACATGAAAAGATATAGAAAAATATTTTAAAAATGTGAGGGGTGCACTCACTTTTGTGAGATACTGTAAATAAGAAATACGTCAGTAGGGGTGAAAGCCATATGTCAAAATGATCAGAGATTGACAGACATATATATTTTCTGTAAAATTTGAGCTTGGTCCCACCACATAATGCCTCTCCAGCATCCCAATTATTCCTATTTGTGATGGGAGGTCTTAATGGCCTATTGAGTTTCCCAGGACAATGCAATGATGGTGCCAAGCTTCAATTTTTATAGTAAAAGTTGAGATTTGCTTGTAAATTCAGATGCCCGTAACTCTGAATCTACTGATTGTTTTAATTTGGAGCTTTCACAGACCTTTTCTCAGTTTGACTTACCCATATTTGTGACTGGTTTACTTTAACAGAAAACCTAGATAATGTTCATATTTCACAGTGTGTGCACAGTGCAAGATTTACTTTGATATGAGACACTTACTTGAGTTCCTGGGAGTTTGCAGCCATTAGAGACTTCAGGGTTTTATCAGCCAGTGGACAGCCAGAAACACTGCAAATTACAATGATAACATCATATTAAAGTATTGTGTTCTTGTTTTAGATACTAAAGGCTCATACACACGGTCAGACATCCAACACAATTTCCCTTGGATTTTTGTCCTAATTGATTTGTCCGGTCACACCCATAGCATACACACAGTCAGACTTTTCTGCAAACTTTTCTAAAACTTTCCTAACATCACGTGTTTTTTTTTTCTCTTTTCTGCTCTTTACCGCCACCCTTTGGTTAACTTCTGCTATTGTTTGTTGCTTTTAACATTGGTTCTGAGCATGCGTATTTGCACTTTGTCCAAAAGTTGGTTGGATTGCTGTACACACGGTCAGACAAGGCACCATCGGACTTTTGTTGCCGAAAAGTTGGTCCGTTTGCAGACCCAACTTTTTGTCGGATGAAACCCAAAAAAGTTGGTCCGATGGAGCGTACACACGGTCGGACAAATTCGAAAAGTTGCAGATTTTGAAGTTGGTTGGCCAAAAGTCCGACCGTGTGTATGGGGCTTTAGTAATTTGGACTTCTTAATTTGCTTCTATTGAATGGTGTCACTATACATTTTGTTTCAGACACAAACGTGTCTATACAATTTAGAATAAGGCATAGCAAATGGATTATGTCGGACAATTATTATTATATTTTTATTTCAATAAAGTATGCAGTGATAATAATGAAGTGATGCGTTATATTTTTATTAGCTGTCTTGAATTTTGACAATATTTGTTTAGTTTGGACTTCAGCTTTAAGAAAGGTTTAATAGGCAGAGTGGACAACGTACAGGCAGTGGCAAAAGATTCCCTGGTGTGTACTTAAAGCTGGAGTTCACCCGAAAAAAAAATGTTAACAGTAGATTGAGCCTAATTACGGGAAGCAGAATCGGGTGTTTTGATTAAAATCAATGCAGTACTTACCTTTTTTGAGATAGATGTTCTTCCGGGTATGGTCTTCGGGACTGGGCGTTCCTATTTGATTGACAGCCTTCCGATGGTCGCATACAGCGCGTCACGAGTTGCCGAACGGCGCCTGCGCACCGACGTTCGGCTACTTTCAGAAACTGGTGACGCGTTGTATGCGACGGTCGGAAGGCTGTCGATCAAATAGTTCGCGCAGCCCATACCCGGAAGCGGCGGGAGAACATTTATCTCAAAAAAGGTAAGTACTGCATTGATTTTAATCAAAACACCCGATTCTGCTTCCCGTAATTAGGCCCAATCTACTGTTAAAAATGTTTTTTTTTGGGTGAACCTCCACTTTAAAGTATTACTAAACCCACAACATTAAAAGCAGTCTGTATATGCAGTAATGCATGCTTGTTATACTCACCATGGAACCTAAGGGGTTAATCCTCTGCAATGTGAAAAAAGGTTGCCTGATCCTGTCTTCTCTTAACCCTTAACCTCCCCTTCTTCCCACTGTCTCCAATTTATCTTGCATTGTTGGTTCACTTACCCTTTCCTTCGATTTCCCTTCTAAATGTTTTTTTTCTTTGTCTGAAGTTCTCACTTCCTGTTCCTCCTCAGTAAGCTTGCTACCATCATTTAGTCAGCCAGAACAACTTACTGAGGAGGGACAGGAAGTGAGAAATTCAGACAAGGAAAAAAAAGAAAAAAAAAACATTTAGAAGGGAAATCAAAGGAAAAGGTAAGTGAACCAACAATGCACTAGCTCAAAGGAACCTATTTAGAAAAAAACAAACCTTTACAACCCCTTTAACCAAGACACTGGTAGAAGTCATAAGACTACTCTAACTGCTGATGAGAAAAGGTGTTTACCAGTTTATATTTACTAAAAAAATAGCATTTTCATGTTCTGCGTACTGGGTTTAGTAACAATTTTATGTTATATTATTAGATGCATTATATAATTTTGCAGCCCTGTTTAATTGTAAATTACAAAAAGTTTATATTGTTGCAAAACAATCTAGTATATGCTGGAATTCCCCTTTAAAGAAAAAATTTAAATATAAAAAATATAGTATAAGTTCAAATTGCAGAACTGGAATTCAATGAACAGAAAATATATTGAGAAACTGAAAATCATCTGACAGGTAATCATTCCACAGTAGGCTTGCTGACAGCTAACTGCCTTTTATTGTATGCAGGAAGATCTACACAGTAAAATGTTCTTTTAAGGCAGGTCTGAACTTAACATCGCAAGATTCTTGTAAAAGTTTAATAATTTAAACCTTTTATTATGTAATGAATATGAGAGAGACAGAGAGAATTAGCAGTACTTTTCTATTCATGTTTTAGTCGTATAGTTTTTCAGCTGAAATAAAAGTAATACAAAAGCCCTGTATTTAATGGTAGCTTCCTGTGGGTTTTGTACCTGCGATGAGAAGCATAGTTTCCTGTTACATGACCACTACCATCACATCCCGGGGTTGGACAACTGTGGGAAAAAAAACACAAAAATAAACATAGAGTATTTTGCAGAGATATGGTGGATACTTGGCATTTGACATTGAAATATTTTGTTTTAACATTTCTTCTTTGTCTATGTATATTCTGATGGCTGTTTACACTGAACTGTGGATCACCCCATATTTTGAAAACATTTAATCAAAACACAGGAAAGACAGCCAATCCTGGGAGAGCTGGACGGGAGAGGAGAGGAGGAGAGGGGAGGAGGATGTGAATCGTGCACTTTACAGAAGCTGTGCATGTCTGCAAGCTAGTGCACAAGATATGTAAATAACCTGTCACTCAAGCAAGGACTTTGGTCTTTATCTGGAAGTCTGTTTTCACTGAACAATAAAAAGAGGATTGCTCAGCGCTGGATTAACTCTGTGTGGCAAGACTGGGCACAGATGATAGGAAATCTTATTCTCTACATTGTGACATCAAAAAATAAATAAAAAATTTGGGGGTTTACATCCACTTTAACAAGCGTTAGAAAACTTTCAGCATGGAGAAAGAGCTCCACAACCACAAGTATAAATGTTTCTCAGTTGTATGTTTTTACTAACCGTATATTGCCATATTATTGATGCTCTAATCACATATGTCATCTGCAAAATCTGCAAAGCATAAGTCAGCAATATATGATAAAGCTATCAAGATTCTATATGCTGCTCCTAAATGTATTTTTTAAAGTGCATTAACACAATTACCTCCATAAAACAAAATCTACCTGACCCCTATGCATAGACTAAAAGACATGCAAGTCCAGCTTTTACAGTGCTAGTTATTATTGACTTGGTAGAATTGGCAGAATTTATTTGTGGCAGTTATGCCCTGTACACAGGATCGGTTTGTTTGATGAAAACGGACCGATGGACCGTTTTCATCGGACGAACCGATCGTGTGTGGGCCCCATCAGTTTCTTTCCCATCTGTGAAAAAAAATAGAACCTGTTTTAAATTTTTCTTATGGTTAAAAACCGATAGAAAAAAACGATCGTCTGTGGGGAAATCCATCGGTCAAAAATCCACGCATGCTCAGAATCAAGTCGACGCATGCTCATCGTTGTGTTTTACGTCACCGCGTTGGACGAGATCGAATCTTTAACTGATGGTGTGTAGGCAAGACTGATGAAAGTCAATTCATCGGATATCTGATAAAAATCCATCGGTTCGTTTTCATCTGACGAACCGATCATGTGTACAGGGCATAAGGGTGAACAATTTCCTCCCCTGTGCCCCTGGTGCTTTTGCCCACTGGGGTCCTTTCTAAGGATTCCCACCATGGCTCTCACTTTCTTGGACCTCATTTAATACATGCTCCACTGCAAAGCCAGAGGAAATTATGTGATAATGCTATTAGATGAGATGCTGCAATCACTAATGTAATCTCTGTAGAGCTTCCAGTGCCTATAATTGTAATCTCAGAAGACCATTTTGGGAAAGTCTGTGTTTCAATGAGATTCCGTGCCATCCTCAAAACAAGGCAGCCTATAAATCTGGTGATTCTAGGTGCATGCTCCTTTTTGAGTCAAGATGCAGATAAAAAGCTTTTACAATGATGAGCTTAAAGGGTCACTAAAGGAAAAAAAAAATATTTTTTTGCTGAAATGACTGTTCACAGGGTATAGAGACATAATAGTTAACTGATTCCTTTTAAAAACGATTAAAAATAGATAAAAATCAATCATATAATGTACCTGTAGTTTTTTAGTTTCGTTTTTGCATTTAGTTTCAGTTTTAGCATGTTATGCTGTATTTGTGCTGGACAGTGCCATAGAGCAGTATTGGTTTGAAAACAAAACTAAAATCTCCCAGTACTGTGGTGATCAGGAAACAGACAACCAGGAAGTGTCCAAAACAGAGGAGAATTACAGCAACATCAGAGCAAAAACGAACAATGGGGACATGAAACCAGGACTGCAGTAAGGTAAAGGAAGCTATTTAGCTAAAAAAAAAAAATCCTTTAGTGACCCTTTAATCTAGTGACCATTTGGGAAAGTCTGCCACCTATTAATGACATTGTTCTATGCTTAGGTATACTCACAGAGCAGAGTGACTAGTGGCAAGCTAGTAGCCATAGTTAGAAATAGAAGAAAAGCTGGAATCTGCAAATCAATTACAGTAAAACCTTGGTTTAAGAGTAACTTGGTTTGAGAGTGTTTTGCAAGACAAGCTATTTAAAAAAAAAAAATTTGACTTTATATACAAGCGATGTCTTGATATAAGAGTAGCGTCATGTCACAACTGAGTATAACATAGAAGAGAGGCGCCTCCAACTGTAGCAATATGGTTACATTTAATGAGGGTACAACATTTAGCAACTCTCATGGTTGATGATTAAAACATGCACATCTAAGTATGCAGGCATCCGGGGTAAAGCTGTCCATTCTGCTCACCACCATTGATGTTGTCCCTTCCACTAGCGCTACAAGCCTTGCATTCAGATCACTCTACTGCAGGGTAGTCTTTCTGGTCATGATTGCAGACTGATAGCGGTGAGAGTCGGCGGTAAGGAGGACGGTCTATGTGGATCGCTTTACCCCAGATGCCTCCATACTTAGATGTGCCTATTTTAATCATCAACCATGTGAGTTGCTAAATGCTGTGCCTTCATTAAATGTAACCATATTGCTACACTTAGAGGCCCCTCTCTTCTCTTTTAAACTCTCTAGCTCCTGCTGGATTTTTCTTCTAATCCACTTGGGGAGGCTTCCATTTGTGGACATTTTATGGTTACACAACTTATCACATTGCTATAATCTTTTTATATGGACTATAAACTGAAGGACTTATGAATAAATGGTTGTGGAATGAATCATTTGAGTTTTCATTATTTCTTATGGGAAAATTCTCTTTGATATACAAGTGCTTTGGATTACAAGCATGCAACTGGAACGAATTATGCTCGTTTTACTGTATTTGCAAATTTTCTCTGTTCAGATATTTTATTAAAGTTTCAAAAGAATAGTTACAAAGGAGTAAACAGCACAGAGGTATCTACAGGCCTTTACAATCAGCATAAGTTTACATAACAGTGGGTTAACAGGGAAAGCAACAGTTTAGGTAATAAGATGCAGCCTAAGAGTACTCAGGTGGGAGACCAGACATTAAAGATAGAGATTGTGGAATTCTTCACTAATAAGGTGAGTGTGCGGTCAGGTGGGAAGATTGCAGGTAAATGGCAATCGGGGATCAATTAGGTCAAAAAGCTTAAAAGAAGGCTTGGGGTATAATTGTGCCATAAAACTATACATAACAGAAATCAAATCCCTAGGGGAGACTAGGACATCCGTGGTAGTTTTGGGAGCAATAAAGTGTCATTGAACCCTGGAGGCAAATAAACCCAGGGTTTCCAGAGTGGCAACTTTAGCCAACGGAACTGCTTCAATTTTGGCGTAAGCCATTGCTTGGGTAATTCTGTGTTTCGTTGCGAGCACACAGAGAGAGGGAGATTTCCAAGCTTTAGATTTGCAATTTGCTAATTTTTTTACCATCTGCAACACAAGATTTTCTCACTGGGAAGAACAAGTATTGGAACATGAAAATGAGTTGCTTTATGAATTTCAATGGGATAATTAATGAGCAAAGAGAACTTTGTAGTAAGCATCAGTTCTTTGCTGCATATAGTGGTCAAACTGATAAAAGCTGATTTCTTCTTGTTTGCTACAAGTGTCACAGCTCTCTCTTTCCCATTAAAAAAAAAGCCAATAAATGTTTTTATACATCATACTGCACATTGTTTTTAGAAAATGTAAATTATAACAATAGCAATACGACATTTAAAATCAAGCCTCATTTTATATAAAGTACAGTGGAATTTTAGGATAGGCCTTAAAAGTTTGACATTTAGTAGCTGATTCATTCAAACTAGAGAAAGCCTTATGCGTTCACATTCATTTCTCAGTTTTCAGCCACTTAGATTTTACTGTCCTTTTCCAAATACACACAGTATATTCTGTTCTGTGTTTAGAAATGTGCAAGACATTATATTAAACCCACAATGTAAATGTTAATACAAGTCAGGTATAAAGTCTGAAATTAAAAGAAAGGTATTGTAAATTACAGTACTGCATATATTTGTGTTATTTGTTTCTTTAGAAGTGGATAATCCTGATAGTATTTCCATATACTTGTGAAATTAGCTGGAATAAAATATTGTATATGTAGTCATTTCAGAAAGAATGCAGTACTTCTGCATATCCACAAGATGGCAATAAATTGCAGGCATTTTCTAAAGAATGCATGGTCTTCATGTTTAACTGAATATACATTTTTATAAAAATGAATAAAAGTTAGATTTTAATAAATTCATGATGAAAACATAAAACTGTATGCAGAAATGCACAATTGTGATTTTAGGTATATCTTTTAGCTTTGTGTGCTTCTTTCTGGAAGAAAGCTTATTCAGAAGTTGCTGGTCCTAGAAAAAAGCTCTAGTCCTAGAAACTCTGTAATGTTGCTATCACATCTTGCGTAATAGAGTGGCTCTAAATTTAATTTACTTTCTACAGCTAATGCTAACCATAAACTAGAAATAGACATTGTGGAAGACCTACAGACTCTCAGAAGCTTGACTTTAGTAAAAAGTACTTCATCTGCTGTCACATCACCCTCTTGTACACACTCAATGGCAGGAACACTTTATGTGAAAGAAAAAGAGCTAAGCTTTTCATCCCTTTCATAAAAGGTCCATTCCACCTCTACAGATTGTTCAGAATGTAAAGACATGAACCAATGTGGGCCCATTTTATATCATTTCCATCCTGATCTTAAATTTTATTTCTACCCCGCTCTCTGTGGCTCAGATTCACAAAGGAGATAAGACGGAGTATCTCAGATACTCCGTCGTATCTCTCAGAGTATCTATGCGGCTGATTCATAGAATCAATTACGCATAGATAGCCCTTAGATCCGACAGGTGTAATTGTTTTACACTGTCGGATCTTAGGATGCAGTACCGCGGCCGCCGCAGGGGGGGAGTTTGCGTCGTAAACCAGCGTCGGGTATGCAAATTAGGAGTTACGGCGATCCACGACGGATTTTCGCGTTCGCTACGTCGCCGCTAGTCTAGTTTCCCGTCGCAAAGTTAGTCGTCATTTTGGGTGCCTTAACTTTACACAGCACACGTATGTGCTGTATAAAGTATGGCCGTCGTTCCCGCGTCGAAATGTAAAAATTAACGTCGTTTGCGTAAGCCGTCCGGGAATACAGAATTACGCTACGCGCGTCGCCGTTCGAAAAAATTACGTCACGTCGCGCAAAGCACGGCAGGTAATTCAAAAGGGAGCATGCGAAGTAGGTCCGGCGCCGGAGGGGGCCTAATTTAAATGGCACACGCCCCTTTGAATTACACGGGCTTACGCCGGAGGCCGCCGGCGTAGTTTTCATCGCAAGTGCTTTGTGAATCAGGCACTTGCGATGAAAACTTGCGGCAGTGTAACGTATCTACGATACGTTACGCTGCCGCACTTCTACCTGAATCTGGCCCTGTGTTCTTAAAGTGTATCTATAGCCAGAATGTTTACTAGGGAAAACCCCTGCCAGGTTTTTTTTGCTGTCTTCGTCCCCACAAGGCAGAATATTTCTGTCTATTTACCATCACCAAGACAGAAAGTGATAAGAAGGCTAACATTTATTATAGGCACAGGAGTTGTAGAGAAAACTCACAATGAGGACACCTACTTCGCTTTTTGCCTGAAGTTTCACTTTCAATTTTAAAATTGCCCATTAATAATAATGCTTGCAGGCCCATTTACACTGCATATGTTTGAATTACCATGTGCTACTGCTGTGTGCTGCAAAGCATTTTACAATATTGTAGGCAACTCAGCACAATTTACTTGCGTTATGAGACATCTGTGTGTTGTGGTGCACTGCATATTTATTTTATCAATGCATTAAGATGTGCTGTCAGACCATTCAGAAAATGGCACTAAAGTATGGCTGTCACAAACTGCGAGCAGGCAGGCTCTTTATTGCAGGAATGACATGCAATGTCTATTCTGCAATAAAATACACCTACCTGCCTGCTTGCAAAGTTCTCTAGCATATAAACTGCACATTTACAGCTTGCATTGCTGGCATGGTTCCCGTGTGTAGGGATGACTGACACCTGCACATGCGCAGGAGTGACATCACCCAGCACTGGCTAGCAAAGACGGCCAAAGACCAGCACATAGAAGAAGATGTTGGCTCTAGTGAGGGATGTGGACCATTGAAAAAAAAGTACTTTTAGTTCCGTTTTAACCTCTGACTAACTGCTACAAACAAACAAACAAGCAAAATCTTTTTTTTTTCTTTAACCAATGTAAGTATTTACCAAACATAATGTGGGTACAAAGACTGTCAGCCACCCCAAATAGGCAAAATTAACCACTTGCCCACCGCTGCATGCCAATATACGCTGGCACAATGGGAGCACTGGGCAAACGGGCGTACCTGTACCTCCCCTTTAAATCGCGGAATTGTGGGCGCGCACGCTTTCCTGGACAAAAGGCTTTAAGAAGTTTCCTATATTATCCTACAATGTCAAGAGGTGGTATGTGTTGCTATGGCCATTTGTATAGTGACCTAATTGCAATAATATAGAGTTAGGTTTAATAACAGCATATGTTTACAGAGGCCTTTCCCGCTCCATTGATATGTAAATAACTGAGACCAGAAGTTCTTTGCAGGAAGTTGGTGTATGCAGGGAATAGGTGGGGGGTGGGGTGGGGGTGGAGCTTGGAGAGCTTTTGGAAAGAAACATGTGTTTGGAGACAGATGTGTTTGGAAGGACAAAGAGGAAGAGGAAGACATGGATGCAAGGAGCTCAAGAACTTTGTGAGTTAACATATATTTTGTAAGCTATGAGTTGTGTTGTATTGTGCATCCTACAGTTGTATGTGCAGCTTTTCTGTTTAGTAAAGCATTGATACACTACAGAAGTCTAAAACTTCCTTAGTTTTACCACAAGAACTTAATGGAGTTGTAAAGGAAAACATTTTTTTTGCTGAAATGACTGTTTACAGGGTATAGAGACATAATAGTTAACTGATTCCTTTTTAAATTGATTAAAAATAGATACAAATCAATCATATAATGTACCTCTAGTTTCGTTTTTGCATGTTATCCTGCCTCTGTGCATGTACAGAGCCATAGAGCAGTGATGGTTTTGGAAAATGAAACTAGAATCTCCCAGTACTGTGGTCATCAGGAAACAGACAACCAGGAAGTGTCCAGAACAGAGAAGAATTACAGCAACATCAGAGCAAAAACGAACAATGAGGACATGAAACCAGGACTGCAGTAAGGTAAAGGAAGCTATTTAACTAAAAAAAAATAATTCCTTTAGTGACCCATTAATAGAGAGACGTAAAGCATTACACCCACCTGGGTTGTATTGCAATAAATATTCAAAAATACATCCCTATACTGAGCCTGCATTTTTGTGTGCTCTGGAACTGGTACATGGGTTGAAAGCCTCTTAATAGGTAAGGGAAGACCCAGTTTGTTTCCAGCAGGCCCACTGTGGGCAAGAGCTACACATATAATAAGAGGCTTATTCACTAAGACAGTAAGAAAAATCTCCTGCAACCCGTGGTTGCAGGAAAGAAATTTGCACCGTGTTAGCTAGGATTGGATTTTTTACTTGCTTGTCTTTTATTTAAAGACTAAGTTAGTTTTAAAAAAGCAGCACAAGTAGCATTATTTACTTTTAAAGTGGTGATGTCCCTAATCTAGTTCCCCCATGCCCACGCACTGTAATCATTTGTTAACAGGATTAATAGAGCTGATTAAGATTAAGAGTGCCGAATATGCCCACCGATTTCTCCCATCTCCTCCATTCATAGAAGCTATGCTAAAGCTTCTATGAATATAATACGATCTACAATTACTGAAGGATTACAGCAGCAGAAATTAAGGTGGGCATGGGGGAAAGAAGATTTCAAGAAATGCAGGAGCCAGCACCACAAGGGAAATGTGGATTTGTTAGTAAGTAATATTCCCTGTGCTGATTTTTCGTTTTGTTTACTAAACCTAAAAAGACATGTCAATCCAAAACTAACCTATCCATTGGGTAACAATGCTGTTGTGCGATTTCAGTGCAGAATGAACAGTGTTGGCAAACTTTTACAGGGAATGAGAAATAGCAAGATCAACAGGTAATAATGTTGTTGTTTTTTCCCATAGTTAAGCTCTCAGGCCGTGTACACACGATCGGTCCATCCGATGAGAGTGGTCCGAAGGACCGTTGTCATCGGTTAACCGATGAAGCTGACTGATGGTCTGATGTGTCTATACACCATCAGTTAAAAAAACGATTGTGTCAGAACGCGGTGATGTAAAACACAACGACGTGCTGAAAAAAATGAAGTTCAATGCTTCCAAGCATGCGTCGACTTGATTCTGAGCGTGTGCAGGTTTTTAACCAATGCTTTTGCATACTAACGATCGGTTTTGACCTATCGGTTATCAGTCCATCGGTTAAATTTTAAAGCAAGTTCTCATTTTTTTGACCGAAGGTTAACTGACGGATGGGGCCCATACACGATCGGTTTGGACCGATGAGAAGGTTCTTCAGTCCGTTTTCATCGATCGTGTGTACGCGGCCTCAGGCTTTATTTGCAAACATTCTGTCACAGATTTTTTTTTGAAATGTAACAAACATACGTGATGAGCTCCTTCTTCATATCCCTTGCATGAAACTTTGCTTTAGGGCCGGTCATTGTAGCATCTCCAGAGTATTTTGTTTCATCTGTGTTTTCCGAACAGCTTCCAGGATCAAGCTGGAACAATAATGTAGAAATATGTTTAGTTTGTATTTTATTATTGCAATTTTTTTCATATCGCCAATAATTTTACAGCTAACTAAGTGGCAGAACCTATACCTAGCTAACCTAAAATATACAGTTGATTGTGTCTTTCGTATTGACAATGAATCAACAACACATTAGGCCACTTCGCCCATAAATTTTCCATGAATGGCTTTCTTGTATCCTGTTCCACTTTGGGAGTGTATGCCCTTTTTTCATCCAACAAATATACTTCATATTTAGCTAACATATCACCTTAACCCCTTTCTGCCAAGAGAACGTGTTTCTGTATCTGTGGGACCGCATATATGCGCTGCAATGTTTGTGCTGGGAGCACTCTGCACAGCGCACTCCAAACACAAATACCAAGCTTTCAGTCACAGCTCTAGATGTCATACTAACGATCAGGAACGGAGAGGCCCAGTTCCCAATCACCTGATTGCTGTGAGTTTCTGAATGGCTATCATAGTGATCTGTCACTATACAGCCCAGTCCTGTGTTGTTTTCTCCTCATGAAGGGAGAAAAAGATATATTGGGGTCGATTCACTAATTTACCACAAGCGATAAAGGTATCAGGTTACTCATTTTCATAAATTATTGCATGCAGTAAACTAAGTCCAAGTCACAAAGAAAAAGTAATGATTATGCTGTATTTACCGGGAAAAAAAATGCTGTATGCAGTATTTACCCCAAAAATAAATAAATGTGACGGTAAATACCGCATAAAAAGCTCTTAAGTCCAATTAAAAAACGATCAGAGTATTAATGTGATAATTACCACCCAGGTTTATTTGGCGGTATCACATGCAGTATTTGTCAAAAAAAAACCTGGGTTTCCCAGGCTGTTTTTTAACAAATAGCTAGTTGCTAATCAGCGGGCCAGGAAGCCGGCCGCCGCGTCCTTAGCAACCAATGACTTTTCAGCTGTGAGCTGGCTTCCCTGCTCACATCTGATTGTAAAAAAAAAGCAGACAATTAAAAAGTATGAAAAGAAAAAACGTTAAGGGGTCCTCCCAGTCCATAATGGCTCTTTGGGTCTGGTATGGATTTTAAGGGGAAGTGAGTGCACCCCCTCCCGAACCATACCAGGCCACATGCCCTCAACATAGGGGAAAGGGCCACAACTGTTGCCGATTGTTGTGGGGGTCCCCAAACTTTTACTTAACACGCAGTAACATGAGATTAGCAAAAGCAGCCCCAAGGGTTGTGCAAGTGGAATCGAACTTCCCCTGCCGTCATACGTGTTGAACGTCACCGCGTTTGAGAATGACGAGATTTTGTCTTGACAGTGTGTACGCAAAGAAAGCTTGTCAAGATTCTCGACAAGCCTAACAAGGAACTTGTCGAGGAAAACGATGTTTCATTTACGACGAGTTCCTCGGTCCTGTGTACGGGGCCTTAAGATAAAAAACCTTCAGTGCGCAGTAGCCTTACTCAGCCCCCCTAATACTTACACGAGCCCCATCCCAATCCACAGAGCTAGAGCCTTGACTGTCTGGCACTCTCCCTCCTGATTGGCTGAGGCACAGCAGCAGGCAACATTGGATCCCATTTCTGATAATCAAAGTCAGTAAGCCATTGAGGAGAAAGAGGGGGTGGGGCCGAGCCATGGCACCGTGTCTGAATGGCAGAGCAGCAGATCGGCTCGGGTGCCCCCAACACAAGCTGCTTGCTGTGGGGGCACCCAGCATGAAGGAGGTGCCAGGAGCGTCAGTGAAGGACCCCAGGAGGATCTGGACTGTGTTGAAAACCAGGGATCACTTGGCTTTCAGTTTTGCAGGCTCACGTGTGTGGCCAATCAGACAATGAGGGTATTGACAACCATAGAATTTTAATCAAGCAGGGTGGACAGATGCATAAGAATGTACCCCCTATGAGTTACAATGCAAACTTCTAATGTTGATTTGAATGTACTTGCACATGCTCCATGTGATTATGATTTCTTCGTCAAGGATTATGTTTGCTCACCAGTGGAATGGGTGAGTTGGAAACATTCTAGATGCCTGATTCAAAACAAAAGATAACGTTCCTACTAGTACTGGAACAAGTATGTACAAATCGAACTGCATTTGGTAAAATTTCATAGCTGCCTTTCACACGTACCCTGCTAACAGGACATCTAACCATTTTAGTGAAGTGTAAATCTAAAATATGCAAATGCAATAATGGTTTTATTTACTGTGAGCTCATAGCACCAAGAGGAATTATGCAGAGCATTATCCAATATTTTTTCTCATATTCCAATTCAAATATAACAAAGGCAGGCCTTTATTGCCACGCTACATAAGCTTAAAAAACAAGCCTTTATCTCTTCACTGACCTTTCTGGTTATTTATCAATAAAAAGGTAAAGTCAGCCATCTGTTGTTTTGTAGGTTGAGTGGGTGTTTTTTTAATGATTCAAAATTAAAACAAAGGTATAGTGCATAAATAACTTTTGTCCTTTAAAGTTAAATTCTAAGCAAATGTTACTTTGGGGACCTAATTGCTGTGTACTTTTATCATGGTGTTAATGAGTAACTAAGTCTTAAATGTTATATTTGCTGGATAAAGGCCTCTTATAACTCTCATGAAAGTCCTGAGTATCCACAGCTGTAGAGGAAGTACAAGTCTTAGCATGCTGGGACCACGTCTGTGGAAATACCTTAAATTCATCACAGTCTGCCCTGGAAGCCTAAGTTCGCCTAAAACAAAAAAATAAAAAATTAACACAAGGGACATTACTTAGCTTGTGTGAGATGTGCATAGGATGTGCATAGGTGCAGAAACTCAACTAACACCCCCCACCAAACAGCAATAAATGGTGGGTGTGGAGTGCGGTTTCAGAGGTGCCCTATGCACAGAATGCAGAGATCAGGGGTGTGTTACATACAGAGCTATGCACTGAGTACAGAGAGCAGGGTTGAGGAGTGTGCTACATACTGAGTGCAGTGTTTGGGGTGTGCTATGCACAGTGTGCAGCGTTCAGCTCTCTTTCACAGGCTGTCCACATCTCACTTACACCCCTCCTTGGCTCTGACCTCTGCACCACTCCCCCCATCCCCGACCTCTGCAGTCCTCTCCCTCCACAGCCCTCATATGCTCCCTTCAAAAGCTTCCTTGCATCTCACCTACCTTTCCCGACTCTAGTACTGTCAGTGTTGGTGACTCCAGCACTCTCTCTCACTTTCAGGGAGATCATTGGTCACCACCACATCCACCTCCCACATGCCACATCCCACACTGCATCTGTAGTTCCCTAGTCCCCAGCATGAGTGCAGGGCAGGCAGTGAGAGCCACTGAGAGGAAAGCTGTCCTTGTAAACACAGAAGACTTCTGTGTTTATAAGTGGCAGTAGAAAGCAGAGGTTGAAAAGCCAAAGTTGGGGGAACAGGGGGCCAGATCCACAGAAGAATTACTCCGGCGTATCTATTGATACGCCGCGTAATTTCAAATTTCCCGCGTCGTATCTTTGTTTTGTATCTAAAAAACAAGATACGACTGCATCTGGGCTCGATCCGACAGGCGTACGTCTTAGTACGCCGTCGGATCGTAAGTGCATTTTTCCACCGGCCGCTAGGTAGCGTTTCCATCGAATTCCGTGTCGAGTATGCAAATTAGCTAGATACGGCGATCCACGAACGTACGTCCGGCCGGCGCTTTTTTTTACATCGTTTGCGTTCGGCTTTTTCTGGCATATAGTTATAGCTGCTATAATGGGGCGTACTCAATGTTAAGTATGGCCGTCGTTCCCGCATCCAATTTTGAATTTTTTACGTCATTTGCGTAAGTCGTTTGCGAATAGGGATTTGCGTAGAATGACGTCACCGTCGTAAGCATTTGCTTGTTCCGGTTTAATTTCGAGCATGCGCACTGGGATACCCCCACGGACAGCGCGGTTAAAAAAATATGTAATTTACGTCGGGTCAAGACGTATTTACATAAAACACGCCCCCATCACATATATTTGAATTCTGCGCCCTTACGCCGCCTAAGTTACGCTACACCGCGGTAACTTACGGCGGAAATCCTTTCAGGATGCAAAAAAAATGTAAGTTACGGTGGCGTAGCGTATCATAGATACGTTACGGTGGCGTAGCGTATCATAGATACGCTACGCCGGACGGAGGAATGCGCCAATCTACCTGGATCTGCCCCAGGTTTTCCGCCATGTACCAGCTGAAAAAAAGTCCTGGCTGCGAGGGCCACATAAAATGACTTGGCGGGCTGAATTCGGCACATGAGCCTTGCGTTTGGCACACATGTTTCACTGTGTGACACAACACCTAGAAATTCACAGATCACCAGACTCCATTGGACCTTTGCCTTCTTTTTATTGAAACACCATACCATTCCTAGCTCAGCATACCAACGCTTGATTGTGAAACTTCTATTCAGTGCAGCGCAGAGCTGTATTTTGGATGTTTGGAAACAATGACAGATGCCCTCCATTGCCGATTTCAATGACATCAGAACAGAGGATTCAATTGCAACAAAAAAAGGTACTTGCAAACATTTTAAAAAAAAATGTTTACTTGCATGAATCCTCCTTTACTCCTGAGCATAAACATTTGATGAGAGAGTCTTAAAGTATTTTGGCTGAGGCATGGGCTGGTCTCTTGGACCTGGTAGAGGGAGATGCGAATACTTCCCTTACCTTCCTTTTGTTCCTTTGTGGTCCCCTTCCAGTGTTTGTCCACCTCTTGGTTTTCCCTTACTCCTTCCTACCCTACCCCCTTATAAAATGCACACTATTGCTTTTGGGCTTTATTACAGGTAAAAACAACAACTGACATACACATGTGGTATCATTGCGATCGTCAGGAGCAAGATGATTTATTTTGGGTTGTTCTTTGGTGGTAGGTTATGGTAGTAATAGGAAATATACAGCTAAATTTCAATTCTTTTTTTACTATTTCGGGCCAGTTTTCTTTTGATAAAAAGGAAAATTAGGAGATATCAATTACTATTTACTACCAAATAAAAGCCCAATTTGTCCTGAAAAAACAAGGTACAATCCACCTGGATGCACAAAGTAGTTGGTAGTTGTGATGATATGTACGGTTTTAGTAAAACATGTAAAAATTGCACAGTTTGCATAGGCATTAAGGTTTAGGCGTGACGAGGTTAATGGCTTGGTAGCCAGTTTGCTGAAACAAGCTCTCTTGTAGAGCTATGTGCACCAATAACACCCCTCTCCTTCTAGCGGCTCTGGTACCTCTTTCCAACCTCTGGTCATTGCAGGACACAATAGTGAAAAATAAGCCAGAAAAAGGAACGAAAGCAGTCATCATGAGGCATGCTATTTGAAACCCCAAAACTGTGGGATAATATCAATGCACAGAGCTCTGCAAGAGGCCAAAGATTCAGCAAACTACCCACCAGAAAGGTAGATTAAAGCATAGCACTTTCAGAGTATTGGTATATTTTTACTTTTACCTGCAACAGGGTCACTTTGACTTTTTTTTATCCCTTGTTGCATTTAAATAATGATGATCTCCTGCAGCCACATCCTGCTTACATGCTTACACTACAGTGATGGCAGCCTGACATTTTTAGGACAGGTTTCCTGATAGTCAGGCATGGACTGGCCTTTGGGACTCCCGGGAGTTTCCCGGTGGGCCGATGGCTCAGTGGGCCAGGCAGGTGCAGTCCTGGAGCCATTCCTCTCTGACAGTGAGTGATCTTGATTTCACTCCTGTCTGGAGAAGCAGCAGCCGTCACTTGCTGGAGTGAGTATTAGCCTTTCTGCTCCCTATAGGGGGAGATAGACAGTCGGCAGACTTTCCTTCCTCTCTCCCCTTATCACTTATCACATTACTGGAGAGAGGAACGATGCTGCCTTTCTGGAGAGCTGTGAGTGAGTACATGTGGGAGGGGAAGGAGAGGGCGGACACTCTGATTCAAGGGGGGACACACTGATGGGGGACACTTTGATGGGGGACACTCTGGTGCAATAGGGGACACTGATGAGGGACACTCTGATCCAGTGGGGACACTCTAAAGCAAGGGGGAAACTCTGATGGGGGACACTCTGATGCAAGGGGGAAACTCTGATGTAAGGGAGACTCTCTGATGCAAGGGTGGACACTGAAGGGGAATACTCTGATGCAAAGAGAACTCGATGGAAGGGGGATCTCTGATGCAAGGGGGGACACTCTGATGCAAGGGGGACTCTGATGGGGGACACTCTGATGCAAGGGAGATTCTGATGGGGACACTCTGATACAAGGGGGGCTCTGATGGTGGACACTCTGATGGGGGACACTCTGATACAAGGGGTACTCTGATGCAAGGGGGACTCTCTGATGCAAGGGGGGCTCTGATGGGGGGACACTGATGTAAGGTGGACACGGATGCAAGGGGGACTCTGATGGGGGACACGGATGCAAGAGGACTCTGATGGGGGACACTCTGATGCAAGGAGGACACTCAAAATTACCCATTGGTAATTAAATTATTCCAAAAACAGCTGCCCTCCAGTAATATTTAAAAAAAAGTGGGTAACGTTGCTGTTTCCATAATGACTTTTTGGCAGCCATTATGGTATGCAAAATTAACAGAATACGTTAATCCAACATTTCAAAATCTTGATATGCACCTGCTGTAACATGTACTTGAATGAACAACTATCCTGTTCCCTCTGCATTGCTTCCTTTGTATGAAATCCCTGGTGCTCCTGCCAGTGCCCCTGCTTTACTATTAAAACTGACCACACTAAGCCTAACAGCACATAGTGGTCAGTTTTCTAACTGTGCTGGGAACTGTGCCTGCTCTTCTCAAAAGATCAGACAAGTGTTGATACTCCCCTTGCACATGATAGACAGGGGGATGTAGTGGCGCTTGCAAATACTAAAAACCGACAATAATTTAAAACAATAAAATATTCTAAACAATGATTCCTAAAGTATGAGAGTGAGTCCGTCCTCTACTGGGGTAAAAATGTGTAACACTCGAGGTCTATGCCCAAAGAATACCATCCAACATCAATAATTAGATGTGGAAGGAACTGCGAGTGAATAAATAATGAAATCCAATGGATAAAAGTGCCTGACTGGCCGCACAGTGTACATGGGATAATAATCCTTTTTTTAAAAATATGTGTCATAAATCCTTAAAGTGCTTGATGAAAAACAAGTGCAAAGTGCTAATAATTAAAACAATAATAGCAGTGAATGAAAGCTCCAGCTCTCCTGGAAAGTAGTGGTTAATTACTAATTAGCAAACACATGCAGGAAAAAGCAACAACTGAAAAGAAGTCCAAAAATGCAAGTGTCCTAAAAACCTAAACGGTTCAATCATAAAACTGTTGTTTTTCTGTGCAATGAAAAAGATATAATAATATAATAATAAAATAAAAAATAAAATAAAAAAATAAAAAAATCATAAATAATAGTCCAAAAACAGATAGTACAATATCACTGCAGGATTAGTGATAGTGAATAAAACTATATCCAGTGCACAATCAAGTGATAATGAAATATTAAAAATAAAGTCCAAAGTGCAAAGTGCATCTGTGCTCCATTCAACAATTCAGATGATCAGTGGTTAATTCAGTAAAGACTTGTTACATTGTGCTCATTCAATGAAGACTTGTTACATTGTGCTCATATGTCTGTGAATCAAACCAGCCCGATTTTCCTCAGTGTGGGGATTATTTTTACCAGCCTCTTACCTTCTTGAGGCTTTTACCAAGCCTGTAACAGGAGCTGCTCTGCAGTCACATAAATACAATCCAGGATCCAAAGACGGCTCACACTCCTCCCCATTCAGGCTCTCAAAAAGAAACACAGGAATGCCTCCATAGCATAAAACCACAGGATATCAGTTTAATAAAGAAAAACGAATACACTCACAAACATTGCTGTGTTAAACAGCGTGTGTACAATCGAGTGTCACCGCTCTGCGGCCGCAAAGCAGGTGACTTCACCAGCAAGCCCTCTGTGTCCTCCTCACGCGTATCGCGACAGCCCTACGTCGCTTAATCATAGGATCCTATGATTAAGCGACGTAGGGCTGTCGCGATACGCGTGAGGAGGACACAGAGGGCTTGCTGGTGAAGTCACCTGCTTTGCGGCCGCAGAGCGGTGACACTCGATTGTACACACGCTGTTTAACACAGCAATGTTTGTGAGTGTATTCGTTTTTCTTTATTAAACTGATATCCTGTGGTTTTATGCTATGGAGGCATTCCTGTGTTTCTTTTTGAGAGCCTGAATGGGGAGGAGTGTGAGCCGTCTTTGGATCCTGGATTGTATTTATGTGACTGCAGAGCAGCTCCTGTTACAGGCTTGGTAAAAGCCTCAAGAAGGTAAGAGGCTGGTAAAAATAATCCCCACACTGAGGAAAATCGGGCTGGTTTGATTCACAGACATATGAGCACAATGTAACAAGTCTTCATTGAATGAGCACAATGTAACAAGTCTTCACTGAATTAACCACTGATCATCTGAATTGTTGAATGGAGCACAGATGCACTTTGCACTTTGGACTTTATTTTTAATATTTCATTATCACTTGATTGTGCACTGGATATAGTTTTATTCACTATCACTAATCCTGCAGTGATATTGTACTATCTGTTTTTGGACTATTATTTATGATTTTTTTATTTTTTTATTTTATTTTTTATTTTATTATTATATTATTATATCTTTTTCATTGCACAGAAAAACAACAGTTTTATGATTGAACCGTTTAGGTTTTTAGGACACTTGCATTTTTGGACTTCTTTTCAGTTGTTGCTTTTTCCTGCATGTGTTTGCTAATTAGTAATTAACCACTACTTTCCAGGAGAGCTGGAGCTTTCATTCACTGCTATTATTGTTTTAATTATTAGCACTTTGCACTTGTTTTTCATCAAGCACTTTAAGGATTTATGACACATATTTTTAAAAAAAGGATTATTATCCCATGTACACTGTGCGGCCAGTCAGGCACTTTTATCCATTGGATTTCATTATTTATTCACTCGCAGTTCCTTCCACATCTAATTATTGATGTTGGATGGTATTCTTTGGGCATAGACCTCGAGTGTTACACATTTTTACCCCAGTAGAGGACGGACTCACTCTCATACTTTAGGAATCATTGTTTAGAATATTTTATTGTTTTAAATTATTGTCGGTTTTTAGTATTTGCAAGCGCCACTACATCCCCCTGTCTATCATATGCTGTCAGTGCGTGAGCACTATTAGTTGTGGCTGCTGCTTGATTGTAACTTTTAATTTATTTGTACCACTATATATATTTTTTCCCGGGTTAGGCTGGTTTGCGCATTAGTTCCCCCCTTGTTTTATACTCCCCTTGCACAGCCATCCACTGGGAAGTTCAGTGTGTTGCTGATTCTCCTCCCTACAGAGGGTATGTGATCACTTATAAAAAGGATTTTTTTTTATAAAATGCACAAATGTTTTGCCTTTTATTTCTATTTTAAAATGAATGGGCTGTTTTACAAGATAAGGGTTCCCATATACTTTAGCTTGTTTCAAAATTTAGCCAAGTAAGGGTAGATCAGGGCTTGGTTCAAATCAAGTCCATAATCGAAGCACTAACTTCCTAGCTGAAGCTGGTATTTGCATAATAGTGTAACCCAGGTTTTGGTCTTCCCTGATGTGTATACCCTTCCATTACCATAACTGTACCTAAATGTTTAAAAGTTTCTGTATCTGCCCTCCAAATCCTGAGGGAGGAGCCAGAAGCACTGGCGGGGGACCCGAAAAGAAGAGGTATGGGGTCACTCTGGGCTTCAGGAGACTTTAAGCTAAGTTTAGTTTACGTTTACTAGTTCCCTACCGAGCCATAATAATATGACATCGGCAGGAACTGTCTGTCCTTCAGAATGGACGTCATACGACGTCCTGTGCATCGTGGTCTATAGGGGGCGCGCGTGTTGCAAAGCTTGCGACCCCGTGCGCGTGCCCGGCGGTCGGGTGTTTGAAGTGTGGATCTGTGTGTGTAAACACACAGATCCAGCTCCTGTCAGAGGTGAGGAGATGGATGTGTGTTCGCCGGAAACAGAGGAACACAGATCGGTCTCCCCCCCTGTGAGTACCCCTGCCCCTACGGTTAGAAATCACTCCCAGAGAACATATTAACCCCTCCAGCGCCCCCTAGTGTTAACACCTTCCTGCCAGTCACATTTACACAGTAATCAGTGCAGTTTTATAGCACTAATCGCTGTATAAATGTGAATGGTCCCAAAAACGTGTCAAAAGTGTCCAATATGTCTGCCGCAATGTCACGGTCACAATAAAAATCGCAGATCGCCGCCATTACTAGTAAAAATTTAAATTACATAAATCTTTCCCCTATTTTGTAGACGCTCTAACTTTTGCGCAAACCAATCAATATACGCTTATTGCGATTTTTTTTACCAAAAATATGTAGAAGAATACATATTAGTCTAAACTGAGGAAAAATTCTTATTTTTTTTTTTTAAATGTTGATATTTATTAAATCAAAAAGTAAAAAAAATTGTGTTTTTTCAAAATTGTTGCTCTTCTTTATGTTTAGAGCGCACAAAACTGCAGAGATGATCAAATACCACCAAACAAAAGCTCTATTTGTGGGGGGGAGAACATAAAGATTTCATTTGGGTACAGTGTTGCATGACCGCGCAATTGTCATTCAAAGTACAACAGCGCTGAAAACTAAAAATTGGTCTGGGCAGGAAGGGGGTGAAAATGCCCTGTATGGAAGTGGTTAAATTTAATTGACTTGTCATTGGAAAGATATGAAGTAAGTAAAGAAAATGTAAATGGGAATAAAGTGGTAAAAGTGTAAGGGGAAAAAGTACAAATTACGGGAATAGCTGTAAATTTTTAATACACCTAACTAAAGCATGTGATTTATAGTTTTTTTATGAACTATACAAGCAACCTATTCTTAATATAAAAATTGGTGTTTTATGTTATGCGTTTATATTGAACTGTATTTTACTCCAATTGGCTTCTGAAAGATAATTTTTGATATTTTGCCATATGTTGTTTTCATCATTTTCACCTTATAAATACTATGGGCCAGATTCACATAGAATTGCCCTGTCGCAGCGCATCAGAGATAAGCTACGCCGCTGTATCTTACCTGGCGCAGTTTCGAATCCAGGAAGATTTTGCGCCGTAAGTTACAGCGGCGTAGTGTATTTCTCGGCGCGTATTTCAAATTGGGCGGGTAGGGGGCGTGATTCATTTAAATGAAGCGCGTCCCCGCGCCGATTGAACTGCGCATGCTCCGTTTTGAAATTTCCCGCCGTGTTTTTCGCGAAATGACGTCGCACCAACGTAATTTTTTGAACTTCGACGTGAGTTACGTCCTTTCCTATTCACGGACGACTTATGCAAAAAAAAAAAAATTTGACTCAGGAACGACGGGCATACTTTAACATGGCAAGTCTATCTATACGCCACAAAATAGCAGCTTTAACTATACGCTGGGAAAAACCGACTAGCGACGACGTAAGAGAATGCGACAGCCGCGCGTACCTTTGTGAATCGACGGAAAAAGCTAATTAACATACCCGACGCGGAAAACAACGCGGACTCCACCCAGCGGGTGCCGAAGTATTGCACCTACAATCCGAAGGCGTACGAAGCCGTACGCCTGTCGGATCGAAGCCAGACGCCGTCGTATCTTGGTTTGAGGATTCAAACTAAAGATACGACGCAGCAAATTTGAAAGTACGCCGGTGTATCAGTAGATACGCCGGCGTACTTCTTCTGTGAATCTGGCCCATTGTATTATAACTTTTTAAATATTCATCCTCTTAGAAACTTGTTCAGCTTCTAACTCTACTTGGCAAAATGTTAGTAAATGTAACCTAAAATTTTCAAAAATGTTTTTGTAAATGTTATTTTATAAATGTGCATTTAATATTGAATTTAAATACAGACTTTAACATAATGTTTTAAATATCCTCTTTAGTTTGTCCTTTAAAAAACTATGATAAAGATGACATTTTGTAGGTGTATTGTGTTTGCATGCTTGGTGGTGATTCAAAAAGAAACAGAGAGGGAGGAATACGCTAAATTCCATTAATATGCAGATGGAAGTTTATAGTGATTCCAGAAAAGACCAGAACATAGTGCTAAAATGAATAACACATAATGGCATCTGGCACTTTAGACATTTTTTTAGGCCTTGAAATTGTTGGAAAACTGACAGTTTGAACTAAACTAACAGCCCTATTTATTTATCAGGGATTTTGTAGAGAATTTGAGCCGTGTCCAAATTCATGCTTTTTTTTTTGTTGTTGTTTGTTAGAGGGCATCTGGACAGGCTATTTCATGGAGACATATAGACAATATTTTCTGTAAATTGCCACCCAAATTAAGCAACTGTTGTGTGTATGAACTGGTGCAATGAGCAAAAGACCACATATCAAAAATACCATTGTCTACAATTTACTAGAAAACAAACAGCCAAACAAAAAAATTATCATTTCCATCCAAAGTAGTGGAAATGTTTTGCTGTAGGAGGCACTGGAAGGAAAGCAACTGTACAACTGTGTCTCCATATGTAGTAATCTGGTCACATAAATCAAATGGGGAACGGTTATGTTACTCCAAAAACAGAACAATAGAAAAGGAATCCAGGACTAACCTTCATTTCTATGTTATTTTTGTGTTGCTGTGTACAAATAAAGGAACCTTCCCTTTCATGGCTGTCATTCCTATCCTGTGGCCTTATTTTTTAGCCTGTTACTGGTCAAGAACAAGTATGCAGGTCGGAAATTTTAGCTCTATTATTTACATACATGTTCTACATCAGTCACTCACTGGATTTGATTTAAAGTGATTGTAAACATTATTTTTTTTTCTAAAAACATAAACGTGTCATACTTGCCTGCTCTGTGCAATGGTTTTGCAAAGAGCATTCCCAATCCTCCTTTTCTGGGTTTCCCTTGCAGGCACACCTGGCTCAACCACTTCGGCAAGTGTCTCCATAGCCATTTCCTATGGGTGCACTCATGTGGGCTTGATCCCACATCTATAGACACAGACAGAGCAGCCCGGCCCTGTCTCCCACTCCTTCACCATAGAATTTGATTGACAGCAGCAGGAGCCAAAGGTGAGGGGGAGAGGGTTTCTGCTCTTGGACACAGAGCTGGATCGAAATTGGGCTCAGGTAAGTATACAGGGGGAATGGGGGTTGTAAACCCTTGTGTTTTTTCACCCTAATGCATCCTATGCATTAAGGTGAAAAAACACCTTGCAGTGTCCGGCCCCCCAGCCCCCCATTTTACTTACCTGAGCCCCGAATTTCCATGTGAGTGATCTCGCATCGCACTCTCCGCGACTTCTTTGCTCTTCATTGGACAGATTGATAGCTGTGCAGCCATTGGCTCCCGCTGCTGACAATCAAATGACGTGGCCGCCTGGGGCAGGGCCGAGTCATACACTTGGCGTCTATGGAAAACTTGAACCTTTAATATCACTTTAATACAGTGACTGAATTAAGGTAAACAACATTAAGCCTTTAGAACCACTTTAATACAAGTATTCTTCATATATTTATATGAATAAATATATCTGACACTAGGTCAATTTTAAAGTTGTTCTAAAGCCTAAACATTTTTTACTGTGCTCTTTGTTGTGCCTGCTCCTAAAAAAGTCAAAACTGTGACAAGGGTGCAAGGGGCAGGGGCCGAGGGGTGCTGGTTGTGTCTATGGACACAGGTAGCATAGCTCAGGAATAAGCCTATAAGTGTGCCGCAATAGGAAGCGGCTTATTATGATGGCACACAGAGAAAAGGAGGAGCCAGGAGCAATGGCGGGGGACTCGAGAAGAAGAATTATGGGGTCACTCTGGGCTTCAGGAGACTTTAAGCTATGTCTAGTTTATAAGTGAAAAAAACATGAAAATATCTGCGCTAACTTAAATATAAAGGAGAAAGCTGCTAGCACTATATGTGGATAAGACAAGCAAAAAATAAAGGAGAAAGTGCAGCGCTATAAAACTTATTAATGAAATAAAACGGTGTCCAAATGAGTATAAAAAACAATCTTCAAAGTGTTCTAATGCCGCGTACAGACGGTCGTTTTTTGTGATGAAAAAAAAACGACGTTTTAAATCATGAAATAAAACAACGTTTTTGAAACTTGATTTTCAAAAACGACGTTGCCTACACACCATCGTTTTTTCACAATGCTCTAGCAAAGCGAGGTTACGTTCACCACTTTTTTCCATTGAAGCTCGCTTCATAACTAGCTTCTGGGCATGCGCGGGTTTAAAAACGTTGTTTTTTGCTACACACAGTCAATTTCTGTGAAACAAAAAATTACGTTTTGAAAAACGACACAAAAAATTCAAGCATGTTCGAATATTTTTTTGTCGTTTTTTTGAAGACATGAAACAACGTTTTGCCCACACACGATCATTTTAAATGACGTTTTTTAAAGCGTCGTCTTTTTTCATCACAAAATCTGTACGCGGAATCAGTGTTGAAAACGAAGAACCTCCAATGAGAATTCAGTGTGCAGATATGGAAACACACCACACCCTGTGCAGTCAAACTGCTTACCAGATAGACATCATTATAGGCATGTAGAGTTAGATAATGCAGGGATCAATGGCAGTCGCACTTCCACTCGGAAAGTAATAATCCACAGACCACATCAAGGATAGGAAAACATCCATATCTCAAAAGGATCCACAGATATATATTGCGTTCATCTCTACATGCCTGAAGTAGCTGCAGGGGTATGTTTTTTTTGGGGCATTTAGAGGTGTCCAAAAAAACACACCAGAAACCAGGAAACCAGCTCAGTATCAGGGGGAATCCTTGATTTTATACTCATTTGGACACTATTTTATTTCATTAATAAGTTTTGTAGGGCTGCACTTTTGAACTTTATGTCTAGTTTATGTTAGGGTGATCAGTACTGATCATTTTGAAAAATTATCAAAGAAAATGTACTGTTTAAATGTAATTTACTTAGAACAGAATGTGAGGCTACGGCAGTATGCTGAGCCTGCATGGGATAGAGCAGAGGGAGAAGTGGGCTGCCGCGCTCTGGGGTAGTAACAGCCTCTGATTGGTCAGCTGCGGCAGCCCCCTTCTCTGATAGGTCCGTTCGCGTGAGGTAAAACCTGCACTGGACGAGCCTATATAAGGGAGAGGCTGAGGCGATTTGCTCAGTCACATCTCCTGACAAGCAGCATCGCCCGCCTCTCCCTCTCTCTCAGGATGAAGCGCGCTGTGCAGGACAGCCGTGAGGAGCTCTTATGTAGACTCCTAGAGAAGGCGGAGAGCAGGGGAGGTGAAGAGTGGCTGAAGCGTTGCCTGTCTGAGGAGAGTGGCTCTGTTTTATCTGTCAGCCCAGCTGCAGTACCAGAGATGAGCGTGGGCGCCCCCAGGAAACAGCCTGGAAGAAAAAAGAAATGTAAGACCAATAATTTAGCTCCTCAAGCTGAGGGAGCTGCAACAAGAGGTGCTTCTTGCCAGCAAGGGAGCAGCGCTGCCTCTTCCCCCCCTCCTGGGGACTTGGGTGAGCATGTTTTACCTGAAGTTGTTTTCAGTAATGTTAACCAGTTATCTGCATTTTCTAGTCTAATTGAATCTTTGTCTGTCATTGTGCAGCAGTTCAAAGGTATACATGATGCGGATTTTACCTCACAAAATGTAAATATGTATGTGCAACCAGGTGAGAGTCTGAGTACTCAGGCATGCACAGTAAGTCAGAGTGCACAGGAGACTGGTGCTGGAAATAGCGATAATGCTATTGATATGGAGGAGGTTGGTGTGGTGTGGCATGAGGCTGGTCATCCCTCTCTGCTAAATAAGGATGTTACTGTCAGATCGAGTGTGAGGTGTCCTGCTGTTAATAATACTTTACCCCTCAGATCCTCGGCTGCTATGGTCAGCGAGTCTTCCTTTAAGGAACCCCTCCCTTGCAGTTTATCCCCGCTGGGTTTTCATCTGTCTAAGTCAGTCAAAGAAAAAATTTGGAGGGGTGAATATCTCGATATATTATCACTTCTCCCTGCTTCTAAGGAGTTTTTGGCTAAATCTGACAGGCAGTCCAGCGAAAGAACAGAGGAAGATAGGAGGAGAGCGGTTCCTAAGACATTTCAAAACTGGCTGCAAGCGTTCTGTATCTATTCAGCAGTTATGGGAGAACGCTTCCCGGGGAAGTGCTCAGGTTTATTCCAACACCTGGATATTATTGCGGAGGCCTTTCGCCACTTTGGCGGCTCCGCATGGTTCTCATATGACGAGAATTTCCGTCAAAAACTAGCTGTGCACCCATCGCTGCATTGGGGGGCTAAGGACGTTGGTTTATGGTTAAACCTTATGCTGCCACCTAGGCCCCAGTTCACCCCTCGCCCCGCTTCAAATGGTCAGAGTCCAGTCAGGAAGGGTGTATGCTTTGCATTCAATGAGGGTCAATGTAAATTCTTATTGAATTGTAGATACAAACATGAGTGTTCTTATTGTGGCGGTACTCACGCGGCGAGCAGATGTTTTCGTAAAGCTGCCGCTAGTTCCTCTTCATTCAGGACCCAAGGACACACATGGGAAAGGCCCCGACTCCGGTGAGCCTGGCAAGAATGCGCCCATGGCTCGAGCGCTATCCAGACCACAGGATGGCGGCTCTGCTAACTGAAGGTTTTGCCAATGGTTTCTTAGTGCCATCCTTTACTGGTTCAGGGTGTACACCAGTTAAAAATTTACTATCGGTATCCATGCACTCTAACTTAGTGCTTGAGAAAATTTGCAAAGAATTGTCTGAGGGTAGGGTGGCTGGCCCCTTTAATGACCCGCCATTCTCTAATTTCCGGTTGCCCCCTTTGGGCATCGTACCCAAGAAAGAGCTGGGTGCGTTCAGACTGATCCACCACCTATCTTACCCACCGCATTCGTCACTCAATGACGAAGTTGCCTCTGTGGAGGCTCCAGTCTGCTACGCCTCATTTGATGAGGCTTTGTGTCTTTTGAGGCAAGCAGGGCAAGGGGCTGTGCTAGCAAAGGCTGATATTAAGTCGGCTTTCCGCCTTCTTCCCGTGCATCCACAAGGCTTCAATTCTTTGGGTTTTCAATTTTTGAATAAATATTATTTTGATAAATGCATGCCAATGGGGTTTTCTATGTCATGCTTTTATTTCGAGGCTTTTTCCTCCTTCTTACATTGGGTCGTGTCAGTCGTTATCCCTCAAGGCCTTATCCTACATTATCTAGATGACTTCTTGTTTTTAGGTCCCCGGGGGTCATCAGTGTGTATGGAAGCTTTACAGGTTTTCTTTGACGTTTGTCATGACTTTGGCGTGCCTCTGGCCCAGGAGAAAACAGTTTTTCCCACAACAGTTATTGAATTTTTGGGGATCACGGTTGACTCCGAACGAATGGAATTCAGATTGCCACAACAGAAGATACATAAAATGAAGTCTATGATTGCAACCTTTCTTGTCAGTAAGAAGGTGTGCTTAAAGGAGGCACAATCTTTGCTGGGTCTTTTTGCTTTTGCAGCCAGAGTCATCCCTATGGCGAGGGTATTTTCGCGCAGGTTCTCGTTAGCCATAAAAGGTATGGTGAACCCTTACGCTCATTTCCGAATTTCAAAAAGCATCAAGGATGATCTAAGAATTTGGGATGCTTTTTTAAATGAGTTTAATGGTTCCTCGGCCTGGCAAATGGACTTTATTAATAGTTCTCAGTTGGAATTCTTCACCGATGCAGCTGGCTCTGCTGGGTTCGGGGCTTTCTTGGATGGGCGCTGGTGCGCCCAGTCCTGGCACCCTGATTGGCTCCAGAAGGAGATACTTCAAAATCTAGTTCTGTTGGAGCTCTTTCCAGTGATTGTGTCGGTGGTTGTGTGGGAAGACATCTTTAGGAATCGTAGAATCTTAGTTCATACGGATAATAAAGGTGTCTTTTTTGCCATCAATACTCTGTCCTCTAAGTCTGATCCCGTTCTGAGGTTATTGCGTTTCCTTGTACTTCATTGTATGAACTGTAATATATGGTTGAGAGCTGAGCATATTGCAGGTAAAGAAAATAACATAGCAGATTCTTTATCTCGTTCACAGTTCAAGAGATTCCGAGAGTTGGCGCCATCAGCGGATCAACATGGCACCCATTGCCCAGACTTCCTCTGGGGCTTAATTTGGGAATAATATTCCGGAATCTCAAGGCTTCAGTAGCGGAAAACACCTGGAGGGATTATAGGCTTTCATGGCACAAATGGTGCTCTTTCTGTCAACCATTGGGTTTGGATCCACTAGATGTATCTTCTTACGTGGCTTTGTCTTTTTTGTCCTTTCTCATTCAGTCTAATCTGTCCCCGGCTTCCATAGGTAAAATATTGGCTGGAGTTTCTTTTTTCCTTAAGTTTGCAGGCCTTCCTGCTCTTACCTCTTTCTTTCAGGTCACTCAGGTTTTGAAGGGCCTCAAAAAGTCTAGGCCCTCTTTAGATAATAGGCGTCCCATATCTATCCCCATTTTGATCGATCTTCTTCAGATCCTTCAAGATGTCTGCTCATCCAATTTCGAATCTTTGCTTTTTAAGGCTGCTTTCTCTATAGCATTCTTTGGAGCCCTTCGGTTAGGTGAGTTTACTGCAGCAAATAGAAACGCTTTTTCATTTCTCCGTTTTTCTCATGTTCAGTTTGACGTCGGTTCTGTCCGTCTGTTTTTGTCCAGATCAAAGTCCTCTCAGGTTGGCCAGTGGTTTTCTTTATCCAGTTCTCCTAATGAGGCTATCTGTCCCGTGTTTCATGTTCGTAATTATCTTTTGGTCAGACCATTGAGTAACGATTCCTTTTTTATTCATGAAGACTTGTCCTCTCTAACTAGGTACCAGTTCTCAGCTGTTTTGGCCTCCTGTTTGAAGCGCTTGAATTTATCTGGGTACCAATTTTCTTCCCATTCTTTCCGAATTGGCGCTGCCACCACAGCTGATTCTATAGGTTTTTCAGAGAGTAAGGTTAAAAAAGTGGGCAGGTGGGGCAGTAATAGATATAAGTTATATGTTCGTCCCAGTCTTCTAACTTTATGATTCTCTTTCAGATTTATCCAGGAATATCGCTTGGGTCATAGGTCACTCCTACGTGTTCTGGGCTTACAAGCACTCCGGATCCAGATCATACTCTGCTAACCTGGGGCTTGATCCTGATTTATTTTTAATTTTATGGTCAGGTGTTAGAGGTATGCGGTGGCGCAATTTAAAAGACCACCTAGCTTATTTGTCTTCTGTCTGGCCTCAACCCCAAGTGATAGTTATCCACGTGGGGGCTAATGACTTGGGTAAATTCAACACATGGGACTTGTTATGTGAAATGAAAAGGGATCTCTATTCCATAACTCAAATGTTCCCAGGTTCAGTGTTAGTATATTCTGAGATGGTTCCCAGGCTGTTATGGTCGCCGCACGGCACCCTTTTCTACGTGGATAGAATCCGCAGACGGCTAAATAGGACGATTCATAGTTTTATGCCTTCAATTGGTGGCTCTTCCTTTCGTCATTCCGAGTTAGAGGGTTTTTTGCCTGGGTTGTTTCGGGTTGACCAAATTCATCTGTCAGGCATTGGCCTGGACATTTTTAATATGGGTATCCAGTCCATGATCGAATCAGCCACGGTGGTGGGGGGGCCTCGGCCAACAGCTTCGCGGTTGGCCCCGGCCGGTGGGGAGTAGTCGTCCAGCTTTTGCTGGATGGACAGAAATTAATTTGATTTTAAAGTTTTAAGTTTAGCCAATTTGGCCTTTTGTAATTTAATTTATTTATTGAGAAAATTTTTGTAACCCCGCCCCCACATTTTATGGATGACACCGTGGCCAATTTTACCAAAGTTAAATAAAAATGTTGTATCAAATTGTTGTTTGGTCTCCTTATTCAATACCTCTGTACTAGCCCATGTGAGGCTACGGCAGTATGCTGAGCCTGCATGGGATAGAGCAGAGGGAGAAGTGGGCTGCCGCGCTCTGGGGTAGTAACAGCCTCTGATTGGTCAGCTGCGGCAGCCCCCTTCTCTGATAGGTCCGTTTGCGTGAGGTAAAACCTGCACTGGACGAGCCTATATAAGGGAGAGGCTGAGGCGATTTGCTCAGTCACATCTCCTGACAAGCAGCATCGCCCGCCCGCCCACCCTTACCTGTCAGTTTGTCATAATAAGTCATGGGGTCGTCTGTATGGGGGGAGTAGTCGTCCAGCTTTTGCTGGATGGACAGAAATTAATTTGATTTTAAAGTTTTAAGTTTAGCCAATTTGGCCTTTTGTAATTTAATTTATTTATTGAGAAAATTTTTGTAACCCCGCCCCCACATTTTATGGATGACACCGTGGCCAATTTTACCAAAGTTAAATAAAAATGTTGTATCAAATTGTTGTTTGGTCTCCTTATTCAATACCTCTGTACTAGCCCATGGCATTGCTACCCAGTGTCCACTAATATAAAAGATAGGACTCTACAAAATGTAATCTTTTTCTCAGAAATGTTTTTACAATATATGCATTTCGATATAACCTGTCTTTAATTTAAATTGTAGCATACCATATTATTTTAGATTATTGTCCTTAAAATAAAATTACAGTACTATGCAGGGTAACATGTAATTAACACAGTTCATCAAAGCCTAATAAGTGCTAATTATACAAGACAGAAAAAAAAAACGTATTTTCTATATTTCAGCTACTAAACATTAAAGCCAATGGTACAATTTTCCACAGTGATTCTGCTCCCTGTCATGATATGTCACAAATAGCCCTATTAGTGAAATGCATACATTCACTGAAATCAGTAGATTTGTTCATTTCTGTGTCAATGCCCCTGCACATGTTCACCAGCAAACCAATCCATCCCAAGGGAGCGCTGTTCTAAATGATGTAAACAATAGTTTCTACATTGCCACCAACACAGGCAGCTCAGACTTAGTAAGTCCAGTGCATTATTTCTCATTTGTAAGCCAGGGCTACCTAAACACTTCGGGCCAGATTCACAGAAGAAATACGCCAGAGTATCTACTGATACTCCGGCGTATTTTCAAATTTGCCGCGTCGTATCTTAATTTGTGATTCACAAACAAGATACAACGGCATTTGGCTAAGATCCGACAGGCTTGCGGCTTTGTACGCCTTCCGATCTTAGGCTGCAATACTTTGGCTGCCGCTGGGTGGAGTTTGCGTCGTTTTCCAGCGTCGGGTATGCAAATTAGCTTTTACGGCGATCCACGAAGGTACTTACGTGCGTTACGTCGTTGCAAGTCGTTTTTTCCCGTCGTAAAGTTAGGCTTGCTTTTTCATGGCTTAACTTTACACCAGCCATGTTAAAGTATGGCCGTCGTTCCCGCGTCAAATTGTTTTATTTATTTTTTTGGTGTAAGTACGTTACGCACGTCGCCATTCACAAACACGTTGGGGCGCTGTAATTTCGCGCAAAGCACGGTGGGAAATTTCCAGACAGAGCATGCACAGAACGTTCGGCGCGGGAACGCGCCTAATTTAAATGGTACATGCCCCATTTGAATTAGGCGGGCTTGCGCCGGACGGCTTTACGCTATGCCGCCGAAAGTTTACACGCAAGTGCTTGGTGAATCAGGCACTTGCGCTGAAAACTTGCGGCGGTGTAATGTAAAGACGATATGTTACGCCGCCGCATTTGTACCTGAATCTGGCCCTATATTTGTAAACACCAGTAGGACCCCTTTTCTGCTGCATTTTAAAGTGTTATCTAAGTAGAAAAAAACTGTGGCTTTTAACAGAAAGGCTATAACATTTGATGTACACTGTAAAGCTGGATTGAAATTTGTCCGGTTCAGCAGGGACCGAGTGAGATTATTTGTACCCAAGTGGATCCATCAATCAACTTGGGCACAACCAGCCTGGCAAACAAGAAAGCAAAGTGGGCGCCAAGTTAGTATTAATAAAATAAACAATACTTTAATTCCATATCCACTTACATAAAGGCTTCTCGCATGCTATATACAGGGCTAATGTGGTGTGCTTGTTTGTTTCTGAGGGAATCCCACACCTGCTGAGGAGCTGCCAGAGATTGTGTGTTTCTCCCTCACTCGCCTGTGGATATGTCCATCTGAGCATCCCTTCTCCATTGTTTTCCAGCCCTGCTTTGTATTGCTTGTTTATGGCCTGGCGGATTTTTTTTACATGCGATTACTGCCAGTGGCTATAGCTTCTAGCAGTAATCTTTGTGTTCTACTGAGAAGGCTCTACATGCACCCCTCCCCCCCATTGGCAGCACCTACGGTGTAAGGAAAGAAAATCAAATCATCTATTGGATGCTTAATACCATGTTTGACCTGCAAGTGGAAAATTTGGAAGAAACATGTACTGAGGATAAATGGCAACTGCTGTTGCTAACCTCTCTTTTGAAAAGTTAATCCTCTGGTTAAAATGCTTAGCCAGCACCTTAAATACTCTCCCTAAAGTTGGCCATAGAAGGATTGACATTTGGCTGGTTTCAGCCGGCACTGGACACATTTTTACCAGTGTGGACATCTCTGTTCACAGGAGATGATATTTGATCGACTTCTATGGAACAAACAAGTTGGATAACTTTTCTAAATCAGTAGCTACAGCTTCTCACCAGTGTATTCTGACATCAGCGGGAGCCACTGTACGAATACAATGTCCCAGTGGGGGGATTTCTCCACCCACCTTGCTTGTGTGGGTACTTGTTGTTTTTTTTTCTTTCAGCATGCTAGTTTTAAAAGTAAGCACAATAGAAGTTTTGACTTCATCCTGTCTTTCCCTTTTTGCTTTGCTTCTGAAGAATATCACCAATTTCATCCTCTGTATTTTTTTTAGTACTTTTTTTAAATAATATCTCTGAGATCAAGTTAACCACAGAAGTTATATAAATTACTTTTGTAGAACGCACAGTTTTTCTACAAATGCATGAAAACGATTTTTTTTTGTAAAAAATACAATAAATTATGTTGAGTGCAGACAAACTATTATTGTAATTAAAATAGGTAAATGGCGGTAGGTTAATAAATAACAAGTCCTAAAATTGTGTGCTTAACAGTGAAAAGTGAAAATATGAAAAACTGTATATTGGTGATGCATTTAAATCCTTTACCGCTTTATCTAGCGTTAGATAAACTGATTTCCTTTGCAATTATGCCTAACCCTTAAAATGTGTGTTCAAACCCACGCTGTTTAAAGGCTTTAAAAGCATATAGGTTGTACTTCATTTATCTCTGTATATTTTTATATAGTTTTATGTAAATTAACTCAATGTATTATTTTTTTGTACCTTTAACTTTTTTTCTTGCTTAAAGACAGACTCTTAGCAAGTAGTCAAAATCACTGCTGAAATTCATACTGTATATGAAAGTGACAAGAATTTATAATTTTCTAAAGCCAGGCTTGCAATCCAACCACCCCTGTCTGAAAGCATAGCTAACACTACAAGACGTGAACACATCCCAGTCTTTCTGACTAAACACTGAAAAAGCAGGAATGTGGTCATCTCGATGCTCTAACCTCCTATCAGCATGTTTAATACATTAAAGGGGAGGTTCACCCTAAAAAACACTTTCTCTAATTACACTGGCCCCCCACATTACAATACGATTATGCCTGTTATGTTTTTTTTCATGCTGTACATACCTTCGTACAGCTATTCACCCGTGGCTTCGGGGTTGCGAGTCCCGCGGGAGTGGGCGTTCCTCACATGCTGGTGATTGACGTTTTGACAAAAAAACAGCTACCCCCGTCGCGTAAGCTGCGTCACGACTGGCGAAATGAGCCGAACGGCGAGTCGGCGCTATACTGCCCCTGCGCATCGCCGTTCGGCTCCTTTCGCCAATCGTGGCGCGGCTTACGCGACGGGGGGGAGCTGTTTTTTTGTCAAAACGTCAATCACCAGCATGTGAGGAACGCCCACTCCCGCGGGACTCGCAACCCCGAAGCCACGGGTGAATAGCTGTACGAAGGTATGTACAGCATCAAAAAAAATATAACAGGCATAATCGTTTTGTAATGTGGGGGGCCAGTGTAATTAGAGAAAGTGGTTTTTAGGGTGAACCTCCCCTTTAATAATTACAGGATGCATTGTTGCACAGCCTTGTTCTGGTCCTGTGTTTTCCAGTCTCAGCGCTGCTATACAAATGATAACTGGATGCTGTCTTCAAGACAGTTTTAAGTATTCCTGATAGTTGCATATGAAAATTCAAATAAATATACACTTTTTTGGTAAATGGGTAGAGGTACTATGCACCCCACACTAATTTAAATAGGGGGTGGGATCTGGGGGCCCCCTTGTTAAGGGAAACTTCCAGATTCCAATAAGCCCCCCACCCACAGACCGCCACAACCACCGGGCAAGGGTTGTGGGGATGAGGTCCTTCTCCCCATCAACATGGGACCCCAAAGCACCCCCCATGTATGGTTCAGGAGGGGGGCATGCTTGTTCGTCCCCCCTCTTTCCTGACCTGCCAGGCTGCGTGCTCAGATAAGGGTGACCCCACACCGTTTCTTTTCTTTATTTTTTTTTCAATAGCCGGGTGCCGTGAGTCAATTTAAATGTGATTTGTCTCCTTTTTTTTCTTTAGAAATTATATTTTTGCTGCAGCACATTCTATACATGCTACAGACGCGCCACTTTACAGGCAGACTAAGGGGACCCCCATGCACAATATTTGAAGGCATTTTTATTGTTGTACTTTAAGCATAATTAAAATCACTGCTACTGAAAAAACAATTGTTTTTAAAGAAACGTTTGCGTTGATACATGTCCCCCAGGGCAGTACCCAGACCCCCATATACCTTTTATGGCCAATTACTTGCATATAAGTCTTCAAAATGGGCACTTTTGATTTCTCATGTTCGGCTCCCATAGACTTCAATGAAGTTTGCTGTTTGGGGCAGAACTTTTCCCTGCTCGGGGGTTCTGCTGTGAACCGAACCGGGGGTTGTTCGGCCCATGTCTATGTGTGAGTTCTAATTAATCTTCCTCTGTGTTCAGCAGATATAAAGTGATTGATTTGCTAAAAGAAAGTAGGATGTTCACTTTTCAAGAGAATTAGTGAATGTGGTAACAACTCACTTTGCAAAGAATACCCAATCACGTGCAAGGGGAAAAAAAAATGTATTTTTCTTTGCACGTGATTGGAAGTCACCTCATTCACTTAGCTAAAGGAAGATTCACTTGCAAAGTAAACAGCCTATTTGACCTTAGTAAACTAACTCCAGGGAATCCTGATCAGCAGCAGAAGTGTAATCAATGCATTGGATAATGGGATTTCATCAGTTTTTTGGAATTTGCCATCCTGAAATTAATTACATACAGTAGGTGCTAAACTTAGAGGAGACCTAAGTGAGAAACATGGATGTGGGCAGTATAGGTGTGGCAGGGGGTGTGCCCACTGAAATCACATGTACAATGCTCATATACTGTAGGTCTATCATTAACTTTTAAAATAAGATGATGACTTCCTTAAATCCCAACTCCAGCTTTGCTGATTTATTTAAAAATAAATATGCCAGCATCTTACAAAAAAGGTTATCAAGCAAGGAAAATACTGCAGGGAATAATGTCCCATCACTAAAGCCATACTGTGCCTTTAAAATATAGAATTCCTTTTATTACTGAAGACAGAAGAGGAGGAAGAGGGACTGTGATATTAATTGAATGGACTGAGAGCCGACGCATAACTGGTATGTATAAACTTGTTTTTAAAAAAGAGACTGCATAGGTGGTACAGGTTGGAGGGGGGGGGGGTGCAGCATCTGTGATCCCAAGACATATACTGCACATCATTGGCTGAAAAAGAGTTAATTACTTATGGGAGCCCTAAGGGTAATGTATTTGGCCAGCTTTGCAACTGATGGCTTCCTTTTAGGTGTGCTTTGAACAAACTATAGTGTTTTTTTAAAAGTACCAAGATTTTAACTTCATTATATTAATTTCTGTTGTTTATATAGCACTGATATACATTATCTCACAAAAGTGGGTACACAGTTTTTTAAATATTTTATTATATCTTTTCATGTGCAACACTGAAGAAATGACACTTTGCTACAATGTACAGCTTGTAAAACAGTGTAAATTTGCTGTCCCCTTAAAATAACTCAACACAGCCATTAATGTCTAAACTGCTGGCAACGAAAGTGAGTACACCCCAAAGTGAAAATGTGCAAATTGGGCCCAAAGTGTCAATATTTTTTATGGCCACCATTATTTTCCAGCACTGCCTTAACCCTCTTGGGCATGAAGTTCACCAGAGCTTCTCAGGTTGCCACTGGAGTCCTCTTCCACTCCTCCATGATGACACCACAGAGCTGGTGGATGTTAGAGACATTGCACTCCTCCGCCTTCCATTTGGGGATTCCCCACAGATGCTCAATAGGGTTTAGGTCTGGAGACATGCTTGACCAGTCCATCACCTTTACGCTTCTTTAACAGGGCAGTGGTCATACTGGAGGTGTGTTTGGGGTCATTATGTTGGAATACTGCCCTGCGGCCCAGTCTCTGAAGGGAGGGGATCATGCTCAGCTTCAGTATGTCACAGTAAATGTTATCATTCATGGTTCCCTCAATGAACTGTAGCTCCCCAGTGCCGGCAGCACTCATGCAGCCCCAGATCATGACACACCCACCACCATGCTTGACTGAAGGCAAGACACACTTGTCTTTGTACTCCTCACCTGGTTTCCACCACACATGCTTGACACTATCTGAACCAAATAAGTTTATCTTGGTCTCATCAGACAACAGGACATGGTTCCAGTAATCCATGTCCTTAGTCTGCTTGTCTTCAGCAAACTGCTGGCTTTTTTCTGCATCATCTTTAGAAGTGTCTTCCTTCTGGGATGGCAGCCATGCAGACCAATTTGATGCAGTGTGCGGTGTATGGTCTGGGCACTAGCAGGCTGACCCTACACCCCCTAAACCTCTGCATCAATGCTGGCAGCATTCATAAGTCTATTTCCAATAGACAACCTCTGGGTATGACGTTGAGCAAGTGCACTCAACTTCTTTGGTCGACCATGGCTAGGCCTGTTCTGCATGGAAACTGTCCTGTTAAACCGCTGTATGGTCTTGGCCACGGTGCTGAAAATTTCAAATTTCTTTGCCATGAGGTGCCATGTTGAACTTCCAGTGACCAGTATGAGAGCGTGAAAGTGATAACACCAAATTTAGTACACCTGCTCCCCATTCACACCCGAGACCTTGTAACACTAACGAGTCACATGACACTGGGAAGGGAAAATGGCTAATTGGGCCCAATTTGGACATTTTTACTTAGAAGTGTACTCACTTTTGTTGCCAATAATGGCTGTGTGTTGAGTTATAAATTTACATTGTTATACAAGCTGTACACTCACTACTTTACATTGTAGCAAAGTGTAATTTCTTCACATGATAAGATATAATACAATATTTACAAAAATGTGAGGGATGTACTCACTTTTGTGAGATACTGCATATTACTAAGGCCTGTACATTTAAATACATTAAAATCGTTGAATTGGGTAAATTAGTACACTTACCCGTGTGTACTTTTGCAATAGTATAAAACCTATAATCATCTTTAAATTGAATTTTTTTAATTCAATTAACATGTATATCATTAAATCTTTATAGGGCATTTGGTATTCAGATATTTCATTTAAATACTACATTTCAGGTCTGCGATTTTGAAGCATAGCCTAGAGTTTACTCTTTTTTATCCTAAAATTGGTCAAAATACACTGACTTTTGATGCAAACAATTTTTATTAGAATATTTTCTTTTATAATGTACGTCGGTTTGGATAAAAGAGACAATAAAAATGTATTTTTTCAAGTGTAGTTCAAATGCTTAATTGTCATGTTGCACTGATCGCCGGGTTAGAGGATATGATTGCCCAATTATGGAGTATTAACAGGGTGATTACAACATGCCGGGCACTTTGACATCACAATGCCCAACCAGAGGATTGTTGGTACTGTCTGTTATTTATCACTGGCATTGAATATTGGACAACTACTACTTAAAATGTAATTTAGTTATGACAGTGTTATTTACTTCTGTTTTGATTTCCTCCACAAAACAATGTAGCTTTGCTTGTGACATTTTAAGCATTTACACTCTAATGAGTCAATATGACACATTTTCAAAGCATCCCAGTAATTACCCATCAATTACCTCAATGTCCTCTTCACTTGTCCCATGAACTTTACTGTAGTTAATTGGTGCATCCCAACCTTCTTTTTCACAGAGAGCTTTGTAAAAGGCAGCATTGACCAACAGGCTACTAGTTTTGAATGGAGAAGAAGATGTTGCTGTTATGATAGGACTACAAGCACCTAAACTGCTAGTCTTGTCATTTAGCCGATTCTTCTTCATACTCAAGTCCAAAGTTCCATTTTCATCAACTTCAATCTCCGCAGCCTGGGGAAAACAGTAACAATATATTTTAAAATTGATGAACAGTTTGTGGCTTTGATAATGCAGCCATGTGGTGCTTTTAAGGGATAAAAGTAAATGCAAGCTTTTATTTAAATAATATCTGATTAAAAAGCTGCTTTTGATTTACATCACATCAGTTAATGTGTAATTCTTTGCCAGAGTTCTGGGTAACCTCATAATGCTTGCCATCTTTTGCAGCTTATTGCATGTAGAATTTAAATAAGACGCTTCCAGATTTTAACTACAATTTATAAAGCAAAAAAAAAAAACTAAATCTCAGTTTATTTGAATAAAAATCAGTCAATAAAAAGCTGCCTGATCTTTTTTGATCTTTTTGATACAATAAAAAAAGTTGACCCAGTTTCATAAATGGAGCTTATGCCATCAATGCATATTCCTGTTCTTTCACACATACACACATATGAGTTATTCATTACTGATACTGTTTATATTCAAGGTACTGTATTTCCCATTGTTGACCTTTTTGTATTATGGAAGAATTGTTTGGAAAGTAAATAATTTTTCAAACAATCTGTTTTGCTAACTACACTATTTCTGGATCTTCTGATTTCTAAAGAAAAATTGAGACACATTTCCTGTTAATGTATTTAAAATTGTAATACAAACATTTAAAAGCTAGATAACGATTGGGACTCGTTCGAATTCAAAAGTGCTCATTTTAAAGCCCAATAAGCAAGTTATTGTTGTAAAACTTCTTTGAGAACCCGGGTCTTGCCCCAGGGAACATGTATTAATGGAAAAAAAGTTTTAAAAACTGTAGTTTTTTGCATGAGCAGTGATTTTAATGATGCTTAAATAAAAAAAATTAAAAATGAAAAATTCCTTTAAATATTGTACCTGCTGGATGTCTATAGTATGCCTGTGAAAACGTTGTTGAGAACCCGGGTCTTGCCCCAGGGAACATGTATCAATGGAAAAAAAAGTTTTAAAAAAGGTCGTTTTTTTCAGGACTCCTGAAAAAACTACGTTTTTTTAAAACTTTGTTTTCATTGATACATGTTCCCTCGGGCAAGACCCGGGTTCTCAAAGACGTTTTCACAGGCATACTATAGACACCCAGCATGTACAATATTTAAAGGAATTTCTCATTTTTTTTTATTTAAGCATCATTAAAATTACTGCTCCTGAATCTTTAGGTGCAAACTGCAGAGCACACGACCAGTACACACCAAGTAGCTTTAGGTGCAAACTACAGAGGACACAGGCAATAAACCACTTAAGAATACTGCAGCTAGCACAATCACCTGCCTGCCAGTAAATTAGGAAGAACTGATCTAGCTAAACTATACAGTGTATAAATATATGTACAACACCTGGGATGTATATACTGTATATCCTCTATACACTGTAACATTAACTGACTAGCCTGCCTGCTCTATCTACCTGCAAAAAATGACACTCTCTCTGTCCTCTCTTAATCTGCCTGGCGGTCTTCCCGAGTGTGACTCGGGGTGAGATTTTCAGGCTGCGAATGGTTACCCCGAGTCACACTCGGGCATGCCTCGCTCGATCCAGAAAAAAGGTTTTCTTACCTTTTCTCCGCGATCCAGCGTTGAATCCTCGCAGTGCACGGCGGGCGGATGTCCGCTCGATGCTGTGTGTTCCCCTGATTCCCTTCCCTGCGAGCGTCGCGACGCAGGGGGCGGAAGGAGGGGGGGGCGGCGGGAAATTCAAACGTATAAAAAGTAAAACAAAGTAAAACACAGTAAAAACACACTGATATCATTGGATAAAATTTTAAAAAAATACAGTGACCTTTGATTGCCCCCCCCAGTGCTTTCCAGTGCCCTGTCTGCAGAATTACTGTATCAGTATCTGTATATTGCACAGCAATAATGGCAAAGCGCGCCTCTGCATCAAACTTATTATGCGACTTGCTGCCAAACAGCGACAGCGATGCCGAATCCATTGCGGAGGAGCTGAGCGACAGCGACGCGTGGGAAAGTTCATCGTCGGATGCAGAAAGTGATGTGGTTGACGATCCTGCACCTGTGCCCAGCGACGTGCGGACCTGGTGCGCAATTGATTGCGCTACGGAGCACGTAGCGCCCCCTAGGTTTCCGTTCACAGGATCACCTGGAATAAAAGTGGACATAGAGGATGACAATCCCTTAGAATACCTCCGACTATTTTTGACCGATGAGGTGATCGACAAAATTGTTTTGGAGACCAATCGGTATGAAGAACAGCAATCTGCTACCCAGCAGTTATTTTCAAGACGCAGAAAATGGGAGCCTGTGACCAGCGAGGATATATGGAAATTCCTTGGCCTCCTAATTTTGCAGGGAGTGGTGGGAAAACCACTCCAAAAGTGGTACTGGACCACAAATAAATTATTGGCCACACCTTTTTTTGGAACAGTAATGTCCGAATATCGGTTTTCACTTATAATGAAATATTTGCACTTTGCAAATAATGAGGAATTTGACGAACGGTCTCATCCAGCTCCAAAGCTTAAAAAAATTTGGGATATTTACCAAATGGTCCTGCAGAATTTCCAGCGGACCTACATACCTGAGAGGGACATTTCAATAGACGAAAGTCTCATGGCCTACAAAGGTCGCCTAAGCTGGATTCAATTCATTGCGTCTAAGCGCGCTCGCTTTGGGATAAAATCCTTTATGTTATGTGAGTCCAGCTCGGGATATATTTGGAACTCAGTACTTTATACTGGCAAAGGGACCAAATTCTCCCCGAGATTCAGTGATTTTGGGATGGCAACCGCGTCAGTGCTTTCATTGATAGAGCCCTTGCTCAACCAGGGCTACTGTATCACTACGGACAATTTCTATACGTCCCCAGAACTATACGAGTTCCTACTTCTGAATAGGACAGACGCTTATGGGACTGTGAGGCCTAACCGGCGTGACATGCCGTCAGGATTTCCAAACAAAAAGCTCGGGAAAGGACAAGTAGCTGCATGGCAAAAGGGGAAAATGTTGGCTCTGAAGTGGCGGGACAAAAAGGACGTTTCCCTTTTGAGCACGGTCCACAACACCTCGACCGCCATGGTCCATACCAAAGGTGGGAAAGACGTTCTAAAGCCACAGGTGGTGTTGGACTACAACCACACAATGGGAGGTGTGGACAGGGCTGACCAGGCCATGACTTTTTACCCTGCAATGAGAAAGCAGCAAAAAAAATATTATAAAAAGATTTTCCGACATCTTTTGGAGCAATGTCTTTGGAACTCTTTCATCCTGCTCAAAAAAAAAAAATGTCAGGTCTATCGTCCATGCGGACTTTATGTGGAAGGTGGCTGAACAAATTTTCCTCAAAAACCAAACACCAACGGTGGTAAACCGTTCTGGACGACGGGCTTCTGGGGTTGTAAATCCAGAGCGACTAACTGGTCGACATTTTTTGGAATATGTACCACCCACTCCAAAAAAAGCAGCACCCACACGGATGTGTGTGGTTTGCTGCTCCAAGCGCGACGCCAGCGGAAGGAAAATTCGCAAAGAAACGCGCTACTGTTGTCTCGACTGTGATGTTGGACTTTGCGCCATACCGTGCTTTAAGGATTTCCACACCCGAGACATTTATTGAATTATCATTTTGCACCCCTGTTTGACCCCCAAAAAAATCAGAGTATCTGAATATATTATTTGTTAAAATTTATTGAATAAAAACTATTGTTATTATTAAATTATTATTTGTTATTATTTATTATATTATAATTTATGATTTTGTGTTTCAAACTTTGTCATAGTCTATTAGAGACTCTGGTTTGGACAGATTTAGGTGAGTTATTCCTAAGAATTGCAGGCCTGCAATCTAAAACGCCAAATTTCCATGCAAAATAATGGTACCGCTTTCAGCACCTTTTTTCAGAAAGAATCATACCGCCAGGGAGGTTAACCACCGCAACACACTACACAAGGCTGACCTGCAGGCGGCCTTTTATAGTGTGGGGCATGTACTAAACCCCCTAAGCCATAATTGCCCAAAGCCACCCTGGCTTTGGCCAATTATGGCTCTCCGTTTTTTGCAAGCTGTGATTGGCCAAGCATTCGGGTGATAGTGCATGCTTGGCCAATCATCAGCCAGCGATGCCGCAGTGAATTACGGTCTGTGAAACGTAACTCGAATTTGGCGCGAACGACCCGTTTTGTTTGTATTTCGACGAACGATTGAACATACGACGTTCGAGTCGAACATGAGTTCGACGCGAATACGAAGCTCTTCCCTAGTGATAGATGACCTCCGTTCCAATAGATCCAAATGTGTATCACTCTACACCATGTGAGCCCCCACCTGTGGGAATATCATTTACCAGATATTATGACTTCCAGATTATAGGTAGGTCACAATGCTTCCAGTGCACAAATAGATCATGGATCTCCTCAAACTGTATCAGAAGGCTGTACTCACTTTAACCACTTGCCAACCGCCCCATAGCAGATTTATTGCTACAGGGCTGCTGCGCTGTGCAGAATCGCGTATATATGTGATTAAGCACGTCCAGGTTTTGGGCATGAGTACGCATCGCCGCCGGCTCGCTCCAACTGTTAATTTACACTGATCAGCAGATCCCAAGGACCCGATGTCTGCCAGCACCCACTGATCATTCAATATATTGACAGAATGGCCGTCTGCCTATGTATACAAGGCAGATTGTCATTCTGTCAGTACAGAAGAAATGGCTCCTGTAAAGCAGAAACACCAATCCATGCCTTCTACTAGTAAAAGCACAGTGACAGTGAATATTTTTAGCACTGATCACAATAATAATGTCACTGGTTCCCAAAAAAGTGTCAAAGGTGTCAGGTGTCCTACTGCAATATCGCAGTCCTGCTATAAGTCGCCGATTGCTGCCATTACTAGTAAAAAATAAAACATGAATAAAAATCCCATAGTTTATAGATGCTATAACTTTTGCGCAAACCAAGCAATATACACTTATTGGGATTATTTTTTACTAAAAATCTGTAGCAGAATACATATTGGCCTAAATTGATGAAGAAATTAATTTGTTTTATATATTTTTTATTGTATGTGTTTTAGAGCAGAAAGTAAAAAATATTGGTGCTTTTTTTTTCCAAACTTGTCGGTCGTTCTTTGTTTCTAGCGCAAAAATAAATAAATGCTGAGGTAATCAAATACCACCAAAAGAAAGCTCTATTTGTGATAAAAAAAAGGACTTAAATTCTATTTAGGTACAGTGTTGAACGAACACAATTGTTAATTAAAGTAAAGCAGTGTCGTATCGCAAAAAAATGGCCTGTCAGGAAGGGGGGTAAACCTTCCGGAGGTCAAGTAGTTTATCAATTTGCATCTTTCTAATATGAATGTTACTCAAACAGGAGCAAAACCTCCCATAGAATAATCAATTTTTTTTTAAAGAGAGTGCCAGTGGTGAGCAAGGTGCTGATATAGTTAGCCCTGCCCTACTTGTTTCACCATAGTAACTTCATCATGAGATGTGGCCATATCTAAGGGTGCTTTATTTCCTATCTGATTTTGTCTACTTGTTAAATTGCTTATTTTTGTCGACATAAAGAACAGAAATAGTGAGGGACATACCGTAGTTGCTTAGCAACTTTTTCCCTTTTCTGTTGCTTATATCTTATGGTTAATGTAATCATGCCCTTTATTTAAGTAATAAACAAATGTTTTAAAATGACAAGCAAATAAAACAGTCATGCATTCACCCCTAAAGACAATATGTAAAATCAGGCTAAAAAATAAAATCAGTACTTAGCAAAAAACATAAGTACTATAAACTGCAACTAAAAGATGTCACAGAGCTGGTATATTTGACTGTCATAATAAATACATTATTTTACCATATTTATATTACAGTACTTTAACTAAGTGTTTCTGGCCATTTCACTACAATAGTTTAATCTGATGTGATAGTTTTAAGTACTGAATTTAACGTTGCAGCTTATCCTAGATAATAACTTAGTAACAACATCTTGTGCCATCTGTATAATATCAAATGCATTTGACGTTAGTATTAATAACTCTTAGTTACAGAAATCCTAGACATTAACTATATCTGTACCAAATGACACAAAGTTTGAATGGAATCAGTAAGTTTAATTTGAATATTTTAAAATCTAGAAAAAGTTTTTTGTTTTGTTTTAAAGAATACATTTTCTTCTTTAAATTTTTTTTTTAAATCTAGTCATACTAACAGTGTTGCCAGTAGACCAAGACTTTTAATAATAAATGGTTCTACTTTGGGAGAGGTAATGTAAAATATAGGTCATAGTAAACATCTTTTATGTATTTTTTTATCTGTTAATTGTCATTTAAAACATTAACAAATATCTCTAAAGGGCTAATGAGTAACAGATAATGATACATTTAAATTACCCATAAATAAATGTTTTACATTTTTTTTTAAAGTACTTAAAAAAAAAACGTTTTTGTGTTTGAGACATGTTAATTTAAACACGGCAAATTGGAACTAACAGAAAGAGCAAAAGGGTGCATTATATGCAATAAATGATGATAGTACTGGTAAAGGACGCCAATGAAAGTTAAAGTAGTTGTGAACATACAATGTTATAGAAACTCTCTAATACTATTATCACTATGCAGGCACCATAATTGTTTTTGCTTAGTTGTTCCTCTGAATGGCCAGCCAAAGAATGAAAACTGACCATGCATGCACTTCTCACCTCCTGTGCTTTGCATGGTCAGTTTAGTACATGGAAGAAAGGTGACAGGCTAGATCAACCAGATACTTCAGATATAAGTATACCCTGTTCACTGACCACAGGCGAAATTAAACCAACCAGTTACTGGTTGATGTATTAATTTGTACTTTCATTTGGGCTTCCTGTCATGGTCTTACCTCTCTCCTGTCTCCTTCGTTTGACATGTGCTGGCGGCCATCTTGGTTTCTGGGACTCTTGTAGCCTCCCACCCTGCGGCTCCTCCTTCCCACTGGGAGGAGCTGGATGCCTGGCTCACATATATAGGAGCTCTGTGGCTTCAGTTCCTTGCTTGGTCCTCCTGTGTTCACATGCTTCTAAGACTGCTGCTGCTTCTGGTTCCGATCCTGGCTTCGTCTGACTTCCCTGCTGGTTCCTGATCCTGGCTTCGTCTGACTTCCCTGCTGGTTCCTGATCCTGGCTTCGTCCGACTACCCTTCTGGTTCCTGACCTCTGGCTTCGCAAGACTCTGTTTAACCATCTGTTTGGACTTTTGCTTTACAGCTTGATTTTCAATAAAGCCTTCTTATTTTCACTTATCTCTTGTTGTACGTCTGGTTCATGGTTCCGTGACATTAGGACCAAGCCATGAATTTTGACGGTACAGGGCCATCCTCGCTACCCACGCTGGTTGCCAGACTTGATCAGCAGGATTACCTGTTGGGTCAGTTCGCCGTGGCGTTGCAAACCCTGCTTGAACGCACGGCTCATTTCGCTCCCGTTGCCGATGGGTCGGTTGTCGCTCCTGGGCCCGCTCCTACTGCCGCTCCGGTTGTTGCACCAGAGTCTACCCCGACACCTGTTGTTGCGCCTGCGGTGTTTCGGGGTATGACCGGTTCTGCCCCCCTTCCACAGCGATTTGGGGGAGAGCCAACTCAGTGCCGAGGTTTCCTTAACCAAGTGGGCATTTATTTCGAGTTGCTGCCACATGCCTTTCCCACTGAGAGATCAAAGGTGGGCTTCTTGATCTCGCTGCTCTCGGACAAGGCCTTGGCCTGGGCCAGCCCTTTATGGGAGAACAACAATCCGGTGGTTGCCGAGTTTTCCGGTTTTGTTGCTTCTCTTCGGAAGGTATTCGATGTGCCGGCTTGCGCCGCCTCTGCTGCGAAGCTCCTTATGTCCGTCAGACAGGGTTCACGATCCGTAGCCGAATACGCCATTGAGTTTCGTACCCTGGCAGCAGAGGTGGGCTGGAATAATGAGGCTCTGGTCGCTGCTTTCTCTCATGGTCTCTCGGATGCCTTGAAGGATGAGGTTGCAGCTAAGGACCTACCAGTGGAGCTCGAGGCTCTTATTTCTTTCCTGATTTTGATTGACACCAGACTCAGGGAGAGACCTTCCTTTAAGGAGAGCCTGCGGAGGCCTCCTAACAGTTTGGCGCCTACGTTTGCTGTCCCACCCGTGCCTCCCTCTCCTCCCACGCCTCCTGGGGTTGACTTGTCTGGGGGTGAACCCATGCAGCTGGGGTTTGCTCGCCTGTCCGAGGGGGAGAGGGTACTCCGGAGACGCGAGGGCCGATGCACGTACTGTGGTCTCGGTGGGCATTTTCGGTTGGCATGTCCGAACCGTCCGGGAAACGCTCGCACCTGAGATCCTGTCGGGGGCAGATCTTGGGTGGAGTCTCCTCGTCCCCGGTTTCCCGTGTTGATAAACCACTGATCACTGTTGTCCTCTCCTGGGTCGGGGGCTCGGTGACGACCCAGGCGTTGGTGGACTCTGGTGCTGGTGGTTTTTTCATTGATAGTGAGTTCGCTGCCGCCAATTCCATTCCTCTGCAGGCTCGAGGTTCCCCGCTGGCTCTAGAGGCGATAGACGGCAGACCCCTCCAGCCGTCACACGTGACTCATGAGACCCTTCCAGTGGGGATAGCCATTGGTGCCGTTCACAGAGAGTCAGTCTGCTTCCAGGTTATTTCGTCTCCACACTACTCGGTGGTCTTGGGGTACCCCTGGCTCCAGAAGCATAATCCGACTTTTGACTGGAGATCGGCCGAGATCCTCTTATGGTCACCACAGTGTGGGGCTAGTTGCATCCATGGGCCTGTCAAGTTGCTGTGTACTTCCTCTGACTCTCTGTTGCCTCCTGAATACGAGGAGTACCGGGATGTATTCGATAAGGTGCGCGCAGTTGCCCTACCTCCGCACCGCCCATACGATTGTGCCATAGAGTTACAACCTGGTGCCGTTCCTCCTCGCGGCAGGGTCTATCCACTGTCGGTTGCGGAGAATGAGGCCATGGAGGAGTACGTGATGGAGGCGCTGTCCCGTGGTCACATTCGCAAATCCTCGTCCCCGGCAGGGGCTGGATTTTTCTTTGTGAAAATAAGAAGGCTTTATTGAAAATCAAGCTGTAAAGCAAAAGTCCAAACGGATGGTTAAACAGAGTCTTGCGAAGCCAGAGGTCAGGAACCAGAAGGGTAGTCGGACGAAGCCAGGATCAGGAACCAGCAGGGAAGTCAGACGAAGCCAGGATCAGGAACCAGCAGGGAAGTCAGACGAAGCCAGGATCGGAACCAGAAGCAGCAGCAGTCTTAGAAGCATGTGAACACAGGAGGACCAAGCAAGGAACTGAAGCCACAGAGCTCCTATATATGTGAGCCAGGCATCCAGCTCCTCCCAGTGGGAAGGAGGAGCCGCAGGGTGGGAGGCTACAAGAGTCCCAGAAACCAAGATGGCCGCCAGCACATGTCAAACGAAGGAGACAGGAGAGAGGTAAGACCATGACACTTCCACAATTTTCATATAAACTAAATGTAGATTGAGCAGTCCAAAGCAGCGTAGCACATCTTAATCACCCTTTACACAAGTGAAATAATGCTCAGTTTCTGTATTGCTTCCTTACTCTGCTGAGTGGTAAAAGCTTCTAATGTTTTATTACCCTCTTTTAGTCCTATATACACTATGGGCCAGATTCACAGATGAGATACGACGGCGTATCTCCTGATATGCAGTCGTATCTCTGTGATCCGCCCGTCCTAACTATGCGGCTGATTCATAGAATCAGTTACGCATAGATAGCCATAAGATCCAACAGGTGTAATTGACTTACACTGTCGGATCTTAGGATGCAATTCTATGCCGGCCGCTAGGTGGCAATTCCATTGCGGTCGGCATAGAATATGCAAATTACTAGTTACGGCGATCCACGAAGATCCGCGCGTTCGTCGCAATCACGTACGTCGTCACTAGTCGTTTTTACCCGTCGCAAAGTTACACCTGCTTTAACATGGCTTATCTTTAGAATTTAGTTTTTTTTTTTTGCGTAAGACGTCAGGGAATACGAAACGCCGTAACACACGTCGCATTTAAAAAAAAACTTCGGGCGCCGTAATTTCGCGCAAAGCACGTCGAGAAACGGGAACGCGCCTAATTTAAATGGTGCCAGCCCCATTTGAATTAGGCGGGCTTGCGCTGAGCGCATTTACGTTACACCGCCGCAAGTTTACAGGTAAGAGCTTTGTGAATCAGGCACTTACGCTGTAAACCTGCGGCGGTGTAACGTAAATGGGATATATTACGCCGTCACGGAGTAACGTATTTCTCTCTGAATCTGGCCCTATATTACCAAAAGTATTGGGATGCCTGTCTTTACACGCACTCAACCTTTAATGGCATCCCAGTCTTAGTCCTTAGGGTTCAATATTGAGTTGGTCCACCCTTTGCAGCTATAACAGCTTCACCTCTTCTGGGAAGGCTGTCCACAAGATTTGGGAGTATGTCTATGGGAATGTTTGACCATTCTTCCAGAAGTGCATTTGTGAGGTCAGGCACAGAACGAGAAGGCCTGGCTCATGGTATCCGCTCTAATTCATCCTTAATGTGTTTTATCGGGTAGAGGTCAGGACTCTGTGCAGGCCAGTCAAATTCCTCCACCACAAACTCGCTCATCCATGTCATTATGGACATTGCTTTGTGCACTGGTCCAAATCGTTTGGTGGAGGGGTATCATGGTGTGGGATTTTTTTTTCAGGTGTTAGGCTTGGCCCTTTAGTTCCAGTGAAGAGAACTCTTAAGGTGTCAGCATATTGAGACATCTTGAACAATTTCATGCTCCCAACTTTGTGGGAACAGTTTGGGAATGGCCCCTTCCTGTTCCAACATGACTGCACTAAGCAAGGTCCAAAAAGATTTGGAAGAGTGAGTTTGGCATGGAGAAACTTGACTGGCCTGCACAGAGTCTTGATCTCAACCCGATAGAAAACCTTTGGGATGAATTAGAGCACTGCGAGCCAGGCCTTCTCATCCAACATCAGTGCCTGAACTCACAAAAGCACTTCTGGAAGAATGGCCAAACATTCCTATAGACACACTCTTAAACCTTGCGTACAGCCTTCCCAGAAGAGTTAAAGCTGTTATAGCTGCAAAGGGTGGGCCAAATCAATGTTGAACCCTACGGACTAAGACTGGGATGCCATTAAAGTTTATGTGCGTGTAAAGGTCGGTGTCCCAAAACTTTTGTAAACCACCTATTTCAGTCCCCTCTATCCCTATGTATTTTAAGCTCTTAAATAAATATTTTCACAGAGGTTAAATAATATAAAATTTTTCACAAACTCATTCACACAAATTATAATATTTGATGCTAGCCACTCCATCATTTTATATTAACATATTATTTTTAGTTTAAAATGGAAATTTGGCTTAGAAAAACAATTGCTAGCAGGAAAGTTTTTACTGCAGAAGAGACTTTTGATGTCTATTCTTAAATAAAAGCATCTTACCTGACTACTAGCAAATTTTAAAGATACGATTTTAGCCTCAGAATGAATTAACTCCTTTACACAAGCATAGGAGTTGCATCTTCCTGGGCCAGGCATTCAAGATTGCTGAAGACTCTGAACCTGCAAGTCCGGGCGAAGGTTTTAAGGTTTTTAGTAGAAGAGAGAGCTTGTGGGTGTTGCAGCTCTAGAATGGAGGTAAGGGAATTGGACTTTAGTTCTGCTTTTCACATGGGTGTCATCAGTTCAGTCACTTTTTAAAAAAAAAAAAAAGCATCAATATGGATTCAAGTTACATCGGTTTACATCAGTTTGCACATCCATCTTCATTTCAGTTCAGTTTACATCAGTTTTTGCATCTGTTTGTTTAGTTGTTGCAGAAACCAATCATATGAGACAAAAGTATAAACAATAAATGTTTCTTGCCTAAAAGCAGACATAAATGGTATAGGCTTAAACAGGCAGCATATGTTTACATCCATTCAGATTTATCTATATGGAAAAGGTTACAGCCTGAATGGATGTAAACAGATGATCATCTGTTTACATCCACCCACCCATAGACATACATTGTAGTTTAGTCTGGATTTGTCTGAAAAATATACAGATGGACCCAGATTGAACGCCATTGTGAAAGGACCCTTAGGGTTCTTCGGCATGCATTGCTGTGGTGTGTGGGTGGTTTGCTCTGAAAAAAAGTACTGCATGCAACAGAGTGACTGCACACTGGCCCATAGTACTCAATGAAATTTCAGTGTATGACATGTCAATAAAATAAGTTAAAAAAACAAAAAAACAATGAGATGCACTCTGTGTTAGTTGGCTGGACCACACCGCACCGAATTGTTATGCAGCATACAGTGTAAACTGGCCCTTAGGTTGATACCTTTTAGATTTAAGAGCAACCTATTTTTAACAGTGAACTACTATGCACTGCATGCTATACTGTATTATTGGCTCTACAATGTTTCCTTCTATTTGCTTCCAGAACAAGAGCAAATTTCGACTGGCAGAGATGGGAGCGCTGAAGAATAGCATAGAGAGCAGGTGGATGTTGATGTGTTATATGGTCTATGTTGGGATCAGGAAAGAGGGGGAAAAACTGATTATTTAATGTGTAGTACCGAGGTTGTGACTGGGACCCTGTACATCAACTGCACTGTAGGCCTTCGCCAAGGTTTTACTTGTGTATGAAATAGCCCTGCGGGGATAAAAGGTGAGAAAGGACTATTATATATCCCAACATTTTTGTGGAGATAAATAATTTAGTCCAGATGGACTGACATTTGATCTAAATTTAATCAAATGATGAATTAGAAAAATAGATGGTTAACTATTTGTTTTAAGGGAAGAGATGATTGATAAGATCAGAGGTGTCTCATAAAATGTGTCTGTTTTTAAAGAATAGAGCCCTAAGCTTGCCCAAACCTAACCCTCTACCACTTTTAGGAAAAACATATAGAGGTTCATTTACCAAAACTGGAGAGCGCAAAATCTGGTACATGGTACATGGTAGCCAATCAGCCTCTAACTTCAGCTTGTTCAATTAACCATTTCAATTTGTATCACCTTCTTGCCCAGGCCAATTTTAAGCTTTCAGTGCTGTTGCACTTTGAATGACAATTGTGCGGTCATACAACACTGTACTCAAACTTAATTTTATAATTTTGTTCATACAGCTAGAGCTTTCTTTTGGTGGTATTTAGTCACTATTGTTTTTTTTAATTGTTTGTTAAATAAATGAAAAAAGCCTGAACATTTTGAAAAAAAAAAACAAGCTTGTCTTTGTTTCTTTTATAACATTTTGCAGGCCAAAATGTATTGTGCTACATTTCTTTGGTGAAACTAACCCAAATCAGTTTATATTATTTAGTTTGTAGGAAAGTTATAGAGTCCACAAACTATGGTATATATCTGAAATGCATCAATCCTGATGCACTCCCATCCCATCTAATTTCTTAAGGCCCAAAAATGTCAGGACAGTACAAATATCCTCCAAATTACCCCTTTTTGGAAAGTTGTTCGACCATCCTGCTTCTGGCATCTGTCTTTCCCTCTGCTGCTGGTCAGCTAGTGATGGGTCTGGTGAGCCGTGACAGGAGACCTACCGCCATGGCTGTCTGGGACGATGAGCTTGTTTTACACTACAATTCTGTGAGTGTTTTTAACTGCATTTGTTGAATAAATACTGGTGTTACTGTACTTAAAGGGCCTCTCTTTCTATTTTTCTTTTACCTCTTTGAGTGCTGCTCACGTTCCCTCTGTGCATCCTCCAGTTCTAATCCATTTGGTGGGAAGCCTAGAGAGTCATGATATCCAGAGGTACCATTCATACAGAAGTGCCCTATATACTCCTCCTTTTTCTTTATTGGAAAGTAGACAGTCCAAGGTATTTAGTAGGAGGCATGGCGGGTTTTTTGAAGTTGTAATTTTTTGTCATGAATTTGGGGAAAATTAAGAAATAAAAAAATATATATATATTTCTTGCATACTGTCTCGAGTGCAGTACAGCATCATCAATGTTTCATTTTTTTGTATTAATTTTTTATTTACAATTTGCTTTTTAATACACTGTGACCAGAGTAATATAATGTTATATTATAATAATATAATGTTACCATTCTGGGGAAGTGATCAGGATTTATTTTTTTGCACATTATGATTGCTTATAGCAATGAATTGAATTGCTATAAGCAAGCATTTTACTGAATTAAATGGAATCCGTTTTGTTGTGATTAGCTGTAATTGGCCAGAGCTAATCACATGATACAGATGGACTGTGATTGGCCCTGTCTGTACCATGTGATCACATTGACCAGTCTCAGCTAGCAACACAATTGTATACAACGGATGGCATGAAAGGAAGCCATCCATTGTTTACATCTGTCATGTGATCTGCTGTGATTGATCACAGCGGTCCCATGGTACCAGCAGTGAGGCGGTACACTGATCAGTCATGTCCGGTCCTCAGAAGGAGCAAAGGCCCACCTGGGATATAGCAGATTTAAGGTGTTAAACAAAAAAAAACTGGAAGATAATTGTTTCCAAGCAGAGCAGCACCAAATTTTGCTCTCTTCATTTTTATTAAAACAACCCCATGATGTCAGACAGGGATTCAACATTGAAGAGAACTGACAGAGCAGAAACACCACATTACACGTTTTCAGTTTTATACATTTTTCAGTCACCTCTTTCCAAACCAAAATAACATTTTCGTACTATTTTAATTTTTTTTATATATATATATATGAAAGTGGCTTTATATACTGAGTTTAATGATTATAAAATATGATTTTAGCAAATAATCACATTGTAAATGGGTTTATGATCACAAACTATCACTTTCAGCAAATAATCACGTAGTTCAAAACAGAAGACTTAATTTTAACAATAAAATTCACCTAAAACTCCAGACCTCGGCAACAGATGGCTTGGATAAAGAGCAATTCAACTGGCCTAAAATCCTTTTATGGTACAAAAACTGTAAAAACTCTCCTACTGAAAAAAGTACTCTTAAGGCAGCAAATGAGCAATATTCCTTTACTCCAAATAACAGATTTGCCTAAATTAGAGAGCATACTGAGTACTTAACAACTGAAAGCAAGTACTAAATGTCTTCCTGCTGTGTTCAGTCCTCACTGAGCAGATTTACTATTGTTGATATTATGGATTTGTTTTGCAATCGGCAGCATTTTGTACCTGGATTTTGGCCTGTCTAATTATTTTAGACTTGAATAGTTTATAAATTGTTCCTCTTTTATACATCTTGGTTAAACATTTATAAAAGACAATTAACCTTTTGCCTATATCTGAATCCTTTTGAAATTGTAATTTGTTTTCTTTTTTTCTCAGAATATTCACAAAAATACAATGGACTTATCTTCTAAAGAGAATATTCATCTAGAAAAGGTTAGTGAATAAAAGTAAACTATGTTTATTTCATCGAGTAATTAGCAAGGTACTATCCTGATTCCTCAAATTCTCCTGCACGTGATTGGGTGTTCAAAGTGAACATATACAGTGCCATGAAAAAGTATTTATACCCCTTGACATGTTCCACATTTTGTCAACATAAAGTGGCACATAATTGGGAAGTGGAAGGAAAATATAGATACTGTATATGGTTTCAATTTTTTTTACAAGTAAATATCTGATAACTGTGGTGTGCATTTGTATTCATCTCCCCTGAGTCAATACCTTGTAGAACCATCTTTCCCTGCAGGGTATCAGTGTAAAGGGGGGTGAATACAAATGCATGCCACACTTTTCAGATATTTATTTGTAAACATTTTGGAAAGCCATTTATAATTTTCTGTCGACTTCACAATTATTTGCCACTTTGTGTTGGTCTATCACATAAAATCCCCATAAAATACATTTACGTTTTTGGTTGTAACATCAAAATTTCAAAGAGTATAAATACTTTTTTAAGGCACTATGGGCCAGATTCACATACCTTTGCAGGCGGATCGTATCGTCTATACGTTACACCGCTGCAAGTTTTCAGCGCAAGTGCCTGATTCACCAAGCACTTGCGTGTAAACTTACGGCGGTGTAACGTAAAGGTGTCCGGCGCAAGCCCGCCTAATTCAAATGGGGCGTGTACCATTTAAATTAGGAGCGCTCCCGCGCCGGACGTACTTTGCATGCTCCGTTTTGAAATTCCCGCCGTACTTTCGTATTCCCGGACGTCTTACGCAAAAAAAAAAAATTGAAATTCGACCCGGGAATGACGGCCATACTTTAACATGGCTCGTCTAAAGTTAAGCCATGTTAAAGCAGGCTTAACTTTGCGACGGGAAAAAACGACTAGCGACGACGTAACGAACGCAAAAAACCTTCGTGGATCGCCGTAAAAGCACATTTGCATACCCGACGCTGGAAAACGACGCAAACTCCACCCAGCGGCGGCCGAAGTATTGCATCCTAAGATCCGACGGTGTAAGTCAATTACACCTGTCGGATCTTAGGGCTATATATGCGTAACTGATTCTATGAATCAGTCGCATAGATACACTCAGAGATACGACGGCGTATCAGGAGATACGCCGTCATATCTCTTCTGTGAATCTGGCCCTATATTCACTTTATTAATTGTGCTAAGTGAACTCTCCTTACGTCCTTGGACTTGTGGTCTTTAAAGTGTAACAAGTGGTTCACGGATGATCTTCATTATCATTACCAATACAAGGATCTGGTTAAAAAAGTTGAAGCTAAGAAGAATGATAGAACACCCGAATCTAGTGTTGATTTAGTACTGATTTAGCATCTGGAAAGTGGATCCTGAATACTGATTGGATGCTATCGCCCCGTCACCCTCATACTTACCTGAGCCCTCACTCGATCCAGCAATGTACCCATCTACAGCAGCTCTCTCCTCTCACTTCCTGGTCTTGCAGGCTTTGCTTAGGTCAAACACTGTAATGAGGGTGTAGGGCTATGTCCATAAACACATAAACATAGGCAGCGTGGCTCAGGATCGAACATGCAGATGTTTCACAATAGGAAGTGGCCTCCTATGGTGGCACACTGAGAAGAGGAAAATCACCAGCGGGAGACCCCAGAAGAGCAGGTTTGGGCTTCTCTGTGCAATTCCATTGCACAGAGCAGGTAAGTATATGATTATTTATTTATTTATGTATTTATTCATTCCCAAGTAAAAAAAAAAACTTAAAGTAATGATGTGAAAATGCAACGACCTGCAGTCTGCTATCAGTCACACGTTAGAAGAAAGCTAATCCATAAAGGCCACATAATTGTTATCAGAGATGAGCTCAGTGATTACATAACTCCAGTTCTTGATTTTTAGGCTTTATGTATTAAAGACCGAGGGAAAAATGTTTATGACAATTCTAGATTATTTTACTTTTGACTGATTCTTAAAATAGCAGGGTAAACAATGATAAAACTGAACTGTGTAATTTCGCAGTTTATGTTTGAATAGACTTTGTTGTGTTGCCCATTCAAGGCAAAGTGACAGGTTATTATAAAATAACAACCCCCAATTCACTGATACTTGCCATCCCTGCCATCCCTGGCACATTGGTGCTTTGTTGGGGTGTAAGGTAAAACACTGTGTAAGCTCAATGTCTTCTGGTGTAGAAGCTTTAACCTCCCTGGCGCAATGATTCTTTCAGAAAAAAGGTGCTGAAAGCGGTACCATTATTTGCAAGGAAATTTGGCGTTTTATACTGTAGGCCTGTAATTTTTAGGAATAACTCACTTAAATCTGACCAAACAAGAGTATTGTAGGGATCCCGGGTATGACATTTTTTTAAAAACAAAATTATAAATTATAATATAATAAATAATTATAAATAATTATAACAAATAATAATATAATTCAAATAAAAATTATTCAATAATGTAATCAACTCAAAATCACTGAAATTTGCTCAGTTGCAGAATTGTTGCTGTCATTATTTTTTTTTTTTATGACGAATTTCCCCACAAATCGCTATCGCACAATTCTGCAATTCTGCAAGTGATTATAATTTATTATCGCTGTTTTCTAGCTGCTCTAAAACCATTTTTGACATAAAGGGACACTTTTGGTTGCTATGGACAATATACAGTTTGCAGGGAGTAAGAACCGTTTTTATTATATAAAATGACATGTAGGGCACTGGGCAGACCACTAGGGACAAGGGGGGTGTGTATGTTTTACATACAGTACTGTAATCTATAAGATTACAGTATACTGTATGTAATGTGTTTGTTTACTTTTTTGAATTTGGCGCCGTTCTCCGCTCCCGTGCGTCGTAACGTCGCAGGGAACGGAGATCGACGGCACAGGAGGACGCTGTGTGAATCGAACGAGGTCCCGCTCGCTCACACAGCGCGGTGGCATCGCTGGATCCAGGAACAAGGAAAGAAAACACTGCCTGTGGATCCAGCGAGGCGAGCCCGAGTCTGACTCAGGGTTACTGATCGCAGCACAGAAATCTCACCCCGAGTCAGACTCGGGAATACCGCCAGGGGGGTTTAACAAGGTGGTAGTTGACCAATCTGGTCTGAACACCACATCTAATGATAAAGGGGAGGAGGTTCCTCCAATATTTGGAACACTGTGTATTTCTGAGGGTTTGAAACAGAGCAACAGATTAGAGTGCTGACTTGATTGGTGTAGAGGAACTATTGCGGCGTGCACAAAGTCGTGACCGCTGAACACCTTTGGGATGAATTTTTTTGACAAGTCTCCTTGTCCACCACCAGTACCTACCCTGACAAATTTTCTTTGGCTAAACGGGCACAAAATTCCTCACAGACAGACTTCAGAACCTTATATTTGTACAAGAAAAGATGGATCACCAGACACTGTTTCATCTGATAATCCAAAGCATCTTACCATCTCAAGACATAGAGGGTACCTAACAATTCTCTTTGTATTGAGTTGCTATGATGTTTCGGATTATCAGATCATTTCAATAAAGCAAATTGATTTTCAATGCACCACTGTGCAGTCATCCATTTTTTATTGAGCTTCTTTGCAAGACTGGCACCTTCTGCATGGATTTAGGGTTAGATCCTAGTTGGACTGATTTGGAGCATCGGATATTCCGATCGTGTGTAGCCCCATCTGAGTTTTTTTATCGGAAATTCCGTTGAATTCCATCAGAGTTTTGATATAGAACATGTTCTATTTTTCTCCAATGAAATTCCATCGGAATTCCGATGTGATTTGGCTGGACATAAGCCCGATCATATGTACACGGCATAACTGTAAGTATCAGATGCAGGCACAATTTCTCATTATTGGTTCAATTTGTAAATGCACTCAAATATGTTTGGTTAGTCTAGCCCCAAATACTGTTCCTATCCAATAACAGGCTTCAGTTAGAGGCAAATCAAGAGAGGCATTCTGAAGGTCTTAAGTTCTTTCATAGTTATGTGAATTTATTTAACTTTCTACTGAATACTTTTTTTTTATTAGCAAGGAATAATGTAGTCTAGTATATTATTCTATGCTTATGTTTTCATATGTGAAGAGAGCCACAATTACAATAAGTTCATTATAACCTCCCAGTATACACCTTGCTACTTTCTCCAATTGTTTATCCACTAAATGCTTATAGCTCAATGCTTATAGCTCCTTCCTCAAATTCTTTATTCCTCTAATCTATTTTAGAATTCAACATACAATGACCACACAAATGTCTTTATTTTGGCATTTGCAGAAACTCACCACAGACTAATTTTGATTGTTATTTTTCTAAATCGAGATGCTGGACTCACAATACACTATGGCAACAAATAATCCACTTAATGATTCATTTTCTCAGGAGGGATGAGCATAATGATCTCCCTGCTCTGTTATTTACCCAGCAGTCTTTCAAGGACTATTGCATATAATCTTCTCACATCCTTGGTAAAGACTTCCAGCTAATAATTTGAATACATATTGGCTGAAACAAGAAAACCTACACCACAGCACATTGCATAGCTTGAAGATATCTCACTCATTCTATTTTTAGAGACTTGAAGGATAAAAGAACACTCTAAAATTTGATATTGGCCAAACAGAAAACAGGAGCAAAGCAGCATGGCGTCTAAGTGGTTAGCACACTAGCTTTTCAACACAAAGATCTTTGGTTCGGCTCTAACGGAAACACTATTTGCATGGATTTTTTTTATATATACTTCCTAATTTTTCTTAAAGTTTCCTTTGATTTTGACCCAGAAACACATTACTAGAAGCATCCCTGTCACATTGATAACATTTTTAAAGCCAGCTGCACCTGTGAAAGAAGACACCTGTGACACCTGTGAAAGAAGACATATCTCTTGACACCCGTGTGTCCCAACCCCACTCTGTTCCTAATGCCCCGTACACATGACCAGGTTTTCTGATGGGAAAACCACGAGGAGATCTTTTGGCCCGAAATCACCGGCCGTGTGTATGCTCCCTCGCAGTTTTTCCAATGGGAAAACTGACAAATCCGCCGCCAAAAAAAGAGAACCAGCTCTGTTTTTTCCCATTGGGATTCCCGACTGACTTTTTTCCCGTCGGAAATCCCGAGCGTGTGTACAGGGCATAAGAAATCATCTCCCAAAGTCTCCTGGAAAACAATCATTACTGGGAATGTCGATCTCAAGGGTTCTCCTCAGCTCGTACTGGTTTCTTAGAACTGCAGGAAACCCATGAGATTGACACTACTGGATTTGTTGGTTTCCCAGTGGAATTCAGGGGATTATGTTTCAGAAATGGAGTGGCTTTTGAGGGCAGCAGGAAAGGTAAGTATTCCCTCTCTCCTTTTACAGGCACTGCTTACCTTATTTTATTTGTAGGTCACTTAGAAACAGGGTTACTTTAACCAGTTGGTCTTAGAATGTGTGTATGTCACTAAATGGCTGTTCGAAGTACATTGCAAGCACGGAATGGTGAAGGCGAATGATTCAGTCTGGGACAGGAAGTGTGTTACTGGCAGGATCACCAGGTAAAAATAAAAGGTAAAAAAGCAAAAAAGGAAAACAAATGCAGCTATTACTTCTAAAGACTGCTAAGCTGCAATATATATATGTTTATCTTGGGTTTAGATACAGTTTAGGCTTTACAATGTGAAAATGTAATACTTTGAATATTTTTTATCCATACCCACTTAAGGCCTGATTCACACCTATGCAGGTTGCAGTTTGCATATTCCAGGTGCATTTTGCATTTTTAAATCCACATTTTAGATCCATTGAAGTCTATGGAACTCAAAACCAGAAACAAATCCCTAGTCCTTTCCATAAAATGCACAGAAGTTAACTACATCTATAGGAAACCATGTTAAATGGACTGTAGTGTGTTTCTGAAAAACCAAAAAAGTAATAAAAAATGCATAGGTGTGAACCAGGCGTTAATGCAGAGATTATCTGATTATTACAATATTAGAACCAACCTGAATGCTGTAATAAGTGATAAATGTTATAGGGCTGTGTTGCGTCTTTCATTCACTGGATTATCAATAATTTAAAGTGTGATACTTTTTGAAATGTAGAAATATCACGAATAACATCACAAAGATGTTTTCTCTTTATAAGTATAATCTTAAAAAGATTGAAACCCTTTTAGGATCCTAATTATGAGGTGTTAAATATGACAAGTTTCAACTATTATTGTGTTCAAGGTAAATAGATTAGTACTTGCTTAATTCACCATGTAAGATGTTCATCCAAACTCTGTGTGAATCTTCCTAGAACAATACAAGCAGGATGGAATTACCTAGTGCACATCTCTCGAGAAAATCATAGCTATCTAAAAATCTGCACTTTGAAAATTCAGCTCCATTACCCTGGAAAATAAAAATGGAACCAATTTTTCTCTCCCCGGGCCTTCTGCAGATGACAATTGGTTATGTCTTACATCCAACTAATTTCCTAATGCTCATAGAAAAACATAACTTGCTTCCAGCTCCACAGAATCATTTTATTTCACCATGTTTTTGTATAAAGTATAGAGTTGCCCCTAGATACAGTAACAGTACATCACATGTTTTTGTGGCCTTTAACACTAATGTGAAAAGCAGTTTATTCACAGCTCAGTAGCCACTACAGGCTCCAGGATCTTGGATTCTCCTACCTTGGCAGACAGACCCAATGGTTTGTTGGACAGGATCTCTGCTGCTGCTTCCCTGCAGCGGGTGGAAAGGTTGAGGATGGCAGCAGCTGCTGCTATGTGGGTGTCTTCACTACACTGACCATAGCTGTAAGAGCTGGCATGGCAGGGACTCTGTGTGTGGGCGCTAGGCAGTCGGTTGGAAGATTTTACTGGACTTGTAAATTGTTTTGCTGTTAAAGAGAGATGAGATTACATGCATACAACATATTTTGTTCATGGCTGAATAACTGATAATACATTTCAGACAATACAAATGGTTTCTGATGTAGGAAAAGCACTAAGAATCTTAACTAAAAATGTTCATCCATTCTATCTTACAATTAACACTAATTTGTTTAGTGGGAAATTATTTAATATTTTTCTCTGTATCATGTTTTTACCATTAAATCACTAAACACGTTTATTGTCCTATAATAAAAAATGTGTAAACCATATGCTTTCCTCTTTTTTTAAATTTATGTATAGACATTTTTTAGTTTAGAATAGGGTAGGTCAAGCTATCATTTCTGTCTGTGCACCATCTAGGTAGATTTACCTTCTCTGTTTGTCCTTATAGAAACAGAGAGTAATATAAAATAATATAATTCTGAAGTTGCTACCGGAACAAGAGGTGAGGGGAAATCTTCCAGAGGGGACACCTTTTCTGGGAATAACTGTCTAAGGCTGGGTTCACTCCATTGCGAATTGGATGCGGAATCCTTGCATCTGATTCGAAATAGCAGGAGGTTTTGACTGACTCTCTATGGAGCCGGTTCACATATCTCCGCAGTGGGGTCTATGCGTTTTGCACAAAAATGTTGTGCGTCTTTTTGTCTGTTTTAGGTCTGAATTCAGCCAAAATCCGGTCTGAAATTGGATCTTAAAGGGTGAACCAGCACATCCTGGACCCCAGTTGTGAGTCGCATGTGGCCCATATGTGAACCGAGTCAAAAATTTGTACAGAATTTCGCTCACTTCCTGTTGCATCCCCAAAGCAGGAAGTGAAAGGAAGCCTCTCCAATGGGACAAAGGCAGGCAAAAAAAAACTGACAAGGGTTTAAGCCCTTCCTTATTCTTAAAATAAACTTACAGGTAAAAAATTCAGTTGCACTATGAGATATTTAGCATGGTATAAAACGGTATTGTTTTAGACAAAAGTAATGGATAGTTCAGCCTGTGATCTCTCTCTCAGACAGGGCTGTCCTGTGGGTTTTGTCCAGAACCGGAATAATTAAGTTTCATACCACACTAGATATTTCAGTGTGCAGCCTTTTTTTCTGTGGTCTGGCTGGGGAGCCTGAACAAGCTTTGGTTCAGGGTTTACAATTGAGTTGGTAAAAGCACTGGTCAACATGGGCTTGTCAGCACTCATTTTATGTTTAGTAAGTAAAATTGCATGTTCACAGGCCAGCTAAATGGTTATGCTGGTAATTTGGTGAAACACATAGGAACATTTGTCAAGGCATGAAAAATTGTTTTACTGTTGCCTTTAAATTTTAGTGGATAGAAAACAAATGATCACCTCCAGAGACAAGCACTATTACTACTTCTTCTGCTACTTCAACTGCTACTAGAGATGAGTGAACTGGTTTATCCAAACCTCGAATCACAGTTTGATGTGCTCCTTACAAGTTAATTTTCTGTATGTAACAGCTTTTCTTCCCTTTCTTCTCTTTGTCCTCACCCACCCTCCTGTCATTCAGTAAATGGCTTAATGGGCAAGTGGGCATTTTATTGGTGATGGAGGTCATGGCCTTTTTAGTGTGCCATGTTATCACGGTGTGCAGTATATACCATGGGACCTCAAACTACGGCCCTCCAGTTGTTCAGGAACTACAATTCCCATCATGCCTGGTCATGTCTGTGAATGTCAGTGTGTTACAATGCCTCATGGGATGTGTAGTTCTACAACAGCTAGAGGGCCGTAGTTTGAGGATCCCTGGTATATACCATAACCTTACTAAGTCCAATAATAACAGCTTTGTCATAATAATATGTGCACTTACCAAATCCCACACTATCAATAAGAGGTGGTGATACATGTTGGAAAATTATTCATTTTAGAGTTAAAGTGTATATAAATAACTCTAACAATAAATATCCCTTATTTGCTCACTTTTGGTCTAGCAAATATATCACTGAAATGTTTTATTTATTTCTGATCATATTTGATTTTTTTTATTACACTTGGCAATCTTGGTGCCGCAATTCAGTCACTGACAAAGACCAGGTTTTTGACTTTCAATGAATAGTAGAGACATGTCTGGTATGGCCAGATTTAAATAATTTAGCAGCATGATTATAAACCTGACAAAATACAGTATATTTTTATGCACATAAAGGTAAGCTGATTATAGTTCTTACCATCACCATTAGTTGTCTCTTGGCTTCGAACAACTGTTGCAATAGTATGTTTCCCAAAAACTTGAGCATCAAAACTGGCATAATCAAATGGAACCTTCCCAAATCTATCATGTTCTTTAATTATTGTTGCTCGTGTTGTAGTAACTGGTGCAGTCCGATAACTGAATTGTGTTACTTCAAGATGTTTCACACATGTTGCTCTGAAAAACATTTAATTTCAGAAAAGTGATGTTAATCAGCTTACATAGGGACATAACATAGGGGCATAACAAGGGGGATAACTCCCCTCAAATCAATAAAGGGGCAGAATTCCTCCCAATGACGTCAACAATGGGGCACAATGCCTCCCAATGACACCAAAGATGGGGCAGAATTCCTCCCAATGACAACAAAGATGGGGCACAATTCCTCCCAATGACATCAACAATGGGGCCAAATGGCACAAATGATGGGGTACAATTCCTCCCACTGTCACCAAGGATGGGGCATTGTTCAATCCCACTGATGTCAGGACCTTTTCTACTCCCAATGGCCACAGTCCAGCCCCCCATAAGTCTGAAGAACATTAAACTGGCTCTTTGTTTAGAAAGTTTGGAGACCCCTGCTCTATTTAATTTGCGCTAATGACGTTCCATTTTTTTTCTATTTTAATAGGTAAAAGACTAGAACCAAAACATTTCCTGTGTTGGTAAATACATTAAAGTGTTTGTTACCCCAACACTTCATATCCCTGATATGTGCCTGCTGTACCGTGTACTTGTATGGTAAAGTATCCTGTTCTCTTTGTATTGCTTCCTTTGTGTGAAATCCCTGATATTCCTGCCAGTCCCTCTGCTTTCCTATTACAAACTGACCATACTATGCAGGAGAGCACAACGTGATCAGTTCTCTAGCTATGATGCTAACTTAGCCTGCTCTCCTCCAATGATCAATCTTGTCCGTACACTCCCTCCCCTCTGCACATCCATTCACTGGGAAGCTCAGTATACTGCTGCTCCTCCCCCAGCCCCTATGCAGCTGAGAATAGAGGGAATGTGATCACTTATAGAAAAAAGGTATTTATAATGCTTTTTTTTATATCTATACAAGCATGTTTTGCATTTTATTTCTATTTCAACCACTTCATTACTGGGCACTTAAACCCCCTTCATGCCCAGACCAAATTTCAGCTTTCAGCGCTGATGCATTTTGAAGGACAATTGCGCGGTCATACAACACTGTACCCAAATTATATTTTTATAATTTTTTTCCCACAAAGAGAGCTTTCTTTTGGTGGCATTTGATCATCTCTGCCATTTTTATTTTTTGCGCTATAAACAAAAAAAGACAGAACATTTTGAAAAAAAAACACACTATTTTTTAATTTTTGTTAAAATAATATCCCATTTACAAAAAAATAAAAAAAAATTCCCTCGGTTTAGGCCGATACGTATTTTACTACATATTTTTGTTAAAATAAATCACAATAAGCGTATATTGATTGGTTTGCGCAAACGTTATAGCGCCTACAAAATAGGGGATAGATTTATGATTTTTTTTTTTTACTAGTAATGGCGGCGATCTGCGATTTTTTTTGTCAGGCCTGCGATATTGCGGCGGACGTATCGGACACTTTTGACACAATTTTGGGACCATTCACATTTATACAGCGATCAGTGCTATAAAAATGCACTAATTACTGTATAAATGTGACTGGCAGTGAAGGGGTTAACAGTAGGGGGTGAGGAAGGGGTTAAATGTGTATCCTGGGTGTGTTCTAACTGTGTGGGGGGAGGGGACTGACTGGGGGAGGTGACCGATGCTGTGTCCCTATGTACAAGGGACACAGATCGGTCTCCTCTCTCCCTGACAGGACGTGGAGCTCTGTGTTCACACACAGAGCTCCACATCCCTGCTGTCACCGCCGATCGCGGGTACCTGACGGACATCACGGCCACCAGGCACACGCATCGGCTTCTCAGCGATGCGCCGGGCACGTTGTTTCCCCGCTGCGCGCCCCCAGCGGCGCGCACAGGGAATGTCAACAACAGGACGTCCAGGGACGTCCACTTGGCACTTGTTTTACAAACACTTGAAATATGTAAATGTGCATTTGGTTACTATTATAAAAGGACTAGAGACTTATTTAATAAGCCAGTACAAGGGGCAATGATGACTTGCAAGGTAGACGACATACACACCTATGAATGGATTCAAGGTTTGCACCAGGGGAATAATGTTTTTCTTGTGTTTTCGAAAGCTTTTCTGCTGCAGCAATTGGACAACCTGAAAGACTTTAAACAAAAAAAAACAATATATATATATTTATGTATAAATTACGATTACACAGAAAAATGTTTTTATATATATATATATATATATATATATATATATATATATATATATATATATATATATATATATATATATATATATATAATTATCACTAACAAAGAAGAATCCTAGCCTTGATGTATGAGTGTTTAAAACAAGAGGAGAAGCATAATATAATAAAATATGATAAGGATAGCAAGGCATTATTTAAAACTGAAAAATCTTAACCACTAGCTAACATAGCTAGTAGCTAGTAACAGTTTTTTTAATTGCTAAATGTTACCCCACATAATATCTGGGAGAGTACAACTCCCTCCAGCCAAAGCTACTAAAACATGGAAAGCCCAGGAAGAAAAAAAAAAAGCTTGAAAAGCTTTTGCTGGAGGGAGTTGTAATGTCCCCATGAGATTGTTATTGCTGCTTGCAGTTCCTTGAAAAAGTATTCATACCCCTTGAAATTTTCCCAAAAATGTTTTGTTAGAACCAAAAACATAAATGTATTTTATTGGGATGTTATGTGATAGACCATCACAAAGTGGCACATAATTGTGAGGTGGAAGAAAAATGATAAATGGGTTTTTATTTATTTTTTACAAATAAATATGTGTGGTGAGCATTTGTATTCAGCCCCCTTGAGTCAATACTTTGTAGAACCACCTTTCACTGCAAATACAGCTGCAAGTTTTTTTGGGGATGTCTCTACCAGCTTTGCACATCTAGAAAGGGAAATGTTTGCCCATTCTTCTTTGCAAAATAGCTAAAGCTCTGTCAGACTGGATGGAGAGCGTCTGTGAACAGCAAATTTCAAGTATTGCCAAAGATTCTTAATTGGATTTAGGTCTGGACATTGACTGGGCCATTCTAACACATGAATATGCTTTGATCTAAACCATTCCATTGTACACTGTAGCTCTGGCTGTATGTTTTGGGTAGTTGTCCTACTAGAAGGTGAACCTCCACCCCAGTCTCAAGTCTTTTGCAGACTCTAATGCCTTGTACACACGATCAGTCCATCCGATGAGAACGGACCGATGGACCGTTTTCATCGGTTAACCGATGTAGCTGACTGATGGTCCGATGCGCCTACACACCATCGGTTAAAAAAACGATCGTGTCAGAACGCGGTGATGTAAAACACAACGACGTGCTGAAAAAAAACGAAGTTCAATGCTTCCAAGCATGCGTCGACTTGATTCTGAGCATGCGTGAATTTTTAACCGAAATTTTTAAAACAAGATTGCTTTTTTTTAACCTATGGATAAATAACCGATGGGGCCCACACACGATCGGTTTGGTCCGATGAAAATGGTCCATCAGACCGTTCTCATCGGTTTGACCGATTGTGTGTACGCGGCATTACAGGTTTTCTTCTAAGATTGCCTTGTATTTGGCTCCATCCATCTGCCCATCAACTCTGATCAGCTTCCCTGTCCCTTTATAAATGTAATATTATAAATGCTAGTTGTGTGTTATCAGTGTAACAAGCATACTAATGTTAGTGTGTGCTAGTCCAAAACATTTATTTTATATTTTAGAGTAGGAAAGGGTTAAATCCCCTTTTAGGTTTTAACTGCTATCTGATGCTTTTTTAGGGCTCCATGCACAGTGACTTAAAAAAACGAAACTTCTACAGAAGTTTTGTGTTTTGGCTGTAGAAGCAGCTCAATGTTATCCTATGGATCCATATAGGACGATTACAGGCATATTTTAAGCTTATCATTTAGAGGCAGGGAAAAAAAACTTTCTGGTTTGCGTTTCTGATTGGAGCTTTTTGGCAGAAAAAAATGCCAAATTCTCATAAACTCGCCTAAACCACAGTATGTACAAAAAATACTCTATATGAAAGTTTCTTCCTGCCAAGGGAACAGACTTTTTTTTTTAAGCCCAGTGTGCATGGAGCCTCGGGGAGATTTCCTTTCACTTATTGCAATGGTGACAAAGGTTTAACCACACAGAATGTATGGGAAAATCTACATATATAGAGACACAGACAACGATAAAAAATCGGAAAGGATTTTAGTGTTTTTTTACTCATTGTTCTATCTGTGTTGCTATTGGAGATATTCCCTCATTTGCTGTCCAGTGAAACCATTATCTCCAGGATAGTGAGAAGAAATCTTTCTAATGAAGCCCTGGGTAGCTGTAAAAATCTAACAGGGGTTCTAATTCTTCAACTCTGTATCCAAAAAAAATATACTTAATGATGCGTAGCATAGAATAGCAGCCTTCCATTTCATATTCTATTCTTCACTAAAACTAGTAAATGGAAAGAGGAACACTGACTAGACATGTGCACACTGAAATATTTTGTTTCGGAATTTCGTTTTCGTCCGAAAAATACATGTAGTTACTCCCGAAATTCGTTTATAATTATTTTGTTTTTTGTTGGAAATTGCATTCATCCGAAAATCTGAACGAATTAAGGCTGAATCTGTCATAGAAGGCTTATGGTGTCTGTCGAATGTTCAAAGAAGATTCGATGGAGCAGCGATACTGTACGACGCTGCAATCATACTTTTCCGGTCGAATGTTCCGCCTACAAGCTATAGTAGAATTCTAATGTTGTATGACTAGTAATAATTATATTTATTAATTATTATTACTAGTCAACCAACATTAGATTTTTCCTATAGCCTATGGGCGAGCATTTGACTGGAAATGTATGATTGCAGCGTCGTACAGTTTAGCTGCTCCGTCGAATCTTCTTAGAACTATCAACAGACACCATAAGCCTTCAATGACAGATTTGATGTTTGTATGTTTTTCGATGCTTCTTCGAATCTTCGTCATTCATTTTGAATTGTCAAGTTAGTTCTAGCTATGTTATTGCTCCTCCTCTTTGGTTACAATCAGCCAATACCATTCATCATCATCATTATTTTTATTTTACTTCCCCCACCCAATTCCAGCAGCAATCTTTTCTCTCTATAATGTTGAATCTTTTCTCTATATAATGTCAAATCTTTTCTCTCTATAATGTTGAATCTTTTCTCTCTATGTAGAAGAATCTTGGACTAATAGAGTTAAGGTTAGGCACATTCGACCAACGAAAATGAAAATAATTCATTCTGTGCGTTCGTTTTCGTTTGTTAAAACGATAATGAAAATACCTGAAATTCGGATTAAAATGCATTCGGACGAAAACGAATGCACATGTCTAACACTGACCAGTTTGCAATGATGCTCAACAGAGCAAGTGAGAAAGGCTGCATTTGGACTTCACCAATGCCTCGTTTCCACTGAGTTTGGAATGGTTAGAATAGTCCGGTCTTTTCTGGTCAGTGGCGGCTGGTGCTCAAAATTTTTGGGGGGGCGCAAACAAACAAAAAAAACATCAATTGCTGCCACTGTGCCCTTCAAACGCAGCCACTGTGCCCATCAAACGCAGCCACTGTGCTCATCAAACGCAGCCACTGTGCCATAAAATTGTCGCCACTGTGCCCTGCCATTAAACGCAGCAACTGTGCCATGCCATTAAACGCAGCAACTGTGCCATGCCTTAAAACGCAGCCACTGTGCCCATCAATTATCACCACTGTGCCATGCCATCAAACGCAGCCACTGTGCTATCAATTGTCGCCACTGTGCCCATCAATTGTCGCCACTGTGCCATGCCATCAATTGTCGCCACTGTGCCATGCCATCAATTGTCGCCACTGTGCCATGCCATCGATTGTCGCCACTGTGCCATGCCAAACGCAGCCACTGTGCCATCAATTGTCGCCACTGTCCCATGCCATTGTCACAACTGTGCCAAGCCAAACACAGCCACTGTGCTATCAATTGTCGCCACTGTGCCATCAATTGTCACCACTGTACCATCAATTGTTGCCACTGTGCCATGCTATTGTCGCCACTGTGCCCATCAATTGTTGCCACTGTGCCATGCCAAACACAGCCACTGTGCCATGCCATTTTCGCCACTGTGCCCATCAATTGTCAACACTGTGCCATGCCATTGTCGCTGCTGTGCCATGCCAAATGCAGCCACTGTGCCATCAATTGTCGCCACTGTGCCATGCCATTGTCACCACTGTGCCATGCCAAACGCAGCCATTGTGCTATCAATTGTCGCCACTGTGCCATGCCATTGTCACCACTGTGCCCATCAATTGTCGCCACTGTGCCATGCCAAACACAGCCACTGTGCCATGCCTTTGTCGCCACTGTGGCCATCAATTTTCAACACTGTGCCATGGCATTGTTGCTGCTGTGTCATGCCAAACGCAGCCACTGTGCCATGCCATTGACGCCACTGTGCCCATCAATTGCCGCCAGTTTGTAACGTAAAATGCCGCCAGATTGCCCCTTAAAATGCCGCTAGATTGCCCCAAAATACCGCCAGATTGACCCCCGCCCGGCACTTACCTTTTTCGATCAGCCATCCTCCTCCACGATCCCTCAATGTCTTCTGCCGCCCTCAATGTCGCTTCAACCAATCAGGTTACCAGTATCCAGATCCGGTGAACCTGATTGGCTGAGATTGGCCCACTATGGACACACAGCCACTGATTCTGGTGAGTCCTTCTACTGCAAGTCGGACCATCCGGGCCAAACAGGGTTTAGAAAAAACACCAATCAGTGGATTGTAACTCCGCCCTAACCGAACCGTACCATTTTCTATGGCCCCACATCTGAAGCAGGACCCAGAATGGTGCGGTATGGTTCGGTTGTATGGGCCGCTTTCATAATGGAAACACCCAAAATAGCGCACCATACCAAACCGATCTGCTCAGTGGAAATGAGGCACAAGTGATCCTCATATTTCTTATTTATCAATATGTATTAACCTCTTAACGACCGTCGCACGAAGATATACGTCGGCAGAATGGCACGGCTGGGCAGATGGACGTACCGGCACATCCTTTACATCTACCCAGCCGTGGACAGCCGTGGATCACCGCTGGGGTCCCGCGATCGCTCCCCGGAACTGAAGAACGGGGAGAGCCGCTTGTAAACACGACTTCCCCCGTGCTTCACTGTTCACTGTGGCGGCTGCATCGATCGTGTCATCCCCTTTATAGGGAGACACAATCGATGATGTCACTCCTACAGCCACACCCCCCTACAGTTGTAAACACACACTAGGTGAAACATAACCCCTTCAGCGCCCCCTGTGGTTAACTCCCAAACTGCAACTATCATTTCCACAATAAAGAATGCATTTTAAATGCATGTTTTGCTGTGAAAATGACAATGGTCCCAAAAATGTGTCAAAATTGTGCGAAGTGTCCGCCATAATGTCGCAGTCACGAAAAAAAACGCTGATCGCCGCCATTAGTAGTAAAAAATAATAAAAATGCAATAAATCTATCCCCTATTTTGTAAACGCTATACATTTTGCGCAAACCAACCGGTAAACGTTTATTGCGATTTTTTTACCAAAAATATGTAGAAGAATACGTATCGGCCTAAACTGAGGAAAAAATTTTTTTTTATATATTTTTGGGGGATATTTATTATAGCAAAAAGTAAAAAATATTGATTTTTTTTCAAAATTGTCGCTCTATTTTTGTTTGTAGCACAAAAAACAAAAACCGCAGAGGTGATCAAATACCACCAAAAGAAAGCTCTATTTGTGTGAAAAAAAGGACGCCAATTTTGTTTGGGAGCCACGTCGCACGACCGCGCAATTGTCAGTTAAAGCGATGCAGTCCCGAATCGCAAAAAGGGGCCTGGTCCTTTACCTGCATTATGGTCCGGGGCTTAAGTGGTTAAATGGGAAATGTGTGGCGAGCCACATCTGAGAAGGTTATGGGGAGTGGCGATATGATTATTCAGTGGCTCTGCTCGATAAGTAATAGTATTTAGTAATCTGTAAGAACATCATGTGCAAAATATGTGATGTCAGTGAATCAGCCATCATTGCTGTGTCAAAACAATGTTGTGAGGCATTCTACATCAGTCATCCTTGTATATCTCAGTATGTGTCTAAATAACGAGAATAACAACATTTGACTCACAACAGCCATGCAGGCCAAGAGGATAAACATACATACTATTTTACATATTTATTATACCTCCCACACATTATTTTTGATGTGAAAATAAATTAGATTTAAAGCAGCCTTTTTAGTTACTGTTGCTAATACTTATTTTCTTTCCCTAAGGCGGAAGCCTATTAAAACATTGTAAGATATCAATACACTTCTTTAACCGCATGCTGACCAGCCGCCACAGTTATGCTGCGGCAGGTTGGTTCCCCTAGGTGAGCTGTCGTAGCTGTATGTCGGCTCTATAAGATGCCATAGCAGGTGTGCGCGCTGTCAGAGGCGCATGTGCGTGCCCGCAGCGTGTCCCCAAAGCCGATGCTTGTGCCTGGCAGGTGTGCTGACTGCCAGGGAACCCATGATCGCTCATGACAGAGTGAGAATCGGGATCTGTGTGAGTAAACAAACAAATCCCGGTTCTGTCAGGGGAGAGGAGAGAGATCGTGTGTTCCCACTAAGTAGGAACAACGATCTCTCTCTTCCTTTAGTCAGCCACATTCCCCCCACCGTTAGAAACATACGCAGGGAACACAGTTAACCCCTTGATCGCCCCCTAGTGTTAACCCCTTCTCTCGCAGTGTCATTTACACAGTAATCAGTGGCTATTTTTAGCTCTGATCGCTGTATAAATGTCACTGATCCCAAAAAAGTGTCAAAAGTGTCCGATCTGTCTGTCGAAATGTTGTAGTCCTGATAAAAATTGCAGCTCGCTGCCATTACTAGTAAAAAAAAAAAATTATAATAAAAATGTCATAAATCTATCCCCTATTTTGTAGACACTATGGGCTAGATTCAGAAAGATTTCGGCGGGAGTAGCATATCTCAGATACACTACGCCGCCGTAAGTTAGAGCAGCAGGTCCTGTATTCACAAAGAAGTTGCGCTCTAACTTACGGCCGCGTAGTGTAACTGGGCCGGCGTAAGCCCACCTAATTCAAAATAGACTGGTTGGGGGCGTGTTCTATGCTAAATACTGTTGACCCCACGTATTTGTCGTTTCTAACGAACGGCGCATGCGCCGTCCGTGGACGTATCCCAGTGCGCATGCTCCAAATTACGCCACAAAGACTCATTGGTTTCGACGTGAACGTAATTTACGCCCAGCCCCATTCAAGGACGACTTACGCAAACGACGTAAAACGTGAAAAATTTGACGCGGTTCCAACGTCCATACTTAACATTGGCTGCGCCATCTTTTTGGTGGTTTATCTTTACGCCTGAAAACGCCTTACGTAAACGGCGTATCTTTACTGCGACGGCCGGGCGTACGTTCGTGAATAGGCGTATCTAGCTGATTTACATATTCTAGGCGTAAATCAGTGTACACGCTCCTAGCGGCCAGCGTAAATATGCAGTTAAGATACGAGGGCGAAGGAGACTTACGCCGGTCGTATCTTAGCAATATTTAAGCATATCTCAGTTTGAGAATACGCTTAAATATACGACGGCGGGGATTCGGATTTACGACGGCGTATCTACTGATACGCCCGTCGTAAGTCTACATGAATCTGGCCCTGTAACTTTTGCGCAAACCAATCAATATACACTTATTGCGATTTTTTACCAAACATATGTAGAATAATACATATTGGCCTAAACTGATGAAGAAATTATTTTTTTTAATACATTTTTGGGAAATATTTATTATAGCAAAAAGTAAAAAATATTGTGTTTTTTTTTAAATTGCACTCTTTTTTTGTTTATAGCGCAAAAAAAAAAACACAGAGGTGATCTAATACCACCAAAAGAAAGCTCTATTTGTGGGGAAAAGGGACATAAATTATTGTTTGGGTACAACATCGCACGACCGCACAATTGTCAGTTCAACGATGCAGTGCCGTATCGCAAAAAATTGGCCTGGTCATTGGGCAGACAAATCTTTCCGGGGGTGAAGTGGTTTAATGCTTAATCTGTCAAAAATCTATAAACACAATGTTTGGGGGATTTGAGTTGAATTATAATTTTAATATATTTGACATCCACCCTATGGGGGTATACTGTACTTCTAGTTATCAATAAGCTATCCCTGTTGGGCTACAGAAAACAAAAAATAAAAAATGGTGCATCATTAGCTTCAAAAGTGATTCATGTTCTATTAAATAGATTGTAGAAGCACCTGTAATTTCAACAATACTTAAAGCAGGATTCCCCCTGCGATTTTTTTTTTTAAAGTCGGCAGCTACTAACAGTGTAGCTGCTGACTTTTAATAAGGACACTTACCTGTCCTAGGCGCCCGCAATGATGGGCCCCCGACGGCTATAAATATATAAATAAACAAATGTATGCATCAATTTAGGCTAATATGTATTCTGCTACACATTTTTGATAAAAAAAATCATAATAAGCGTATATTGATTGGTTTGCAAAAAAGTTATAGCGTCTACAAAATAGGGGATAGATTTATGGTATTTTTTTTTTTTACTAGTAATGGCGGTGATCAGCGATTTTTAGCAGGACTGTGTGAAATTGCGGCGGACAGATCGGACACTTTTGACACTTTTTTTTGGGAACAGTGACATTATTATAGTGAACAGAGCTAAAAATAGCCACTGATCAGTGTATAAATGACACTGGCAGGGAAGGGGGTTAACACTAGGGGCGATCAAGGGGTTAAGTGTGTACCCCAGCCATCTTTTCCCTGTGTCTGCTCTCACCATCATCTTTACTATGGGAACCCGGTTGTGACAGCTTGCGGCTTCACAGCCGGGTGTCCAGTGCTCATGTGTGAGCGGCGCTGCATGTGGCAAATGGTACTGCTGTCTTCTGGGACCTGTCATGTGTCCCAGAAGACTTTGGGAGGAAGAGGCGAAGGAGAAATTCTGCTTCCGATCTCCTAGGAGGTCGGAGCAGAAGTGGGAGTGGGTATCTGTCAGCATCAGGTACCCACTCCCCCCTTCCTCCCCAAAAGCTCCATTTCAAAAACAGGAGCAGGGGAGGATTCCTTAAAGTGGAACTTCCCCTTTTGGGCGGAGCTCCGTGTTAAGACACATTTTTTTTTAAGTTTTGCTATGTGACTGGTAACAAATATTAAGTAAGCATTATTCCAATACCCTGAGAAAAAAAGTCAACACATTTTGTTTCCACAATGTAGTTAGCAATCATATTTATTTTATTCATTATATCCACTTCCAGACCTTAGGTGTTTTTCAGATTCGGTGTTTGCAAGACTAAAACAGTTTTTTCTGCTAGAAAATTACTTAAAACCCCCAAACATTATATATTTTTTTTTCTAACACCCTAGAGAATAAAATAGTGGTCATTCCAATACTTTTTGTCACACCGTATTTGCGCAGCGGTCTTACAAGCGCACTTTTTTTGGAAAAAATTCACTTTTTTTAATTAAAAAATAAGACAACAATAAATTTGGCCCAATTTTTTTATATATTTTGAAATATAATGTTACGCCGAGTAAAATGATGCCCAACATGTCACGCTTAAAAATTGCGCCCGCTCGTGGCATGGCGTCAAACTTTTACCCTTAAAAATCTTGATAGGCGATGTTTAAAAAATTCTAGAGATTGCATTTTTTGAGCTACAGAGTAGCTCTAGGGCTATAATTATTGCTCTCGCTCTAACGATCGCGGTGATATCTCACTTGTGTGATTTGAACACCGTTTTCATATGCGGGCGCTACTCACGTATGCGTTTGCTTCTGCGCGCGAGCTCGTCGGGACGGGGCACTTTAAAAAAAAATTTTTTTTGTTTTCTTATTTATTTTTATTTATTTTATTATTTTTTACACTGAAAAAAAAAAAAATAATTTGATCACTTTTATTCCTATTACAAGGAATGTAAACATCCCTTGTAATAGAAAAAAGCATGACAGGTCCTCTTAAATATGAGATCTGGGGTCAAAAAGACCTCAGATCTCATATTTGGGCTTAAATGCAAAAAATAAAAAATAAATAAAAAATGTCATTTTTTCAAATGACCAAAAAAAAAATTTGTCTCTTTAAGAGGCTGGGCGGGACTGACGTTTTGACGTCACTTCCGCCCAGCCGAGCTATGGGGACGGGCGAAGGAGATTTTTTCTTCAGTCTCGTCCCCGCTCACCAGCCGACAGCATCCGATCGCCTCCGCCGCTCCCGACGGCTCCGGTAAGCGGCGGAGGGCGCGGGAGAGCGGCGGGAGGGGGGGGCCCTCTCCCGCCACCGATAACGGCGATCTCGCGGTGAATCCGCCGCGGAGACCGCCATTATCGGATTCCAGACCGCGCACACTAAAAATGGATACCTCGGTTGTGACAGCAGCTGCTGCCGTTACCGAGATATCCATCTTTAAAAATAGGACGTACATCGTCGTGCGCAGGTCTGGAAGTGGTTAAACTTTGCATTTTCAGTTGAGGGGGTTTTAAAAGTATATTCATTATGTATGAAGTATATTCATTGTATAGCAAGTATTTATTATGTAGCAAAGAATGCATGTTCTTCACCAGAGGAATAACTCGATTCTTCAGGATCGGTGCAAGAAACCATGAAGGGCCATCTGACCCCTGACCGGGGCCCTTCCCACTGATCCCAGGGCCTTTTTACTCCCATTACAGGGGCCCTTTATTACAATCCCACAGAGGGATCCTTTCACATGTTCTGCAGATGGCCTCCTACTTGCTGTCTTGGTCCGCCACACGGTGACAGAACATCGTCAGGGTCTGGTTAAAAGTACAACCTTTATGACGCTAGTAGTTCCACCACTGCCTCCTGTCCTAATTTGACAGGTACGTGGGTGCATGTGTACGGCCTCAAATACAGACAGTGTACATTTGGGGCCACCCACCAGCACCTGCACACTTGTCAAATTAGGACCGGAGGCTGTGTTGATACAGCCACCACATCCCCATAGAGTAACGGTTGCTCCAGCTGCACAAACTGTTAATTTATGGGTCAGAGAACCTGTGTGAACGAGCCCTTAATTTTTAATATTATTATTATTATTATTTATATTTTTAATTATTTTTACATTATTTATTATTGTTGCAATTTTATTTTTTAAAACATTTTCCAAAATGCTTCTGGGATGGAAGGGACTCTGGTGAGATATTATGGATCTAAACAGACCACTGAAGTCTCACTTTTAAGACACAGAATGGGACTCTGGAAACATGTTCCCCAGTTTCTTTCTACATCCTCAGCTGCACAGAATGAATGAACAAGAAGAGTTCTGCACAGCTTTTCTGTTTATTCATAAACTCAAGTATAGTAAACAGTGTTTCCTATGCTTCAGTAATGAACATGGTGAGTGATGATCACTCACTGTGTGCCCATTAAGAGAAGGCTGGGGTCAGTAAATGACATATTTACTGGCCACTTCCTCTCTCTCCATTACTTGCAGCAGCTGGCGGGAAAGGGGAGAAGGAAATTGGGCAGAGCTGCAGGGGGCACACAAGGGGGGGTGGTCAGCAGGCCGCTTATTCATCTCCTCCGCCCCTCCAGTGCCACATTTTGACAGGTCCGCTTCCCAACTTCTGGGGACGGCGCTGCAGCAAAGTTTGGCCCCCCTTCTCCTTCCTCCACCACTGGGCCAATTAGAAAAGGCAGCGCACTTGACGCTTGCACAGTAGGGAACTGGCTGTGGGCACAGACACACAACCAATAGAGAGAGGATGCAATTGGAGGAATTGATCCCCTGTATGCAGCAATTGGGCAGGAGAGGAGGAGAAGCTTTAAACTGTTTCAGGCTGTGCTGTGCAGGGAATCAGATCCTATAATTGCCCCCCCCCCCCCACAAAACCTAATGTGACAACAACACAGCGGTCCATCGGTTCGATTTTAAAGCAAGTTCTAAAATTTTTGACCAAAGGACAACGGACCGATGGGCCGTACACACGGTCGGTTTGGACCGATGAAACTGGACTTCAGTCGGCTTTCATCGATTTGGACCGACCGTGTGTACGCGGCCTCAGAGTTGGAGATAAAGTGCATGTGCACTTTTATTGATGGTTAGAAAACATGAATGGAAAACTAAGTTCCATAGATTTCACAGATACATTTCGTCCATTTCTTCTTTAATTAAAGCAGCGTCCCCCCTCCAATGCCACATTTGGCTACGTTCAGGGGGGAAGGGGGAACAGGGACCTGTTTTTGACTGTTACCATTCCCCACTTCCGGAGATGGTGCCGCAGCAAAGCTCGACCCCCCTCCTCCTGCCTCCACCGCTGGGCCAATTAGAAAGTGCAGCACATGTGCGGTAGGGAAGCAGCTGTGAAGCCGAAAAGCTTCACTGCTGAGTTCCTTTACCAGCAATGGCGGTGTCTGCACCCGACAGACGATCCGAAGATCGGCTGCGTTGCCGACATTGTGCGCTCCTTGGACAGGTAAGTGTCCATATATTAGGGGTCACCAGATGCAGTATTTGTAGCTGCTGACTGTGTGGTGGGCAGACCACCGTTTTAAGGGTGCTTTACCTATAATAACAAGATCTATGGATTATGCATAGCTCAGAGCTAATAGGGACTCAAATTAATTTTGCCACAGAAGAATTATCGGATAAAAACTGTGAGTGGATGAAGCTTTCTGAGATGAAGAGTAGGACAGCACACATACAATACAATTAGATTTACTTTTCAGGCAATACGTTTTTACAAAAAAAATATTTGAAACTACTTTTTAAAAAAAAATTTTTTTTAGAATAAGTGAGGTGATAGATAAATGTAAGTCTTTATCCCTGTACACACGATCGGTCTATCCGATGAGAACGGTCTGATGGACCATTTTCATCGGTTAACTGATGAAGCTGACTGGTGGTCAGTCGTGCCTACGCACCATCGGTTAAAAAAACGATTGTGTCAGAACGCGGTGACGTAAAACACAACGACGTGCTGAAAAAAAAGTTCAATGCTTCCAAGCATGCGTCGACTTGATTCTGAGCATGCCTGGATTTTTAACCGATGGACGTGCCTACAAACGATTGTTTTTCTTTCTATCGGTTAGGTATCCATCGGTTAAATTTAAAAACAAGATTGCTTTTTTTTAACCTATGAATAAATAACCGATGGGGCCCACACACGATCGGTTTGGTCTGATGAAAACGGTCCATCAGACCGTTCTCATCGGTTTGACTGATAGTGTGTACGCGGCATAACTCTTAGCAGTCTCTTGTTCTTTCTATTTCTATTTACTTTACATCATATTACAAATGCAGACAAGAAGTCGATGTCGGAAATAAATGTAAGCCTGTATAGACCCCTATACCATATAAACATATACATGGTGATCCTATGGAGGCACTTCACCTAAATTTTTACTATATAGCCTTTCAAACTTGTCTTATTTCTAACTTAAAAATTCACGATGGTTGAATGATCAGAGAAATTGTCCCTAGAGACAATGTACTGATATACTGCAAATCATTACTAGTAATGTAGGCCAATGAAGCCATAAATGAAAACCTGTAGCCTTTTGCGGCATCTGCTTTTGAAATGCACAACCCTTTCAAAGTTTGAAATCACTATTTTCATTTAAATAAATCTGTGGCTTCAGTAGACTCTAAAAAGCTTCCCAGTAAGCACACCATCTGCTCAATCCTGATTTGTTACAAGATGGTTCCTTTGTAGATGGCAGCCTATTGCTTTATCCAAACAGTCATTTGTCTTGTCAATCATAGTTCAATCATGCAACAGTTTTTAAATCCAGTATCCATTGACGGTACCTTCTGTGAGTGTTACGATTACTGTTCACATGTCCTCTTCCTGTACATCCTGGTGTTGGACACTTTAATACGTTTTCATGCATGGCCAAAACTAATTAAAGAAAAAAAAGAATGATAGAAAACAACATCAGTAATTCTTACCAAATTAAGAAATAAAAAAAATATGTCAATCAAGGGAATTAACTAAAGAAGAAACAACACCAGTGGGGTAATTTTCACTTCCTTTCCAATGCCATTTTAAATAGGTTACATTGTTTGGTTTATTTGTAAAACTATAGCAATAAAAATGGTTGCTGCCAACAGCAGCCAGTAGGGTTGCAGTTTTTTATTGCTAAACTAGAGATATGAATTTTGTTGCTATGGGTAACATCTCTACTTTCGATTGCTTCAGATTTCCTACATTGAGTTGCTGCCCAGTTAGGGTTCATATCCTTTTCTTCTCTAGTTATTTTTGTTTTAAAAATTGTCCCTAGCTTTCTTTCAGCTTTGTCTCATGGGGTCTACAGACATAAGAGAATGCTTGCGTGAACATTCAAATATCTGCAGACATCCCTGAGACTTCTCAGGGGAAGAGTAGATTGGCTGCAATGGCTTCTCTCAGTCAGTTGCTATTTTTTTTACCTGGTATTGGGGTGCCTGTAGAATGCTTATTTTGCTCTACAGAATCAAACATGCACATATTCCTCAGTGGCCAGATTGTCATGTAATGTATTAAGGCATTAGATAACTGTTGACTATAGTTGACTATAATGCTAAAATACTGCTCAAAGAAGACCTACCCCCCTTCCTTAACAGTCCTGACTACATTAATGCAGGCTATCTAGTAAAACTTTTAACATTAGTAGTACTTACCTGCCTCCTTGCACTGTTTCTCCATTCTCAGAACTCTGTCCCTACTGTCTATCAAAATCCGAAGATGTAATTTTAAAAAATGGCATCAGTAGGGCAATAGAAACTGAGGAAGAAGAAGCTGACCATCAATGATGTTTTTTTTAATGACATCACAAGATTTTGACCGACAGTAGGGACATAGTGCTGAGACTGCTTGAAAAAAAGGACTTTCCCCCAAGACCACTGGAAGAAATGCATTCTTTTCTAACAGATCATAGTATGGCGCATTCATCAGATGAGTTGAGAGACATCATGTGCTTCATCTGGTGCATGCACCGTATTACATTACACTATTCTGTTGAGAGAAAACATATTTTTTCCAAGATCCCAAGATTTTTCAGGGGGAGAAAGATGAGATCTTCCTGGAAGGCACTGGTGACAAGCCCTCCAAGAGGGCTTCTATGAAGTCAGGGCTACATTCACAGTGCCTCACTTAACCATGTCCACATATTTGCTTGCATTAGTGCAAATACAGCTGTGTACGGCACAGTTACCAGCTTCTAAGGGAAAGCCTCCAATTGCTGCTTGCAATCTGGAGCTTTCCGATCATGTGACCGACGTGACAGCTAATCACTGCGGTCACATGATCATAAATCTCACCCCAGGCACCGGTTCCAAGGGGTTAAGGATGTGTAATGAATAACATGCAGAACTGCATGCACCTAAGATTTTTTACTTTAGGGGGGAAGAGTCCACTTTGATGCACCTTCAACAGTGCTAAAGAGAAAACACGTACAATGGAACCTCGGATTGCGAGTAACGCGGTTAACAAGCTTTTCGCAATACGAGCAACTATTTTTTTTAATCCTGACTTGGTTTGCGAGTGTTGTCTCACAAAACGAGCAGGATTCAAGCCTCTGTGGTGTGCAGTACCACATTTGGCCAAAAGTGGGGGGGGCGCTGGTGACACTCAGAGATGTTCTGAAATACTCGTAAACACTCAGAAATGCTCAGTTTTCAAGTGTTTCTGAGCCTTTTAAAGGGTTTCTAAATGCAGCAGAGCGATCTCTGAGTATTTCGGAGTCTCTCTGGCACCTCCCCACATCTGGCCACATGCAGTATTGCAGGCCGTAGAAGTCAATGTGGAACAAATTATTTTAGTTTCCATTAACTTCTGTGGGGAAACTCGCTTTGAAATGTGAGTGCCTTGGATTACAAGCATTCTCCTGGAACAGATCAGGCTTGTGATCCAAGGTTCCACTATACAAGTACCTATGTTAGTCTTCAAATCAGTTTGTGTGTGTCTTCTTTGATCCCATGGCCAGGCTGTTTAAGGGTCTTTGACTTCTGCCCAAACTAATATGTTCCCTCATGGTGCTAAGTTCCATACATTTTATTCAACTGTCAATGTCCTGGCCAAAACTAATTGTTAAGCTAAAAGACACATCTGACATAATTTCTATAAAAAATAATATCGTTATTGCACTTTAATAATATCCATTTAATTTTTCTTCACAAGCTCTTTGCATTTAAAAATATTTGAATTAAAAATAACATGAATTCAGTCTCACAAGTGAGAAAAGTATAAAATGTACCTTGCATGTAGCATCAGTATAATCAATTAGTCTTATTTAAATAAAGAAAATACTCATTGTATTTGATGTTATGTGGTATAGATTTTTTTTATAACTGCTTTGTAATCAATTTTGTTATGAATGTAATTTAATTTCAGATGATGAGGCAGCTTTATGGTTGCATGTTAATTGGGTAATATATTAAATAATTTTCTATCATGACACAGTTTCTACTATCATAAATACTGATAAATAAACTGTAAATTCTGTTGAAGAATTAAATCACTCTCTGGCATAGCAGATGGATAAATAAAGATTTGTAATACTTATCTTTCCTGGAGAGAATACTCTCAGACTCTATCCAGGTTAGGCTTTTGGTCACAAGAAATGTGATGAAGGGAATGATATGCCAATCTAAACTCTGCTCCTACCCGTCAACATCTATCACATTATTTAGTGTGGCAGAATTTGGTTATTTGAGCTGAATTTTCTTCAGGAAAGGTATCTCAGTTGCTCAGACTATTAATATATACTGTATATATTCCAGCAAGGCCGGTTACATAGCTTTATGTAAAGGTGTACTGTAGATATTTCATTTTTTGAAGAGATAGTAAATATTTGAAGTGTACATTTAAATGTTATATCTCGCAAGTATTTATTCACATAGCAAAATGCTTGCGCCTGGGTTCATAAGGTCTCCTACATGCTATTGCTTTGACCTTTCTCAAAGGCTGACATTCTGCCTGCTTGGTTTAAAAAGAAGAAGACTTTTTTAAGGCCAAAAACCTCAGTCATACAGTGGGCAAATCATAGAACTGGAGTATCCAAAAGCTATAACAAGTAAGGCGGTGATTCCAAACACCAATTTACACCCATCAATAAATACTTATTTTGGGTGGACTGACCCTTCAACAGTTATAAGACATTACACTGAAGGCATAATGTATATGCTTTTTGCTTTGCAAGGGAATTTTCCCTGCACTTAGTGAGTGTGGTAAACATTCACTTTGCAAAGATCTTGTGCATGGAAAATGAAAAACAGAATTTTTGCTTGCACGTGATTGGAGGACGGAAGTCAACAGAATTTTGCCCCATTCACTATGCTAAGGAAAAATGTTTTTTTTGTCAAGTGAACAGCCCATTTCCCAAAAGTAGGTTAACCCCAATGTGCATGTTTGGTGATCATGATTAATCACTAAGTTTATTTACTGACTTTCTAAAGGCACTCGAACTTTATGAGGACACCCAGATAAACTACGATGATGTGGGTAGAGTCCAGTCACATGACCTGTGCCATCACAGCCTGGGATAGGGCATTTGGTTTCACGTTTATCAGAGCGTAGAGAACCTAAAAGAAAAAAATAATGTCCTTTTAAGCTTCAAATCTAACAACACTAAACCAACACTTTTATATCCAAAGGTAGCCAAAGTCTTCATTGAGTATTATGTAGTACATCTTTTTTCTTTTTTTTTATTCCATCTGAATCATAGGTCTGACCAATCAAAACATCTCAGTTATTTGTTTTAAAACAAATTCTTAATATAGTGCAGTTCTAACAACCCGAGACCTTGGTTTTACTGTGATTATGACATGGGTCAGTTATAATTGATATAATTGTGTAACATTGGACAATTTAATTGAGTAGATCTGAATATCCTACCATAAGCATACAATAAATAAATCTATCTTGGTAACATAAACTATGTGTTGAAGCTTTATCAAGACTTAAGTTAAAGTTCACCTGTACCCAGGCTATGGGCATTACGGGATGTACAGTACATATTAATAACAAACAGTAATATATTTTTAAAACAAGCCATCCCTAACCTTTCTAGCTGCTTTAATGGTTAAGTAATTAATTCTCAAAGATTACAACAAACTCTGTAAAGTAAGTTTAAATTGGACCTTCCCTCCCCTAAAGCACTTTGGAACTTTTAAACCTTCCCTGCCCCTATAATCGTAAGACACATATTTTTTCTGTTTAGCTTTTTTAATTATTTGTGTGCCCTGACCATTCCCCTACCCCCTATTTTGCCGGGAATAATGTGTACCCCATGCCAGTAATCTGGCATACCAGTACTGGGCAGCACAGCATTGCCATCTAGCAGCACTAGGGTCGTCATTTCAAATCCCAACCACGACACTACCTGCCTGGAGTTTGCATGTTTTCCTTGTGCCTGCGTGGCTTTCATCCGGCTTCCTCCCACACTCCAAAGACTAGCTGGTAGATTAATTTGATCCTGTCTAAATTGCCCTGGTGTATGAATGTGAGTTGGGGACTTTAGAGTGTAAGCTTCTTGAGGACAGGTACTGATAAAAATGTGCAATATATATGTAAAATGCTGCATAAATGTACAGTGCTATATAAGTATCTGTAATTAATTAAGTCTCCTGAGATATTTGTGTAAGATATCCAGGAGGCATCAGCTTATAGAGAAGGGCAAACCCAGAGGCGCACCATTGGAGGTGGCTGCAAGAACCCTAAAGAGACAGCTGGTTCCCAATGACATCAGAAACAAAGGAGGTGGTGTGGACAGGGGATCAGATAATCACAGAAGAACAATGGTGGATTGGCTGGGCAGGTGAGTATGCTATTTGAGCTCAACTCATTCAAAAAAGTAAGAGGGAATTCAAAGCACAACATTTTGTAAAACATTTTGAAGCCCCCCAAGCAATTATAGATGTTCGCAAAGCAGAGGCCCTGGAGAATAAAATATTGGCAGCTGCATACAAATGTGTATTTTAAACACATAGATGCACCAAAATTTGCTTTGGTGTACACAAACACAATATAATATACTGTATTTATCGGTGTATAACACGCACAGGCGTATAACACGCACCCCAACTTTAAGAGGGAACTTTCAGGAAAAAATTTTCCACAGCCCACTGCGTATAACACTCAGGCACAGTTTACCCTCTATTTTCAGAGTAAAAAAGTGAGTGTTATATGCCAATAAATACAGCATTTTTTTTATCTAACATATTGCATTGTAATCAGTAAATAGATACCCAACATGTGAAGCCTTAAAATTGTGCAAATCCATGAAATGGCACAATCAATGGTACCCAAAATTGTTCATAAACAATGTTTAAACGTCTTTATGGGTTGTCAGTTTAGAGTTGACTATGAATTATGGCCATATAGTGTTTGCTCTCACCTGGATGTTTGCGGCGATATATCACATGTGTGGCACAATTGCATTTACATACACATGCATGCCCTATGTATGCATTTGTGTGCATGGGGTGACATGGGTGCTTTAAAATGTGTTTTTTAATATTTTTATTTATTAGAGCGAAGTTCCACTCAAAAGTTGAAGTTCCGCTTTAAGCACTTGTCACCCCATTACATGCTATATTTGGGATGTCATTTTTTTTGGAGGGGGGGGGGGGGCGGAATGGGTACCTAGTTTTGACAGGTACCCAGCTTCCACTTCTGCTCAGGCTGGGACTCGAGTGGAAGTTCTCCTCTCCCCCTCCCCCTGCAATCTTCTGGGACAGGTCACAGGTCCCTGAAGATTGCCTGGCCATTGAGGAGGCGCAGAATGACTCGTGCATGTGCAATGTGCACCCGGCTGTGAAGCCTCAAGCTGTCACAGCTGGGCGCCCACACTTGTAATGCCAGCACCGGGGAGAGGTGTGGGAGAGAACCAAGGGTTTGGGTGGCCGCATCCCTGGATCATGGGACAGGTGAGTGTGTGTTTATTAAAGTTCAGCAGCTACAATTTTTGAAGCTGCTGACTTTTAAAAAACACAACAATGTCTCAGAACTCTGCTTTAAATTATATGTATTTTTTTATAACTTTTCTTGAACTAATTTATATTTGTTTCTATAACAAGGGCTGTATTAGACCCCAATGTCTCCTTATAGCCTCCACAAAATAGGGGATAGTTTCATGGCACTAGTAATAGCGGCGATCTTCAATTTTTATCATGACCGCTATATTGCAGCAGACACATCGGACACTTGTGACACTATTTTGGGACCATTGTCATTTATACTGCTATAAAAATGCACTGATTACTGTGTAAATGACACTGGCAGTGACGGAGTTAAGCAGTAGGGGGCAAGGAAGAGGTAAAGTGTGTCCTAGGGAGTGATTCTAACTGTCAGGGGGCTGGGCTACCAGTGACATGGCAGTGATCACTGCTCCCGATGACAGGGAGCAGTAGATCTTTGTCCTGTCACCAGCCAGAACCCGGAAATGATTGTTTACAAAGGCATCTCCCCGTTCTGCCGCTCCATGACATGATCAAGTCCCATGGGCACAGTCACGGAGCTTGCGGCTAGACAGCAGATTCAAAGCAACATACTGGTATGCCATTGCCATGCCATTCTGCCAACGTATGTCAACAGTAGGCAGTTGGAAACTGGTTAAAACTACTTTTTCAGAATATGTAAATACTTTAATTTGCATAGTCTTGGCACAGGTACACATTATTGATTATGCTTGATCATAAATCTTGAGTATTCCAAATAGAAATAGTTGCTATGGGCAACTCAGATACAGTTGTTTTAAACCAGGGACTGTTTATTGATTGTGTACTGGCTGGAAGGGCAAAACGGCTCGTGAAAGCTGAATTAAAGATGTACCCTTTAACATGAAATGTGAATTTGCACTGCTACAATCCTAGCACATTCATTATACTCTGCTATGATAAATCAGGTAGTAGATCCAATGGCACTCATTTTCACATTTGAAACCCTACCATACTGTAAAAAAATAAATAACATAGAAATGAGATAAGTACACGACAACCAACTAAGTTTAGTCTTATGATGTTTTATCAGCAACACCATTTATTTTCTCCAATGTTTATACACTACACCCTGTTAGATTCTCTTACTTTTGTTGCAATATATTTGTCGCCCTGCTACATCAATAACTTTTGTCTGTCTTCTTTCTCTTGCTAGATGCTCCAGGAGAAACATGTCCAGTTCTTTGTAAGTGCTGTGAAACATGTGTCCTTGTTCTGCTTCTATAGTTATTGCTTGCTCAAGCAGACTCAAGTTTCCTTTTGTTTTATCCAAATCCACAGATTCTTCTGTAATAATCGAGAGACATTTATCATCGTCGTCACTCTTGGTGATCTGCTGGTGACTGGTGATGTCAGGCTCTGATAGATCTATTGATGAGTTGCTTTCAGTTTCTGATAGTTTCTCATGTTTAATGTTCATTTCTCCCTTGTGCTTATTGACATGACTGAATGTGTCCTTTGCATGGTCCTGTGCATTGAGCTCTGAGTAACTGGAAGAACTGTCCCACCCATTTTCAGATATGTCAGTGCTGCGGTTATTGTCTTCAGGTGAAAATGGTGGAGAGTCATTTTGCTTGGATAACTGCATTCCATAACTTTCTTCAAGACTTTCTATATTTGTTTTAGTTGATTTAATAACACTTCCTGTATGGTTATCTGTCAGTGTCTCTTTTACTGTCCTTCCCAGCAATGATGGATCAGTGATAAGATTCTGATAACAGGTCTTTGCCTCGGTTGTATGGGTGGTCACACCAGTTGACTGCACAATAATTGTACCTATACAAGACAAAAGACAGACATTAAAACCTCTACAAACTTTGTAATATATATATATATATATATATATATATATATATATATATATATATATATATATATATATATATATACCATATATACTCGAGTACAAGTCGACCTGAATAAAAGCCGAGGTACCTAATTTTACCACAAAAAACTGGGAAAACGTATTGACTCGAGTATAAGCCTAGGGTGTCCATCTGCATGCCTCACTGTGCCTCACTGTGTCTCACTTTGCCTCACTGTGTCTATGTGCATGCCTCACTGTGCCCATGTCTCACTGTGCCCATGTCTCACTGTGCTCATGCCTCACTGTGTCCATGCCTCACTGTGCCCATGCCTCACTGTGCCCATGTCTCACTGTGCTCATGCCTCACTGTGTCCATGCCTCACTGTGCCCATGCCTTCACTGTGTCCATGACTCGACTGACGTTTAACATGGCAGTCTATAGAAGGGGTGACTGGGTTTGAAAAATCGATGCTCCCCGGCCGTAGGTCCCCCAGTCAACAAACTTTGCACACTTGTAGAGAAAGAGTGGGGCTACATGTGTGCCAAGTTTGGGGTCCAGCGGACTTACGGCCGGCCAGAACCTGGTGCCCAAAATCCAGTAGATCAGGTGCAAAAACGTGAGTATAAGCCGAGGGGGGGGGGGGCATTTTCAGCACAAAAAAATGTGCTGAAAAACTTGGGTTATACTCGAGTATACATATGGTATATAAGCTCAACGTCTTCAAGCAGTACTCAGGTAAAGTGTATCTAAAGGCAAAACATTTTTTGGATAGAGTGGATAACCATGGGAACCTTTTTTTAATAATTGATATAGTCTTTTTGTGTGACTGCTGTAGCACTTTATAACTAAGCTGGTTCCTGAACCCTCCTAATTTCTTGAAGAGTCCCACCATTCAGATGGACATTTTCACAACCCCTAAAATGTGTTGGGTGTAGTAACTTATTTCATTTTAATTATGGACAAATACATTTATTTTTCTGTATCCTTCAGCAATTAGTGTGCCACTCATACGTTTTTTTTTTTTTAAATGTTTGAATTCCTCCCAGTTTGCTCTTCAAGGCCCCCCAATATGCTTAAGCTGCCAGAGCATCAAGGAGGTTCATGTATCACTCCCTGTTTAATCATACATGTTATTGCCTCACATCCATATACATTAAAAAGGTTTTATTGCTGCCTGGGAAAATTCACGCTCTTTATTAGTATCCATTGTCACTAGAACTGAAAATTAGGTAAAAATTCAAAGTTAAGCCAGTTATAGATGGATGGAATCTTCGCCAGTTCAGCAGGGACCGGCCAAGATTCAATCCATCTATGGGCAGTCTGGTTGTATTGAACTCAATACATTAATTTCAGAAAAATCAACCCGTAATATTTGATTACTGCCTGTAGCCGCTAGCAGTGATCATTGTGTTCTGCCAACAGGGAAGGCTCCCCGCTTGCAGAACACAATAACACTGTGGAAAATTGCATCGTCTATGGCTTGCTTTAGAGTTGTCACTAGAACAGAGGGAATTATTTCAATGGAGTGTTCGTCAGGTTGACAGCTGTCTAATGCCCTGTACACACGATCGGAATTTCCGTCGGGATAAACTCGGACAGAATTCCATTCACGCTGTCCTGCATACACACTGTCAAACCAAATTCCGACCGTCGAAAACGCAGTGACGTACAACACTATGACGAGCCGAAAAAATTAAGTTCAATGCTTCTGAGCATGAGTCGACTTGATTCTGAGCATGCATGTTTTTTTCTCCGTTGGAGTTCCACACAGACGATCGGAATTTCCGATCGAAAAAAAATAGAACATGTTTCTCTTTCTAAACGCTGACGGAAAAAAGTCCAATGGGGCACACACACGGTCGGAATATCCGATGAAAAAATTCCATCTGACTTTTTCCATCGGAAATTCCGATCGTGTGTTAGAGAGGATTTCTGCTACTTTTAAAAGATTTCCTCTTGTTTCCTATTTTGTCGACTGGACAGGAAATAAAGAGATATGAAATGAAGGAGCCTGGTAGGTAGTAAAGAAAAGGAATGTACCACATCCAATATTAAATAGGAAGTACAAAAGAAAAACGGGTTGGGCTTTATAGTTACTCATAGACTACACAGCAAATACTGGTAAAATTGTACATTTTTATTTGAGAAAGGTTTGTTTGAAGATAAAGTATGTGATATAAAACCAAACACAAGAAATTATCTCTTCCATGCATAGTTCCCCCCTTATTCAGTCATATACAACTATATTAACTAGTTACATCATATCATGCAGCTCAAGTTTCTTCAACACGTTTCATGGGGCAAGCTGCTTCATCAGGAGAATGGAGGAGTTGAAGAGGTGATCATATCTCTAGATCAGGGATATACAATTAGCAGACCTACAGCTGTTGCAGAACCACAAGTCCCATGAGGCATAGCAAGACTCTGACAGCCACAAGCATGACACCCAAAGGCAGAGGCATGATGGGAGTTGTAGTTTTGCAACAGTTGGAGGTCCACTAATTACATATCCCTGCTCTAGATAATCACCTCTTCAACTCCTTCACTCTCCGGATGAAGCAGCTTGCCCCATGAAAGATGTTGAGGAAACTTGGATACACCCTTTCAGCTCTCATTTTGATGTAATGTTAAATTATCTTTAAAAACTTTATCTAATATATTTTTACACTTTTAACAGTATTTACTGTGTAGTCTATAGGGATTAATTAAAGCTGTATTTATTGGCATCTAACACTCACTTTATTACCCTGAAAATAGAGGGTAAATTGTGCCTGCGTGTTATACGCAGGGGGCAGTGGAACGTTTTTTTCCTGAAACTTCCCTCTTAAAGCTAGGGTGTGTGTTATACGCCGATAAATACAGTGATTTTAATTGTTTTACTTTCTAGGAAATCTCCCTAATGGAGACAGGCAAAAAACAAAAACCTAAATGTAATTTTAACCATTCCTTACACTATCAAAAGCTAATAAAGAGGCTTTGGATCTAAAAACAAACAAAAAACAAACCCAAAAAAAAACTGCTGAGGAAAATACAAATCTGACTTTTCTGAATTCTCCTTCTGTAAAAGCAATTCCCTGACTCTGTTTATGATCCTGTAACTGTATTTTTCTGCACCGCTAACTCTTGTTCCTGATCGGTGACTCAGAAAGGACTGAAGGCAGGGAATTATGTGACTGGCAAGCAACCTGCTTTTCTGGAAGGATATGAAATGCCATCCCTTGTATTTCTAATAGTAATGTACTGTGGCAGCCTTTTTCAACCATGGTGCCCAGGCACCCTGGGTGGCCTTAAGGTTTCTTCAGGGGAGCCTTGGCAAAAGTGCCTAAAAATTGCCCAAAAATGTTATACAAACCAGCGTGTGACTAAAGCCTTTTAGTTGCATAAAGCCACAGGTTTTCATTGAGCTCCATTACAACTATCAAGCTGCTTGCGTCCTAATGACCAATGGCATCATCGGTTGATATGGAGGATGTCAGTCGCCTGCATAGCATCCTTGTTTGACCCTCCCCTGCCCCTCTCCATCAGCATAGGGTTATATTTTCTGAGTGATGGAGAAAAACTGAGGGAGAAGAGAAACATTGGAATACTAGCCAGTACCAGTTTTCAAAAGTGTATTTGCTTTGGAAGAATAAATCACCTCTAATGCCGCGTACACATGATCGGATTTTCTGTCGGAAAAATCTTGGATGGTTTTTCCGATGGAATTCCGCTCAAGCTTGGCAGGCATTCACACGGTCACACAAAAGTTCTCTGAACTTCTGACCGCCAAGAACGCGGTGACGTACAAAACTACGATGAGCCAAGAAAATTAAGTTTAATGCTTCCGAGCATGCGTCGAATTGTTTCCGAGCATGCGTCAGAAATTTTGCGTGTTGAAATTGGTACAGACGATCAGATTTTCTGATAGGATTTTTTTCCGGCGAAAGATTTGAGGACCAGCTCTTAATCTTTTGTTGGCGGAAATTCCGACAGCAAAAGTCTGATGGAGCATACACACGGTCGGAATTTTGGACCAGAAGCTCACATCGGACTTTTTTTGTCGGAATTTTTGATCATGTGTACAGGGCATAGCATTGGTGGGGGGAGAGCCGGAGACACTCCGGGTGTCTCTGGCTCCTCCCCCACCTCTGGCCACATGCGGTACTGCATACACTAGCTGTGACACTGGAACAAATTATCTGAGTTCCCACTGATTCCTATGGGGAAACTCGCTTTGATATACGAGAGCTTTGGATTACAAGCATTCTTCTGGAATGGATTATGCTTGTAATTCAAGGTACTACTGTAGTTGGAATTCCTTATTTATTTCTTCGGACATTCGGATGCATGCGAATGTCCCAAAGATGCAAAATTTGACCGAATTTTGATTTGTTATGAAACGAATTGCACATGTCTAGTGCCTTAAAGTGCAGTTCCCGGGCATCATTTTTTGTTTTACAAGCTAAAATTAATCACATTAAATAGTCCCTAAAACATATTAATAGCTCCCCAATTGTTCCAGAAATCATTTCAAACACTTGCCTTATATCCTCCAGCTCATGTTGTGGCTGTATCCATCATATGTGTGGGCATGTGAAGCCCAGTTCCTTTTTCTTCCTGGTTTTCAGGGAGAGGTGCATGCTGGGCGATTTTTAGGCACAGTAATGCCCAGAGACTCCTGGGAAATGAGTGTCATTATTTCCCAGGAGGCAATGGGGTCTTAGGACATGAAGTTAAACCATCTAGGACTAGGAAGTAGACAGATTATGAAATATGCCTAGTAACAGGCAGATAGAAGTGAATAAAAAAAATGATTTACATTTTTTATTTTTTTACATTAAAGACAAGCTGTTAATAGAAAGTACATTTTTAGGGTGGAACTCCGCTTTAAGACTGTCCATTGATTTTAAAGGGGGGGCCTTGACTGAAAAAAAGGTTGAGAAACACTGTACTATGTTACTGAGAACAAAGTGGACTCTACACCCCAATTTTTATAATGCTATAGTTCTGACTCAGTAAGAAACATGCTGGACCTCTGTAGGGTGACCACTGCTTACCCTCAAACAGCATGCTGACAGTGGATAGACTTTCAAAGAACAAAAAAAAACTATACAACTTTGAACACATTTTTATTCACCTGGAATGTATTTATCTGATTTAATCTGAAGGTTCAATTGGACTTGAAAATCTTAGGGCACTCACCTGTGGCCATAGCAAATCAAAAGTAACCCTTGTGTTTTCAATTACTATCCAATGACCTCTTATCCTTTTTGTGATTTGCTACTAAGGAATAGGGATGAGCTGAACACCCCCCTGTTCGGTTTGCACCAGAGCCTTCGAACGGACCGAACGTTCGCGCGAACATTTAGAACCCCATTGACGTCTATGGGACTCGAACGTTCGAATTCAAAAGTGCAAATTTTGAAGCCTAATATGCAAGTTATTGTTGTAAAACGTCTTTGACTTGGTGTTTACTGGCCGTGTGCTCTGTAGTTTGCACCTAAAGCTACTTGGTGTGTACCGGCCGTGTGCAGAGGCGGCTCTAGGCTTTGTGAGGCCTTAGGCAAAACTTGACATGGGGCCCCACTCACACCCATGAAGGGAAAAATAATTCAAGGACAAGAGCCTCTTCCCCTCAACCCTGGCCGGTTTTTGTGGGGGTCTGCAGGCAGGGGGCTTATTGGAATCTGGAAGCCCCCCAGATCCTGCTCTTTAATAACCAAGGGGAGGGGGCCACCCGGTGATGTCATCTGTTGAACCCACCCCCTTGTGACATCATTGACCGAGGGCATGCTGGGTCATTGACGTCACAAGGGGTGGTGTCAGCGATATTCACTGGTTGTTAGGGATGCTGGCGGCCCCGCTCCTGAGGGCTCTTAAAGCTGCCTGAGCACAGCTGCGTTAAGGTCCCCTGTCCCTCAAACCTGGGGTAATGCATTGGGTAAGTTAGGCGGCCGCGAGGCCCCTGTGAGTGCGAGGCCTTAGGTGACTGCCTAATTTGCCTAATTACATGTGAAAACGTCTTTGAGAACCCTGGTCTTGCCCCAGGGAACATGTATCAATAGAATTTTTTTAAAAAAAAACAGTTGTTTTTTTCAGGACTGAAAAAATTACCGTTTTTAAAACTTTTTTTTCATTGATACATGTTCCCTTGGGCAGGACCCAGGTTCTCAAAGATGTTTTCACAGGCATACTATAGACACCCAGCAGGTACAATATTTAAAGGAATTTTTCATTTTTTTTTAATTTAAGCATAATTAAAATCACTGCTCCTGAATCTTTAGGTGCAAACTACAGAGCACACGGCCAGTACACACCAAGTAGCTTTAGGTGCAAACTACAGAGCACACGGCCAGTACACACCAAGTAGCTTTAGATGCAAACTACAGAGGACACAGGCAATAAACCACATAACAATACTGCAGCTAGCACAATCACCTGCCTGCCAGTAAATTAGGAAGAACTGATCTAGCTAAACTATACAGTGTATAAATATATGTACAACACCTGGGATGTATATATATCCTCTACACACTGTAACATTAACTGACTAGCCTGCCTGCCTGCTCTATCTACCTGCAAAAAATGACACTCTCTCGGTCTCTCTCTGTCCTCTCTTAACCACCGCAACACACTACACAAGGCCGACCTGCAGGTGGCCTTTTATAGTGTGGGGCGTGTACTAAACCCCCTGAGCCATAATTGGCCAAAGCCACCCTGGCTCTCTGTTTTTTGCAAGCTGTGATTGGCCAAGCATGCGGGTCATAGTGCATGCTTGGCCAATCATCAGCCAGTGATGCCGCAGTGAATTATGGTCTGTGAAACGTAACTCGAATTTGGCACGAACGACCCATTTTGTTCATATTTCGACGAACGATTGAACACACGATGTTCGAGTCGAACATGAGTTCGACTCAAATACGAAGCTCATCCCTACTAAGGAACAATATCAAATTGTATATTCCCATGGTAGAATACATTCTACTGTTTTCTTAATGCAATTTAATATCCCAACCAGGACCAAGCCCTATGAAACAGCTTTGTTTGTAAAGTGGCTGGGGAGAAAAACCAGCATTAAATTAACAACCTAAAATCCCATCACTTGCTGCAGAGTCTTTCAATGAGCCGTGCGTATTTCATAGACCTTTGTTTTCATTAGATTTCTGCTAAAGTTCTGCAGCCAGGAAACTTTAATAAATATCTCTATCTGTGTTAATTATCATGTTTCTGTCAAAATGACAATATGAACTGGAAAAAAATGGAGAAAAGCAGCAGGTTGTAGCAACCCGGATGAGAGGGTATAATGATAGCAGACAATACCGCTTTTATGCTCCACTGCAATCCTTATAAACAGCTCTGCAGACAAGGGCACTCACGAAAAAAAGTCTACATTATGTATCTTTCTTGTAATTATCCCCCTAAAATCAACAGTGAACTGCCAGGATCAAGTAAATATTGTCATAGTAACTAAAAGCATTTTTGGAAGAAGTCACAACACTAGCCCTTTTAATAACTTTGATTATAGATGGCGTTCTTTTGTTTGGATCTATTCACTCTAAACCAAAAAAAAAAAAATTTAACATTTTGCATCCTAGAAAATAGACTGCATAAAGAGCCACATATCATTCGGCACAATGGCCTATCATCTCTAGATTTCACATCCAACAAACTCCAGTTTTAAATAATAAATTAAACATAGTCTAAAATGCAAATGAAGTTTTTCTCAATAACACTGCAAGCTATTGAGAGATGGTGTAAAGGGTTATGATAATTTTAAAGTATTATGAACTGGAGAAAACAAATAAAAAGCATTTTCTGTGAATATGCTCAATTCATTGAACTATTCTCTCAATCCACTTAACTACCCACATGTGTACAATAATGATTTATAGACATTATGCCTAATTATGCATATTTGGGCTGTGTTAAAGTGCCTAACAAAAGCTCTGGAAAGCAACAATTACCTCTGTTGCTTAGTTACATAGTTTAAAATATTCCTATTAAGTGCAGATTACAGGGGGTAGATATGCACATGTGCGGCCCAATGCATTTCACTTTTCTGTTGCCAAACTGTTAGCATTTTGGGACGTTTCCAACTTACCTAATGTTCGGTTCAACTGTTTGTTATGTGTTAAAAGAAAAAATATTTATTAATTATATTTAAAAGAATAGGATTCATACAGTGAGTGATGATTTGAATTCTGCAAAGAGCAGTTTTACCCAAACCTTACAGTTCTCACTTTTAAAGGACTCCTGCTGTGTTCCAACCCTTGTAAGCTGAATACAGAATTTGGCATGCAGATAAAATAAGGGATAACAAGTAGGGACATTTTTTTTTTCTTTTTTTACTTCCTCATTTCCCTTCAGTTAGAAAATTGTGGCTTAGCATTAGACTTGACTCTATTTTTACAATTATACATTTAGCTTCCCACATTAGAAATGCATTTATTTTTCATAATAAAATAATTAATGGAAAGAACAGTTTGACATATATACATAATTTATAATTTCAATACTTTGCTGACATATTATGGCATTGATGAATTAAATTTTATTTGGAATGCTAATGTAGAGCCTATTTAGAGAGTGGAACTAAGCAGGGTAAATAAATGACTGCTCACATCACTCTCATCTACAGTAGTTGTGGACCAATGATATACTCAGCAGAAATATGATAAGTGACAACTACCTTATAAAGTCATATAAAAAAATAAAAAATAAGGAAAAATCTCTCTCCCTGTATGATAAGTAGTCCACTTCAATACCACAGTTAAACCTACTTAAGTATGTATTCTTGAAGGGGTTGTAAACCCTCATGGTTTTTCATCTTAACCTCCCTGGCGGTATGATTCTGTCTGGAATTACGTACCAAAAGCGGTACAATTATTTTGCAAGGAAATTTGGTGTTTTATACTGTAGGCCTGCAATTCTTAGGAATAACTCATTTAAATCTGACCAAACAAGAGTCTAGTAGGCATCCCGGGTATGATTTTTTTTAAAAAACAAAATTATAAATTATAATATAATAAATAATTATAAATAATTATAACAAAAAATAATATATTTATAATAAAAATTATTCAATAATGTAATCAACTCAAAATCACTGAAATTTGCTCAGTTGCAGAATTGTCGCTGTCATTACTTAAATTTTTTTATGACGAATTTCCCCACAAATCGCTATCGCTCAATTCTGCAAGTGATTCTAATTTATTATCGCTGTTTTCTAGCTGCTCTAAAACCATTTTTGACATAAAGGGACACTTTTGGTTGCTATGGACAATCTACAGTTTGCAGTCAGAAAGAACAGTTTTTATTATATAAAAGAACATGTAGGGCACTGGGCAGACCACTAGGGACAAGGGGAGGGTGTATTTTTTACATACAGTACTGTAAACTAAAAGATTACAGTATACTGTATGTAATGTGTTTGTTTATTTTTATTGAATTTGGCGCCGTTCTCCGCTCCCGTGCGTCGTAACGTCGCAGGGAACGGAGATCGGCGGCACACAGGGACACTGTGAATCGAGCGAGGACCCGCTCGCTCACACAGCAGGGATGCATCGCAGGATCCAGGGACAAGGTAAGTAACTTTGTCTGTGGATGCTGCGAGCACGTAAGCCGCGCCACTGCACATCTACCCCGAGCGTGACTCGGGGATACCGATCCTAGCATGGAAAAACCACCCCGAGTCACGCTCAGGGATACCGCTAAGGAGGTTTATGCATTCTATGCATTAAGGTGAAAAAACTTGTTTTAGTGCTGCAGCCCCCCAGTGCCCCCCTCCCCCCGTTTTACTTACCTGGACGCTTTTATCTTCTGTTCAGGAACGTGCACACCATCTGTAGCTGGTGTCTCTTGTCCCGATTGGATAGATTGATAGCAGTGCAGCCATTGGCTCCCACTGCTGCCAATCGAATCCAATGACGTGGACGCCGGGGGTGGAGCCAAGTATGGCATTCGTATCTATAGACGCAGGATGCTGGACTCGGGTGCGTGCCCGTAAGGTAACCCCCCAGGAGAGTGCTTTTCCTAGGTTATCTGAAGTGAGGAGGAGCCACGAGTGCCGCTGGGGGACCCCAGAAGTCAGTGTTCGGGGGCCACTCTGTGCAAAACGAGCTGCACAGTGGAGGTATGATATGTTTTTTTTTTCTTAAATGATCCTTTACAATCATGTTGCTCTTAACAACTCCAAATCTCCTAATTCCTAAATTTCTTTTTTTTTTCTTTTGTTGCTGTGATCCGACTTCCTGTTAGAGCATGGGTGCTCAACCTGTGGCCCTTTGGCTGTTGTCAAACTAAAATTCCCATCATGCCTCTGCCTTTGGGAGTCATGCTTGTAACCGTCAGCTTTGCAATGTCTCATGGAACAGTATAGTTCAGCAACAGCTGGAGGGCTACAGGTTGAGCACACATGTGTTAGAGGGTGGATACATTTGTTCTCCATGGTCCCATTATATGTAGGAACATAGCCACCTTCTCTTGCTCACTCCCAAAGATGTTTATGGACTAGTGTTGGATGAACGGTTTGGCCCGATTATGAATTCAGGCCATGATTGGAGAAATGATGACTGTGCCCAATCATGGTTCATTGCTCATAGACCCACTGCACACTATAAAAGGTTCCTTCCCAGAGCAGCCATTTGCAGTGTAAAATTGGAGTGGAGATAAAATATAACAGGGCTCTGTTCATTATTGGGCTATAGTGTGCTATTCTATTGTGAGTGTAGAGTATAGGTGTAGTGTGAATCTAGTGATAGTGCAGCGTGAGTGTAGTGCAATCTTTCTCTTTTACTTTAGTGTCAGTTTAGTGTGGATATAGTGATAGTGCAGTGTGAATGAAGAGCGACCATTCATTTTTACTATAGTGTCAGTTTAGTGTTTCTGGGCAGGTTTACTGCAGTATATTGAGGTGTGTCAGTCTAGAGTGTCACGGCAGTTTTACTGCAGTATAGTAGTGTGTCAGGGCACTTTTACTGCAGCATATTGAATTGCATTAGTAGATGTTTATTGCAGTATATTGAAGTGTATTAGTGCACGTTTACTACAGTATATTGACGTGTCTTGGTGCACGTTTACTGCAGTATATTGAAATGTGTTAGTGCACATTTACTGCAGTATATTGAAGTACATTAGTGCACGTTTTACTGCAGTATATTGAAGGACATTAGTGCACTTTTACTGCAGCATATTGAAGTGCATTAGTGCACTTTTATGGCAGTATACTGAAGTGCGTCAGTGCAGTTTTACTGCAATATGTTGTAGTGTGTCAGTCGAGTTTGTCTGTATCGTAGGTACTCAAGGTAAAGTGCATCAAACACCAGATTCAATTGATTAAAGTTCATCCAAGTACACATTTCCCTGTCTCTATTATTATAATTATGTAATTTGGTTATTAAGCCCCCCATCATGTCTGGGAGGCCAACAAGGAGAGTCAGACATTCTCATGGCACTGTGAGGTAGCCAGCAGCATATACTTCCACAGGCAAAGGTGGACGTAGTCCATCCTCAGGCAGGGCATCATTTCCCCTTTTTAGTGATGTTGCCCGTGCTGTCCAGCCACAGCATGCAGAGGAGGTGGCAGACTGTCTTACTAAACCATCCTCATCCTCCTCATCCTCCTCCACCCAAGAAGAGACTAATATGCAGTCTACCGCAGCTGCCAGAGTGGCTTATTCTGCCTCCTTGTCCACAGTATCATGCATGCAGGAGTCAGCTGAGTTATTTGAACACAGCGTCAGCCACTTGCTCCTTGACGATATACAGACAGTACTTGATTCTGATGCAGGTTCTATACATGGTACAGATGTTCTTCTTTACAGGTAGACAATGGAGACCACCCAGACACTATATTTAAAGGAAGTTTTCATTTTTATTGTTTCACTTTAAACATCAGTAAATCACTGGTCATTTAAAAATTAGTATATTTACAAACTTATTTTCGTTGATACATGTTCCCCAGGGCAGTACCCAGCCCCTCATACCCTTTGTATGCCCAAAAACTTGCATCTAAGCCCTCAATTTTTGGGCATTTTTGATTTTTACAGTTCAGGTCCCATAGACTTCAATAAGGTTTGTTATTTGGCTCCGACCCTTTGCAAGGTTCGAGAGTTCTGGTGTGAACCAAACCAGGGGGTGTTCGGCCCATCTCTACTAGGTACTATGGACTATGGGATTCATAGAGTAGCAGAGAAACCAAAGTGAAGTGCAAAAAGAGAGACTTGGACATTACAAGGGGGCAGAAAAAGATTACAGGGCCATTAACCACTTCAATACCAGGCACTTCCCTTCCTGCCCAAGCCAATTTTTAGCTTTTTAGCATGGTCACACTTTGAATGACAATTGTGCGGTCATGCTACACTGTACCCAAACTATTTTTTATCATTTTGTTCCCACAAATAGAGCTTTCTTTTGATGGTATTTGATTATTTGCGCAACAAAAAAAAATCTATTTAGAAAAAAAAAATGTTTTTCTTTGTTTCTGTCAAAATTTTTTGTAAATAAGTATATTTTCTCCTTCAATGACGGGCACTGATATGGCTGCACTGATGGGCACTGATAAGGTGGCACTGATGGGCATTGATGATGGGCACTGAGAGGCAGCATTGATGGGCACTAATGGCTAATGATAGGTGACACTGGTATATGGCACTAATGGATACTCATAGATGGCACTGATGGGCACACATAGGTGACACTGATGGGCACTCATAAGCGGCATTGATTGATACTCATAGGCAGCACTTATGGGCACTCATACGCAGCACTGATGGGCACTCATAGGCAGCACTGATAGGTGGCACGGATGGGCACTGATAGGTGTGCACTGATGGGTACAGATGGGCACTGGTAGGTGGCACTAATGGATACTGATGGGTGGCACTGATGACACTGATGGGTGGCATTGCTGGGCATCACTGATCTGGCAGACATCCATAATGGTGCCAGTCAGTGCCCATTTGTGGACACTGATTGGCATATATTGGGCATGTTGTAGCAATCCTTGTGGTCATAGGGGACATACTTGGCCATCCACATGATGGGGACTTCCCTGGTGTTCCTGGCGGCACCCCTGGTGGTTAAGTGGGGGCATCCATGGGGGGCTGCGCTGGTAAAAAAAAAAACCATCAGCAGAGCCACCGATCGTCTCTCCTCTACTCGTGTCTGACAGATGAAGGCTCTGTCAGAGGCTCTTTACAGAGATCGGTGTATCGGCGTGTCAGACTGACACGCCGCACCACCGATCAGCGTGATGCGTGCCCCCAACAGCGCGTGGCGGCAGTTATCCTGCTCTACATCATATGACGCCCAGTCAGGATAACTGAACCACCGCCCGGCCGTCATTCTGCTATAGGCCGGGCGGGAAGTGGTTAAAGTGGAACTTTAGTTAAAAATGTAAAATGGGCAAACAGACAGGAATTTTAATGCAGAAGGGACATGCTTTGCCTCTTTTGCATCAAAGTAACCTACCTGCTCATCTGCTCTTGTACAGTGAGCCATGCATGTGCAGCTCACTGTACAAATTTGGCAATGACGATCAAGAGCCAGAAGCTGGCCACCCAAAGGTGTCAGCGGCTGGGCAAGGAGCTCGAGGACAGAGCATCACTGGAACTGAGGTGAGTATAGCTCTGCTTTAAGAAGAGGATTTGTATGTATTATTTTTGGAGTATAAGGAAATCAATTAGTGTCATATTAAGAATCAGACTTAGCATTAAAAATGTTTGGCTTCAGAAAGCCAAAAGACTCATCTCTTAAAAGAATATATTTTCTCCTTTATTTGGGCAACTGTTCTTTTAAATGTTGTCATTAGTAAATGTGACTTCACTGGGCCAATCACCAAGCACCAGCACTGTCATATGAAGTATCAGGTATTTTCTTCACTCCTGTCAGGTTAGCAAACCAAAAAGGTGAGTACGTGATGCTTGCCTAAAGTAGTGAGTGGTAAGCCTTTCTAATAACAAAAATCATGTTTCAACAGATATAGTCAAGCCTAGATTGACTGTGAGATTTGTTATTTAGCAATCTTGCCTTTACAGTACTTTTCCACTTGACAACTGCAGGTCGTGTGATCACTCTCATTTCTACAGCAATATACAGACCTGCCAATGGGAGTGTGTAGTATCGGGGCATGTAGATCAGAACAGGAAATGACGTTGCCTCTGAGCTTTTGCGTTTCCATGGCAATGTAACACAATCAGACTTGATGGCAAACTTTCCCCAAGCCAACAACAGTGTGCTGTCATGCACTCACTGTTAGGCCTCGTACACACGACCGGGTTTCTCGACAAAAAACAGATTCCTGTGCGTGTGTGTACGAGGCATTCAGGTTTCTCGTCTGGAAATCTGGCCAGAATCTCGACGACAAAAAAAGAGAACCTGCTCTCTTTTTTCTCATCGAGATTCTTGTCGGTCTGTTTCCGAACGAGAAACCCAAGAGTGTGTATACTTACCTGTAGCCGTGGAAACCCGCGCATGCTCGAAATGACTTTGACGCATGCGCGGTAGCTTCCACGGCATAGGTAGGGTGAACCAAGATGGCGGCGACGGCGTGGAATGTGACAAGCGCATGCTCATCATAAGCAATGACGTCACCGCGTTCTTTCCTTTCAAGAGAACTGCGGTTCTTTTGAAATAAAAGTCAGTACACTCTGGCTGCAAGAGTTTCTTGCCAAGAATCTCATCAGGTAAAACAACAGGTTTTTCCTGACGAGATTCTCGGACGTGTGTACGAGGCCTCAGTCAAGGCAGGAGGGATGGGCGGGGAGCGTGTTTTTTTACTGACTACAGAAGATACAGACACTCTGGGGTTGATTTACTAAAGGCAAAAAGACTATGCACTCTGCCAGTGCAGTTGCTCCAGAGCTTAGTAAATGAGCAGAAGCTCTGCTGACTTCCTTTCTTGCAAGTGATTGGCTATTCTTTGCAATGTGAAGCCTTGCCTCATTTACTAGGCTCTGGAGCAGCTGCACTTGCAGAGGGCAACTGCACTTTGCAAAGTGCACAGGCTATTTGTCTTTAGGAAATCAACCCCTCTTTGTTCTTGCACAGCACACCTGTATGTTCAGCGGGATGACACAAGATAAGATAGAACGAGTCCAGAGACAGGTAACAAAAGTGGTGAAAGGTGTGGGGGATAAAACATATCGAGAGTGACTTCTGGAACTTAATATGTACAGTCTGGACGAAAAAAGGGAAAGTGGAGACATGATTAAAACCTTTAAATACATCAAGGGGGTAAATAAGGTTCAGGAAGGCAGTCTTTTTCAATGTGAAACCAAAATCAAGAACACGGGGAGATGACCTCAACTAACTGGAGGAAAGTTCAAAACGAATCTTAGAAAGTGTTATTTTACTGAAAGGGTAGTTGATGATTGGAATACATTTTTTACCAGAGGTAGTGAGCCAGTCAACAGTAAATGACTTCAAACATGCTTGGGATAAACATAGATCTATAGTCAGACAATAAGTTGAATAAAAAATAGTAAATAAATAAAATGGGCAGACTTGATGGACTGCTCAGTCTTTTTCTGCTGTCACTGTTCTATGTTTCTATGTTTCTAACATGTAAACTGATCACGACAGCATGGATCGGCTGCTATGCTACCGTGGTCAGTTTACTTGTAGAAGGAGCTGCACAGGCAGGGTCAACCATTTAAATTAGAGCGTCGGCAGCCAGAAATATTATAAAGACATTAGAAATCCCCCAGTGAGCTCAGTGTTTTAATTCAGTGGCCCCTATGTCATTACTATGCCCTGTAGTCATGTAGAAACCTGTGGGAGGAACCCACTGGTGTGCTTATTTTTTTATTCGTGTGTTGTTTTATTCGTTAATATTATACATATTTCATCTTCTTTTTTTTTTACTTTAATACCCAGCCAGTAATTTTGATGTTTTTGTAAATCACCCCATACCTTTATATTTTTACATCACAGTATTTATAGTACATTTTTCAACATTTACCAGTGATTCTACATGATGTGCATATATCCTGACATATTTGCCTACCTACCTGTAGTAGTACAGCATTTCTTCTTAGTGAATTTAAAGCTAACAAACTCAGACTTATCCTCGCTGTCTTCATCAAGGTCTTCACTAGGGTTATAGTGCTGGGGTTTCATTAGCAGTGACTTTCTTTTGTTGACTGGAGCTGTGGAACCCTGTTCTTGAAATTTCCTCTTCTTTGACATAATGCAATTGTAAGTACTAGAAAAAAAAATTGGAATATTGATAAATCTGAGTCATCTGAATTCTGAAGATTACAAAGTTCATTATAATTATTATATTTTTATGTTTTAATTCAACGTTTGGATTTGGTTGGTGCGGAAGCCCAAATTCTGCCTGCAGCAAATAGCATTTAAAATAAAGCATATTTTAAAAATCAAATATTCAGTTCTAAATAAGAACATGTTAATCCATGATGTTCGGTATTGAGCCAAGAAAACACAGGATAAAGAAATGTTTTCTTTTGCTAATCTTGATGCATAGCAGATACAAAAAAAAACATACTGTGATACTGGGTTACTTCTTGGAATGTTTTAGTGTAAAAAAAGAAATCTGTTATGTTGATATTTTTTTTTTTTCTTATTACTCAAGACATGTTAGTGTGCTTAGTTTTAGTTTCACAGTTGAATTTTGAATTTAATAAATTTTCCCAATCAAAAAGTTAAAAATAAAAGGCAGGGCTCAGTTCTATCATAATGTCAGAAGCAGGGGTCAAGTCCTGGGGAACAAAGTGTGGGAACTCCCACCCAAGATCCACTCCCCCACCAAAAAAAAATAAAAAAATGATACACTCATATGCATAATTACTAAACCGCAAGTTCTTTCTAAATCCCGCGATAACTTGCGGCAGACCTCCACAATGTCTCCTGGGAACAATGACAAAAGCTCCCAGGAGACATTGCGGCATCAAGGAAGTGATGGAATACCTGCAAACTACCTGATGAATCCATATACAGGAAGCGGCCAGTAACATAAAGGATTACTAAGGTTCGCCTGCCCCTGACAGTAACTCGAGCTGGGCATCGCCGCTTAGTGAAGGATTGGCTTGGGCGGCTCGGCTGCTCTAGTCCTGCAAAGGGATCTGAGTTCCTGCTGTGAAAAAAGTGCAGAAACTCTGTTCCCGCGCGTTCCCGCAGGACTTGAGCCCTGGTCAGAAGCATGGTTATATTATCTCCTCATGGTTGGCTTACCATAGCCGATTGTTGGCAAACATATTTGTTTTATAGAATTGAGATGACTTTACCCTCCTATATACACTTCCCTTGCTTTATAGTTTTTAAAGCTAATATACTATGTTTTGTAACAGTTGTCTTAGCATAAGCATTTTAGCTTTCTGGATGTTCTACATAGGAATCCATAGATTATTTGATAGAAAAACTCTAGTGCTTTGTATTTTATTTATTAAGGCAGTCATACACATATCAATATTATACTTTTTTCCTTGTTTATTTTACTTTTTATTTTTACACCAAAAAAATTTGGATCACTTTTATTCCTATTACAAGGAATGTAAACATCAAACAATGCATGACAGGACCTCTTTAATGTGAGATCTTGGATCAAAAGGACCACAGATCTCACATTTACTCAAAATTGTCTCTTTGAGGCCGTTGGGCGGAAGTAATGTTTGACATCGCTTCCATCATCCAACAACATTGAGTTCGAGGGGGGCCATCATTCCCTCACTTGACTTAGTGCCAAGCAAGGGAAAGGACTGGATCGTTTCCACTGCTTCCAATGGCTTTGGTTAGCGACAGGAAGTGTGGGGGTCCTCTCCCACCACTGATAAAGGTGATCTCGCAGTGAATCCACCGCGGAGACCATTTTTATCTTAATGCAGATCACCCGCTGTGTAAGAAAATACCAGGGTTATGGCAGCTATCTGCTGCCATAACCCCGGTGCTTAATGTCAAAGTACCAACATATAACGATGGCGAGTGGTCCAGAAGTGGTTAAGAAAAAGTGTTTTGCTTGCACATGATTGGATGATGGAAAAATGCACCGACTAATTCCCTTTAGTAAATCAACTCTTAGGCCTCGTACACACGGCCGAGGAACTCGACGTGCCAAACACATCGAGTTCCTCGGCCAGTTCAGCCCTGAAGCCGCCGAGGACCTCGGCGGGACGAGAGCTCCCATAGAACAACGAGGAAATAGAGAACATGTTCTCTATTTCCTCGCCGAGCTCCTCGTCGGCTTCCTCGGCCGAAAGTGTACACACGACCAGTTTCCTCGGCAGAATTCAGCCAGAAACTCGGTCGGAAGCTGAATTCTGCCGAGGAAACTGGTCGTGTGTACGGGGCCTCAGGGCCGGTTCAAACTGCTGTGATGTGAGAACCCGTGTGAGTCCAGTACCTGTTACCTAATCACATAGAACTCGCAGGCAGTTCACATTGCCCTATGAGACCCGCTGTGGGTGTCAATAGAAAGTTAATGACACCCCCGGATCGGTTCGAATATAGCAAGTCGAACTTTCAACTGGACAGGAATCGGATCGCATGGGTGTTACCTGAAATTTACTGAACCTATTACAAAGATCTCCAGTGGGGCCCCTTAAACTGCTTTACAAAACACACAAAGTAAACAATTTGACTAGGTGTTTCAGTTTAGTAAAGTTTCTTTTTATACAAGGCAAAGTAATCATGTTATACATGTTTGAGGCCAAACAGTATAGTTTTGGTATGGATTAACCACTCTCAACATGGATAGGATATCCTGCTGGTGATGGGCACAAGGGCATTCTTCTCCACATCCCTATGTGGATTAAGTATGAATGATTTATAAATATGTGGAGTTCTGTAAGTGTGATCAAGAAACTATTTAATATATAAATTATATTGTATATATTATTTTACTACTAATGTTGAAACAAAATGTGATTATATCTAATATTTCCATATTGATTTTGATAAAAAGTCATTTTATATTTAGTTGTAAAATTCTGAATTATTCTTATACAGTACATTTTTATTTATTTAAAACAATGTTTTCATTGTATTTTAAGCTTAAAATGGATCTACTTAATGATGGGAACTCAACTCTATATCTCCCTGCAATTTGCAAGCAGATGCATTTTTTATTTAAGCAACATGGCAAAACTGCTATCTTTATGGCTTAATACTATAAATGTTGTTTTTTACATGATAAATACCCATGTTTATCTGTTAATCCCCGGTTTGGTAGCTATGGAATCCAAATCCACTGAGAACATCATGTCTGCAAATCCTTAAGGACTAGGTCAGAGATTCTCTATAGCCCTCCCATAAAAGAAATATATACTTGTTTGAAAAAATTGTACCATTTGGTGCAGAAAATATTTTTTAGCACTATGTGTCAGCTGAAAGTTGGTAAGATATTAATACATTTGAAGAAACACAAAAAAAAAAAGAAAGCACATTATAACACAACATACAACCAATTAAGACATTTCAAATATAGAATGTGCATTTACCAAGATACATTTATTGAAGTAAAACTCTTGTTTTCTTTATTTAAACCGTTTTGCTGTAATAGATTTAAATGATCGAGCATATAACTTTATAGACCCTAACTTCAAGATCATGTTTTTCTGCTTTTGAAAAATGCTATTGGGACAAAAATTGTGATATGGTTGTATTATCCTACTCATAATTATGCCTCACTCCCTGTTAACAAGGAAATGCTACAATATTCGATCAAAGTAGATTTAAAGCATACCATTCCCCACAACACTGAAAATCCCTGGTGCATACACCTTTGCATACCAATCCCAAAACACCTGTAAGTCATCTGTTAAATTAAAGATTTATTTTGTTACTCACATTTAATTAATTCACACTTACTGGCCTATCAAGGCACTAGTAAAGTAGTCAGGACTTCACAGCTGACCCCTGGAAAGGCTACATCATGTGTGCCTTTCAAAGATCTTGGCCGTAAACTGTGAGGCCTCGTACACACGTCCGAGGAACTCAACGGGCGAAACACATCCTTTTGCTCGTCGAGTTCCTTGTGAAGCCGCCGAGGATCTCGGCGAGCCAGATTTTCCCATTCCCGTCAAGGAAATAGAGAACATGTTCTCTTTTTGGCCCGACGAGATCCTCGACGGTTTCCTCGTCGAAAAGTGTACATACGACCAGTTTCCTTGGCAAAAAAAAAAAAAAACAGCAAGCTTCTTGCTGGTTTTTGCCGAGAAACTCGGTCATGTGTACGAGGCCTGAGATCTTGTGAAATTTCACAAAATCTTGTGAGATCCCAAATAAAAGGCCTTAGTTTTGTGTATATCTTGCCATGGTTTTGGCAATTTAAGTGTTGGGTAGTCTAATGTCACTTAAGCTACCAAAGCCATGACAACGTATAAACAAGAAAAAATGACACCAGATCCCTCATGTGCACCACATCGCAAATGTGTGATCCAGCACTGATGTCATTGGTAGGCCAGCAGTAAAAACACAGAAAAATAAGTCACTGAAGCCACTCATGACATCTACTTCTCGAAATGGTGGAGCTGGATTGCACGAGGGGGAGAAAAGGAACATTAGCTTGTGGCAACAGGGAAAACAAGGAGCAAAAGAAAGAAAGAAGCATGCTATTTCTGCAATACTCACCTCTTTTCTGGGTATCGTCCCCTGCAGTCTCACTGTTCCCTGCACATCTTTTCAGTTGAATGACACCAAGTGGGAGATTTAGTAAAACTGATGCACACAGAATTAGGTGCAGCTGTGCATATTAACCAACCAGCTTCTAAGTTTTAGGCCGGGTTCACACTGGTATGACAAACTGTATTATTTTCAAAGTCGGCCCGACTTTGAAAATGCTCCCTGCACTACTTTGGTCTGACTTTGATCCTACTTCAGCCTATTGAATATCACTGAAGTTTGCCGTCTTGACTGATCTGACTTTGGCATGTGACTTGTGCTCTGAGCATCTTGAAGAGGAACGCCACGCCATTTTTTTTTTTTAACAGCATGGGTTCCCCCTCCAAGAGCATACCAGGCCCTTCAGTCTGGTATGGATTTTATGGGGAACCTCCATGCCAAAAAACAGCGTGGAGGCCCCCCCCAATGTCCATACCAGACCCTTATCCAAGCACACGGCCTGGCAGGTCGGGAAAGGGGGTGTGGATGAGCGAGCGCTCCCCCTCCTGAACCGTACCAGGCCAAATGCCCTCAACATGGGGGGTGGGTGCTTTGGGGAGGGGGGCTTATCGGAATCTGGAAGCCCCCTTTAACAAGGGGGGCCCTAGATCCCAGCCCCCCACTCTATGTGAATGAGTATGGAGTACATTGTACCCCTACCTATTCACCTAAAAAGTGTAAAAAATTAAACACATTACACATGTTTTTAAAGTAATATATTAAGGCAACTCTGTCGTCTCTTCAGATCTCTTCTCCCCTCTCTAGCTCTTCTCCTCCTCTGCTGACTTCTTCTGCCTCTGTCAGTTCTTCTCCCCTCTCAGGGTCTTCTCTGCTCACCGCTGATGTCTTCTAGCCCTCTATGGTTCTTCTCCCTCTGTCCGCTGTGTTCTTCCTCTGCTGGGTCTTCTCGGCTATCTTCTCACTTTTTTGCTTGGTCTTCTCTGCTGTCTTCTCCCTCTGTTCTTCTTCCAATGTTGACTCAACACTATTCCTCGCTCTAATGCCGGGTAAACAGCGTGCCACTTCTTATATTGGCATGGGGTGGGGTCACTGGAGGCCCGCCCCTTATGACATCATGCCCATCATGTCCCAGGCAGTGACGTCATATGGGGCAGGGCCTCCGAATGACGTCACACGGTGACCCCAGCCCATGCCAATATAAGTAGTGGCACACTGCACACCCAGAATTAGAGCACGAGAGAGCGCTGAGTGAACATCGGAAGAAGAACAGAGGGTGAAGACAGTGGAGAAAACCCAGCAGAGACAGAAGACAGAGGACAGAGGGAGTAGAACCGAAGAGGGCTAGAAGACATCAGCAGAGAGCAGAGAAGACCTGGAGAAGGGAGAAGAACCAGCAGAGGCAGAAGACATCAGCAGAAGATGTCAGCAGAGGAGGCAGAAGAGCAGGAGAGGGGAGAAAAGATCGGAAGAGATGATGGAGCTGCCTAATAAATTACTTTAAAAAAATGCGTAATGTGTTTTATTTTTGACACTTTTTTTAGGGCGAATGGGCAGTGGTACAATGTACCCCATACTCATTCACATAGGGTGGGGGCCAGGATCTGGGGGCCCCCTTGTTAAAGGGGGCTTCCAGATTCCGATAAGCCTCCCACCCGCAGACCCAACAACCAACGTCCAGAGTTGTCGGGAAGGTGCCCTTGTCCTCATCAACATGTGGACAAGGTGCTTTGGGGTGGGGGGTGCAGGGCTCCCCCTGCCCAAAAGCACCCACCCCCCATTTTGAGGGCATGCAGCCTGGTACAGTTCAGGAGGGGGGCGCTCTCTCGTCACCACCCCCTTTCCTGACCTGCTGGGCTGTGTGCTCGGATAAGGACCTGGTAAGGATTTTGGGGGGCCCCTACGCTGTTTTTTTCGGAGTGGGGGTTCCCCTTAAAATCCTTACCAGACCGAAGGGCCTGGTATGCTCCTTGAGGGGGAACCCATGCCATTCTTTTTTTATTTGGCAAGTTTGGCGACAATACCAGTGCTTGGTATTGCCTGGGATCAAAGTCAAATCCCTGTTCATTGAAGTCGGACGCATGTCTGACTTCAAGTTGCAAGGCATAGTCGGATCCAAAGTGGTACAACTGTTGTGTCGTACCTATGTGAACCAGGCCTTATTTTGAAAGCTTAATTGAACTTAAAGGGTTTGTAAAGGTAAACAATGTTTTCCCTAAATAGCTTCCTTTACCTTAGTGCAGTCCTCCTTCACTTACCTCATCCTTCGATTTTGATTTTAAATGTCCTTATTTCTTCTGAGAAATCCTCGCTTCCTGTTCTTCTGTCTGTAACTCCACACAGTAATGCGAGGCTTTCTCCCTGGTGTGGAGAAAGCCTCTTGAGGGGGGAGGGGGCGAAGCAGGAGAAAAGGATTGAGTTTTCCTAACATTACAATGGGGTTATGATCCACAAATAGTGAGCAAATGGGATCTACTTCAATTTGTATTTATTTTCTTTTACCTGAGTTCTTGTGCTAACGAGTCTTCTTCCACTGTTGAATAAAAGGAAATAAGAGTAAGCCAACGTACTTGTCAAACACAGAGACTTCTTTGATACTTTGAAGACATAAATGACTGCTTGAACATTTGAAGAAAACAACAAGGGATGGCTATGAAAGTGCAGCGCTTACTTATTAGCATTGCTAAAAATCTCATATTTGAATGCTTGCATTTTTTTTTCTTTCTAGGACATGTGGTGGGAAAGCTTTGCTCTTGTTAGCAGTAAAAATGATCTGAGAAAGATGAAAGCTGGTGTTTATCAATACCTGCCCACACAAGGGTACACAACATATTGACAGAGCCAACAGGTGGTTTAAAAATTATTCATGTTGTTATAACAGCGACACTTGCGGAAACACACTCCGCGTAGATAATAAATGAGCAAGCCAGTTTCAGTTTAACCCCCGACTGCAACGCGGTGTAAAGATAATCCATTATCACACTAGCATGAAAAGCTTTAGGCACATAAGTATCATTAGCGGCCGTAATGCTGCAGTGCTTGAGTTTACTATTTTTTTTTTTACATACAAATGAAGCAATGTCACCCATAACAAGAAAAAGCTAAATTGTATGTCTTGGTTAAACAATGACTTCAAGGCATTCCTTATGCAAACTTACTTTGGGAATGATTCATAAAAGCAAGAACAATTTAGTTTACCTACAACAGCCAATCATGCATTAACTTTTTTTTTTTTTAACCGGAGTTAGACTGATAGCTGCAATTGTATTGGTTGCTAATAACAACAGCTTTGTATTTTATTCCTTGTTTTATCTCAACAAGCATTTGTGAAGGAACAGCCATTTCAGTGGTTACTTAATTAGTCATTGAGAAGAAGATCTATTATTGCTACGAACTAGGTAAAATTCTGTTACCATTGACTTGCATAAATTTGGGATTACATCATTATGTTTGCTGAGGTCCTGCATTTAATCCTTTGTTAGGTCCCCTCTCTGCCAACAAGCAGAGCTACAGTGCAGAATAATTCATATACAGGCAGTCCCAGAATTACAAACATCCGACTTCCAGTATCTCACAAAAGTGAGTACACCCCTCACATTTTTGTAAATATTTTATTATACCTTTTCATGTGACAACACTGAAGAAATTACACTTTGCTACAATGTACTGTAAAGTAGTGAGTGTACAGCTTGTATAACAGTGTAAATGTGCTCTCCCCTCAAAATAACTCAACACACAGCCATTAATGTCTAAACCGCTGGCAAACAAAGTAAGTTCACCCCTAAGGCCTTGTACACACGAGAGGATTTCCGCTGGAAACGGTCCGCCGGACCGTTTCCAGCAGATAAATCCTCTGGCGGATTTTGATCTGATGGCTGTACACACCATCAGATCAAATCCCCGCGGAATACATCCGCGGTGACGTGGCCGCGCCATCGCCGCGACGATGACGCGGCGACGTGCGCGACCCTGGAAGGTCAATGCTTCCACGCATGCGTCGAATCATTACGACGCATGCGAGGGATGGGATCGGACGGACTTATCCGGTGAGTCTGTACAGACGACCGGATAAGTCCGGCGGACAGGATTCCAGCCGATAGATTTCTTAGCATGCTGAAAATCCGTTGGCTGGATTTTTATCCGCCTGAAAATGTCCGCTAGGCCGTACACACGACTGGATCTATCTGCTGGAACTGATCCGCGGATAAATCCCAGCGGATAGATCCGGTCGTGTGTACGGGGCCTAAGTGAAAATTTCCAAATTGGGCCCACGTGTCAATAATTTGTGTGGCCACCATTATTTTCCAGTATTGCCTTAACCCACTTGGGCATGGAGTTCGCCTGAGCTTCACAGGTTGCCACTGGAGACCTTTTCCACTCCTCCATGATGACATCACAGAGCTGGTGGATGGTAGAGACCTTGCACTTCTCCACCTTGCGTTTGAGGATGCCTCACAGAAGCTCAATAGGGTTTAGGTCTAGAGACATGCTTGGTCAGTCCATCACCTTTACCCAAAGCTTCTTTATCAAGGCAGTGACCATCTTGGAGGTGTGTTTGGAGTCATAATCATGTTGGAATACTGCCCTGTGGCCCAGTCTACAAAGGTAGGGGATCATGCTCTGCTTCAGTATGTCATATGTTGGCATCCATGGTTCCCTCAATGAACCATAGCTCCCCAGTGCCGGAAGCACTCATGCAGCCCCAGACCATGACACTCCCACCACCATGCTTGACTGTAGGCAAGACACACTTGTCTTTGTACTCCTCACTTGGTTGCCACCACACACGTTTGACACTATCTGAACCAAAAACAAATGTATCTTGGTCTCATCACACCACCGGACATGCATCATCTTTAGAAGAGGCTTGTTTAGTGAATTTTCATTTTGCTCAGTAAATGCGGGCAAACTGTGCTAGCTTCAATCATCAAATCTTATGGAAGTTTCCATTTGTCCTTATTTCCTGGAGACAGTCCCCATGGTGAAGGGTCAGTGCCCTGGAAGCAGGCGCCCCCAGACTTGTCCCCAGGAATAAATGTTGTGCTCAGGTAGATAACGTTTGTAGTGTACAGGCCACTAAGGCACCCTGTGTGTGCACAGCTAGTAATGCTGCCACTCACATGCAGACCCCTTCAGCCATACCACTTCTAACTCACATTGCAAATGCCAATCTATGTTTTTGCCTGCAGTGTGATTGATTGGAGCCTGTGCATTGCAAATCTTACACTGCCTGGTGGCTGTCAGGGACATTGCTCTAAACTGTAGGTAACTGCAGCTGGCTTGTTGGATCCTTGTTGCTTTATACCTCTGAACAAGTGTGTTACTTAACTGCTTGCAGACCGCTCGCCTGAAATGTTCTGTAAACAAGTGGCTCATACAGGTGCAACAACCTAGCTGTACTTCAACGCCTGTTTCCAGGTATAGGGCACGCCTGCTCCCCCCACCAGCCTACTTTCACTGTGAGTTTATCAGCAGGTCCCGGCCAATGATTCATAGCCAGTACCTGCTGATCGGCTATGTCCAATCACAGCCCAGAGCCCTGTGTTGACAACCAATACAGGGCTCTGTACAGACGGATTGATCACTCTGTTTCTTTTCCCTGCAAAGCAGGGAGAAGAAGCAAAGAGATATTTAGTAAAAAGCAGAACACATTATAACTTGTTAGGCACCCATTTAACAACTTAATTGCCCTAGATGTTGACCCCTTTCCAGCCAGTGTCATTGCCAGCCAGTGTCATTAGTACAGTGACAGTGTATAGTATTATTACTGATTTCAGTTAGTGTCGGCTTGCCCACACGCTATCACACTCCCCCTATAAGTCCTTGATCACCGCCATTACTAGTATAAAAAAATCCTAGTATACATAACATAATTTGTAGATGCTATAGCCTTCATGCAAACCAATCTGTATACACTTATTGTTTTTTTTTTACCAAAGTCACGTAGTAGAATACATTTTGGCCTAAATTTATGAATACATTTTTTTAAATTTTCTTTATTTAATATGTTTAATAGCAGAAAGCAAAAAATATTTTGTTTATATAATAAAAAATAAAAAACCCAGTGATGATTAAATACCACCAAAAGAAAGCTCTATATGTGTGAAGAAACAATATACATTTTGTTTGGGTACAGTGTTGCATGACCAAACAATTACCAGTTAAAGTAGCGCAGTGGTAAATAGAAAAAAGGAGGTAAAACTTTTCAGGGCTGAAGTGGTTAATCTTGACCCCTGAACTCTGTATGTTACTTAATAAGTAAAACACAGAATTTAGAAGTAAGGATTAAGTAATCACAAAATATATGCACCAAATAAATACATTTTGCAATACATGTATTATGTAATACATAAACTTAATAATAAAGTGTCATAAATAAATGTTATATATATACAGTTGTGCTCATAAGTTTACATACACTGGCAGAATTTATCATTTCTGGCAATTTTTCAGAGAATATGAATGATAACACAAAAACTTTTCTTTCACTTATGGTTAGTGTTTCCCTGAATCCATTTATTATCAATCAACAGTGTTTACTCTTTTTAAATCATAATCACAACAGAAACTACCCAAATGACCCTGATCAAAAGTTTACATACCCCAGTTCTTAATACCGTGTATTTCACCCTTTAACATCAATAACCGCTTGAAGTCTTTTGTGGTATTTGTGGATGAGGCTCTTTATCTTCTCAGATGGTAAAGCTGCCCATTCCTCTTGGCAAAAAGCCTCCAGTTCCTGGAAATTCTTGGGCTGTCTTGCATGAATTGCACATTTTGACATCTCCCCAGAGTGGCTCAATGATAAATTGAGGTCAGGAGACTGAAATGGCCACTCCAGAACCTTCACTTTATTCTGCTGTAGCCAATGGACTTGTGTTTTGGATCATTGTCATGTTGGAATGTCCAAATACGTCCCATGCGCAGCTTCCTGGCTGTTGAATGCAAATGTTCCTCCAGTATTTTTTGATAACATACTGCATTCATCTTGCCATAAATTTTGACCAAATTTCCTGTGACTTTGTAGCTCACACATCCCCAAAACATCAGCGATCCACCTCCGTGTTTCACAGTAGGAATGGTGTACCTTTCATCATAGGCCTTGTTGACTGAAAATGTTGGTCTCATCACTCCAAATGACTTTGTGTCAGAAGGTTTGAGGCTTGTCTCTGTACTGTTTGGCGTATTGTAAGAGGGATACTTTGTGGCATTTGCGTATTAATGGCATTCTTCTGGCGACTCGACCATGCATCCTGTCTTTCTTAAAGTGCCTCCTTATTGTGCATCTTGAAGCAGTCTCACCACATGTTTCCAGAGAGTCCTGTATTTCATTTAAAGTTATTTGTGGGTTTTTCTTTGCATCCCAAACTATTTTCCTGGTAGTTGTGGCTGAAATTTTAGTTGGTCTACCTGACCGTGGTTTGGTTTCAACAGAATCCCTCATTTTCCACTTCTTGATTAGCGTTTGAATACTGCCGATTGGCATTCTCAGTTCCTAGGATATCTTTTTATATCCCTTTCTTGTTTTATACAGTTCATCTTTTCCCCCGTAGATCCTTTGACAATTCTTTTGCTTTCTCCATGACTCATAATCCAGAAATGTCAGTGCAGAATTGGATGAAAGATGCAAGGGTCTGTCAGGAGTCCAGAAACTCATTGACCTTTTTACACACACACACACACACACACTAATTACAAGCAAGCATATCACAGGTGAGGATGGTTACCTTTAATAGCCATTCAAACCCCTTTGTGTCAACTTGTGTGCATGTTATCAGGCAAAAATCATCAGGGTATGTAAACTTTTGATCAGGGTCATTTGGGTAGTTTCTGTTGTGATTATGATTTAAAAAGAGTAAACACAGTTGATTGATAATAAATGGCTTCAGCCAAACACTAACCATGAGTGAACAAAAAGTTTTTGTGTTTTCATTCGTATTCTCCATTGGCCAAGAAATCATAAACTCTGTAAACTTATGAGCATCTATAGCTATATATATATATATCTATATATTTTTTTCTATATATCTATATATAGAGATATATATCTGTGTGTGTGTGTGTGTGTGACATCCAAATCCTGGATCCGCAAACAGGGGAAATGAGGCAACCGTGACCCAGAGGTAAAAAATAGTAGGCTTCAACCTTCTGAATATAGGCAAACAATGCATGTATTACAATTGATGGATGGGCTGGATGAATAGATCTGTGTCTCGAGTAACCTGCAGCCTGATCCCCAAACACTTCCCACACAGCAGTCTTTCTGCTGTATCATTGCCTTGTTAAATGCCATTCAGTATCATGCCAAAAATACAGGACAAGATAAAAAGGAGGCTCTCATAGTGCAGCATTAGAAGACTTCATTATGAAATCAATTAATTAACCACTTGCCTACAGGGCACTTTCACCCTCTTCCTGTCCAGGCCACTTTTCAGCTTTCAGTGCTGTTGCACTTTAAATGACAAGTGTGCGGCCATTCAGATGGCAGAGACAGATATAGCTTTCTTTTGGTGGTATTTACAAAGGGTTTGGGGGTTTGGGTACTGCCCTGGGGGACATGTATCAATGCATTTTTTTTATAAACAATAGTTTTCAAAGGAGCAGTGATTTTAATGATGCTTAAAGTGAAACAATAAAAATTTAAAATTCCTTCAAATATAGTGCCTGGGGGGTCCCATTGGTCTGCCTGTAATGTGGCACATCTGTAACATGTATAGAACATGCTGCAGCAAAAATTATATTTCCAAATAAAAAGAAACAAGTCAAATTACATTTAAATTGAATTGTGGTTTAAAAAAACAGCATGGGACACCCCCCCTCTTGTTCATACCAGGCCCTTCCGCCAAATAAAAAGTCTCGAGACCCCCAAAATCCATACCAGACCCTTATCCGAGCACGCTGCCTGGCAAAGTGAGCACCCTGTGCTATGGTGGGTGCTATGGAGCCTGGTCCTATATTGATGGGGACAAGGGCCTTTTCTCCACAACCCTGGGCTGTGGTTGTGGAGGTCTGCGGGTGGGGGGCTTATCAGACTCTGGAATACCCCTTTAACAAGGGGGCCCCCAGACCCACCCCCCCATGTGAATGAGTATGGGGTATATTGTACCCCTACCCATTCACCAAAAAAAGTGTCAAAATTAATAAAAACAGTAGACAGGTTTTTGACAATTCCTTTATTTAAAAAAAATAAAAACACTATTGTCCACCGATGTAGATCCAATGCCTATCACCACTGTTGGACTCCGCCGTCAATGAAGGCAAACCGCCTACTGCAGGCTCCGCCAGTTCTTATATAGGTAAGGGTCGGGGCCACCAGGTGACACCAGGTGACATCACCAGGTGATGAACAGCCTGCTGAACGCACAGGAAATTTGGGTGTTCAAAGAACACCGAAACGGTCGAAGGTCGGGCCTAACGTTAGTTTTAGGCTGAACTTCCACTTTAAGTTACACACAGTTTAGCCTTAATTCTGACCCCTGATTTTTGTGCACTACTTAATCCTGACCCCTGCATTTGTACATTATTTAGTCATGACCCCTGAACTATGTGCATTAAATTAAATTGCATTAAAAACATATTAATTAGAAAATGTCTGTCTGGATTTTCAACTTTGTCTATGACCCTATTGGGGAGATTTTCCATTATTTCCGGTCCCTTTTATGCTATAGCAGAAATGGGGGGTGAGGTTGTCACCAGTAATTAAAATATTGCCAGATGTTCTAACTATTCTTCTCCCTACTATAAATTTGCATTTGTCTGTGTCCACAAGGAGACATTTCCCATTAGATCTGACTCTTACAGAGAGTCTGAGGCCTCGTACACACGACCAGACATGTCCGATGTAAACGGTCCGCAGACCGTTTTCATCGGACATGTCTGCTGGGATCATTTGGTCTGATGTGTGTACACACCATCAGACCAAATTCCCCGCGGACAGAATATGCGGTGACGACGCGGTGACGTGGCGGCGGCGATGACGCGGCGACGTGCGCGAACCCAGAAGTTCAATGCTTCCACTCATGCGTCGAATCACTTCGACGCCATGCGCGTGATCTCGGGCCAGCGGACATGTCCAATGAGTCGTACTGACCATCGGACATGTCCGACGGACAGGCTTCCAGCAGACAAGTTTCTTAGCATGCTAAGAAACTTTTGTCCGCTGGAAACCTGTCCGCTCGGCCAGGAATCCGGTCCGGTAGGCCCTACACACGGTCGGACATGTCCGCGGAAACTGGTCCGCGGACCAGTTTCAGCAGACATGTTCGGTCGTGTGTACGAGGCCTCACTCATCTCTATTCAAAATGAAACTTCATGTTGTCGCTGGGACTGGACTATATTCTTTTATTTTTATTTTTTTCCATTACATGCTTTTAAACTCTGTGGTGATTAACAATTTCAGTGCTTGTGGACGAGCATCACTTGAGAGTATTTTATGCTTGGTACGGCACTGGATTATTGGAATATGTTTATGTAAAAGATCCTAGCCTGACTTTTTTAGTAGATCCTAGTCTGACTTTCTTTAGTAAAGTAAGAAAATAGAGTGTAATTCCGGTAAGCACATACCTATATAAATATGTAGTGTGATTGTATTGTCTTTTCACTATTATTTTACAGAACTGTGTGAAAATAAATACACTCTCCACAAGGCTTTAAATCTGTAGTCAGCCATGAAGTTCATTTCCAAAAACTTCTTGCTTATTTGTGTTGTGGATAATTAACAAGTCAACTCCACTTCCAACCAATGATAAAATAGAAAGATGCACTCCTACTGGGAACCAATTAATAGAAGCGTCAACAGAGGGACTTCTGCAACTTTCACACAGAAAAATACATTTCAAATACATGGATAATATGCAATTTTTTTTATTTGAACTGAAAATATTCCCTAATATAAAAATTACTTAAACACCAAGCAAATTGCACTCTTTACATGTTTGTTTTGTTGCAGTTAACTATATATTAACTATTGCAAAGTAAATGCTGATTGTGAGGTAGGTCTTCTTACAAATGCTCTTTTGGCTGAAAAGGCACACTACAAAATATAAAAAGCCTTCCCAGGAAAAGGGGAGGCTGTTATAGCCACAAAGGGGGGTCAACTCTCTAAAAATATCCATGATTTTAAAATACTATGTCCAACAAGCTCCTGGGTGCCCACAAACTTCTGGCCATACAAAGAACCTGGTTTAAAGCTCTGCATTACAAACCTGAAGAACAGGATCTCAGTTTATACACAGACTGTTAAATACCTTATCTTGTCACAGTGCCAGGGTCCAAAGGCTATACAGGCATACCCCACTTTTAAGTACACAATGGGGTTTATTTACTAAAGCTGGAAAGTGCAAAATCAGGCTCACTTCTGCATAGAAACTAATGAGCTTCTTACCAAAGCTTGTTCAATTAAGCTTTTGTAATAAAACCAGGAAGCTCATTGGTTTCTATGCAGAAGTGAGCCTAATTTTGCACTTTCCAGCTTTAGTAAATAAAAGCTATTGTGTACTTAAAAGTGGGGTATGCCTGTACTGCATCCTGTGGCCTTCTTTTCCCAAAGTTGAGCCAAGCTGGAAAGAATCTTGGTGACAAGCAACTACTGGCAATCAAGTCAGCATTTGAAGGGGGTCATATCTATTGGAAAGCCCATCCTATTATTCACCAAACACAAAAATCTACAGTACCTAAGGACTGCTAAATGTCTGATACCACTTTGGGCCAGGTGGGACTTGTTTTTTTTTCACATTATTTATTGCCCAAGGTCCAAGAATGGAAGAGTGTATGCCTTATCCTGCATGTTCGCTGACTCTTCCTTCTCAGATACCATTCTGTCCTCTCACAATTTCTTACTGATACAGCCTTATCTAATGTCATCCATTCAGCAAGCCTCTGCACTCTACCCAGAATCTGTGAACAACACCTGTAAGAAGAAAGAGGTGGCTTGGTGGTATAATAGCAGGATCTTTGTTCCTTAGGAAATGTGGCCACATTTGCTAAAAAACTTTCCATGATCATCCATTAGCAGGACACTTTGGAACTCATAAGACACTGGGACTGATCCAATGCATAAGTTTGGTGGCCCAACCTTAGTCAAGATTGTAAGGACTAGGTAAAATCCTGCACACATTATTTTCATAATAGGAACAAATCTAATGCCAGGGGCCTAGTAAGACTTTGCCCATTCTAAAACATCATTGGGAAATGGTCGCTATGGACTCAAGAAACCTCCTCCATCTAAAGGGTATACTACCATACTTATGGTCATGAATTAACTATCCAAGATGTCCCACTTCATACTCATAGTTGGCACTCTTACTGCAGCAGAAACATCAAGTACCTGCAGCTTGCTTGTCTCCTGGGCTATTTGATTGATAAGCCAGGAGGGAGCTAGAATGTGATTGACCACATCAGCAGCAGAAACAGGAGGACTGTGAATGGCCACATTCACAATGGGGATGGAGAGTGCAGAGCCTGGGAAAGGAAGACAGAGTGCAACACAAGGGTAGGGGTCACAGGCATCAGAGAGAGGGGGTGACCTGAGATTGTGGTCACTCTGCTCCCTGCAAAATTACCAAAGACAAAACACAGAGACCCTGACATCTGCATCTAAGGGAAAGAGATACCTGCAGCCAGGTAAAATGCAATCCACATCTTACCCATCCAGGAAAGTATGGTCTACTTCTCATCTGCTTCCATCCTGCCTGTAGGAACTGCCATCTGAGGACATTCATTAGATGTCAGAATGGTGATCGGCCTTGTGTCGATATTTAACACTTCACCTACACTCTTTGGGGCATTACTGCCAATAGTAGAACCCGTAGCCAGTGGTTAGTTAGATTTAGTAGATGAACATAGGACCTCAGTCCTTAGCTGTATCTGTTATCACTACATATTGGAGATTCTTATTGCATTGACTTCTGTTTATTGCCACCTGCAATGTCATTCTCCACACTCCCAGCTCCCATATCAATGCCTTTAGTCACCGTCAAACTGTTTAAAGCTAATACTTTTATGTAGAGGTTATGTCTGCTTTATTGAAGCCTCAATTTAGCCCTATTAGTTTGTCAGTGTATTTGTGGGTCCCGTTACTGGTGGGGTCATCCCTAAAAATGGTAGGAGAGCTGAACATTTCCAGCAGCTCCTTTTGGGGGACATTACTACACTAAGCTGACTGAATATTCCATTGGTAGCAGTGGCGGCCCATCCATACAGAGTGCAGGGGCGCCGTCTCCTTAATCCATGTGTCTGGCCCCTAATCTATATGCATGGTGCCAAAAGCATAGATTCCAATGTTGTTGTTTTTTTTAGAAGCACAGGATTAGAGATAGAGGCTTTAATAAGCTTCAAAAATGGTGGGCTCAGGGCACAGAGCACTGTGGTCTGAGCCCACCCATTTGTGTGACAATAGCGAATTAATATTTGCTATTGTCTTCTCGATTCTCCTCCAAGCCAATCAGAAAGGGAGACCCGATTGGCCAAGAGGAGAAACGATCATATTGGCCGTTGAGGAGGAGAAGGAGAAATGCAGGGGAAGCTCCCATGAAGCAGAGGAGTCGCTGGGTGAAGACGACGGGGAGCAAGCGCTGCCCGTGACCTAGATGGGGTAACTGTTGGGTTGGTGGGCTGATGTTCGAGGAACGGGGGGGTGACTGACTGACCAGCTGGGGCACCAGCTGCCACTGCTCGGTAGAGTAAACATAAGCTTTGATTAGTAAGAATTCACTTTATTGTGTGGACAGTCACTAAACTACCAAATTAAAGCTATATTGATCCTGGGTCTGATTTACTAAAACATCAACAAACCAAAAAGATGAAGGGAAAAAGCTAAGTTTCTTCAGAATTACATGTCTGATTTAAACACAGGCTTACTTCATCACATTTAACTCTTTAATAAATGGGCCCAACTGTATGTCATCTATTTTCACACCACTTCATACTTCAGTAAATCCAGTCTGTGCCCTCTTTCACAGCAAATTACCACCATATGAGATGGTCCTAATTAGGTCTGAAAAGAAAGTCTGGAGTCACACAATAGGGCCAATTTAAAACAGTGAGCAGATACTGCTATTCACTCTTTGTTGAACATTGCAGTATTACTCCACACTGTGGCCTGACATTTACTCTTCACTCAAAAAATGCAGGCCACTGTGTATATCATGTGCTGACACATAGGGGTTGATTTACTAAAGCAAATACACTGCACACTACAAGTGCATTGCAAATGCACTTGGAAGTGCAGTCGCTGTAGATCTGAAAGGGGCATGCAAGGGAAATAAAAAAACTGAATTTTTGCTTGCACATGATTGGATGATAAAAATCAGTAGAGCTTCCTGTCATTTCACATCTTCCCCTCAGATCTAAAGTGACTGCACTTGTAGTGCAAAGTGGATTTGCATTTAGTAAATCAACTTCACAGAGTTCTATCTGCTGCAGAGAAAAGTTAATGATTGGAGGAGAGGCTGGTCACATAATTATGACAGGTAATTGACTTGGCGATCCCTCTCCTGACATTTTGTTTCTCTCTATTTATTTGAATAGCACTCTGCTTCATAACCGTGTTTTTATTATATATTATATACAGTACATTACTATTATATTATCAAAACAAATAAATATAAATAAATATACACACACAATATAGTTTCATCAAATATTTAATTTTGCTGACCTTTAGAGCCGTTTCACACAGGGGCGGCACGACTCGGTAAGGCGATCTAAAGACGACTTGAGAGGCGACTTGCAAAATGACTTCTGTATTGAAGTCAATGCAAGTCGCCCCGAGTCGCCCCCAAAGTCATACAAGAACCTTTTTCTAAGTCGGAGCGTCTTGCATTGCTCCTATTAGAATGGTTCTATTGAATAGAGCGGAGCGCGACTTGTCAGGTGGCTGAGTCGCCCCTGTGTGAACCGCCTCTTAAATGGCATTATTATATATTTAGAATAAAAAGATCTTTGACTTTGTATAACCAATGCAACATACCTTTCATTTCTTTTGAGAGTATGCATAGATGTGTGTCTTCTCTATCTACAGCCATCTAAAAAGAACAAATATATTATCTATTGAATTAACATACTATATCATTCAAAATCCTAGGTTCGGTCCACCCAAAATTGATATTTTAGTTTTTGTTAGATGCTTAGCATGAAAAAAAACATGTACAGTATTATATTTTTTGGAGAATCTGTTAGGTAGGTTTGTTAGGTCTCTCTTAGTTCTGTTGGTAAGGTCTCTGTGGACCCGCAGGATGGCCATTACAAAGGTTTCACACCTTTGAGAATGCAAGATCAAATGTTCCAAGGTGGATGGTAACATCCAAAACTTCTAGAAATATAGGAACAAAGGGGTTTATTTACTAAAGGCAAATCCACTTTGCACTACAAGTGCAGTCGCTTTAGATCTGAAGGAAAGATCTGAAATGAGGGGAAGCTCTGCTGATTTTATCATCCATATATGTACAAGCAAAAATGCTGTTTTTTATTTTCCTTGCATGTCCCCCTCAGATCTACAGTGACTGCACTTCCAAGTGTACTTCCAGGTGCCCTTGCAAATCACTTGTAGTGCTAAGGGGATTTGCCTTTAGTAAATAAACCAGGAACTATGACAATATGGGGGAGATTTCCTAAAACACTCATAATATGGTGCAGCTGTGTATGGTAGCCAATCAGCTTTTAACTTCAGCTTGTTCAATTAAGCTCTGACAATATACCTGGAATCTGATTGGTTTCTATGCAGCGCTGCACCAGATTTTGCATGCTCCAGTTTTAGTAAATCTCCCTCTAGATCTTGTCTCTGGGCTAAGCAAGAAAGCTAAGCAAACTCTGGTCTGGTGCATCAGGTTCCAACTAAAATATCACTTTATGGTGGTGTGTTAAATATTATCAAAGTTTATCAAAGATTGTAATCATTTTGTATGTTAAATAATAATATATTCAGTGCACTTTGGTTGAGCTGGGGGAGTTAAGTTCTGTATCCTAGACTGGCTGAACTATTAAAGTGTTACTAAACTCAGGACTCTGCATGCACTATATCTGGTCTCCCACAGCAGTACACGGAACACGGAAATGCAATAGTTTTAGTACATATAAACTGCTAACTACGCTCTCTAGTTGTGTGACTTCTATAAGTGTCTGGTTAAAGCTTGTACAGTTGAAGGAGTTTTCATTCTACTTTGACTGTCCTGAGAGGCTGCAGGACCCCTGACCCTCTGTCTGGACAGTGCTGATTGGCCCTGTGCTGATCACATGCACTCCCAAGAAAAAAAAACTCTCTAGCAATACACATCAAACTGAGCATGTGCATCTTGCATCCAAGGCTTTGTTTTATCAGGAGATGGTTTGGCGACTGTAGAAGAAGCGGGGGATCAGAGAAGACAGAATCAAACAGCCTTTTTAAACATTGCAGAGGATTAACCCCTTAGGTAACACAGTGAGTATAACAAGCATGATCTACTGCATATACAGACTGATTTTACTGTTGTGGGTTTGAGTAACACTTTAAGCGAAGTCTACACGTTTTCTTACTTACAAAGTTACTATTTGCACTATGCACTCTTGTAGCTGCTTATTACTGTACATTACACCCCTGCTCCTGGCATTATAATCTTTATCTAAAAACTACCCTCAAACTCATTAGATCTATGCATGTAGAAAACACCCTGTTTCCTATATCACTCGGTAGACTGGGGCCTCTAGTAATAATGGCTGTTATACACTGCACTATAACAGATGGGATAGGTTACAATTTTATATTTACCGATCGGCACAACTGCAATACGTTTTTAGTTTTCTGCTTCTAATTGACCAAAAATGGAGAACTCTAGGTGGTACAGACAGTTTTTAGCAATCAGGGGTAGCATAAATATAGTAGGAGGGGTTATTTTAAAAATAAATATGCAAGGTTCAGCAAATAAATATAGAAGTATATCAATGGCCATGCATGTTGCTTTATTATATATAACATACTCCGTGTGCTACTTTGCAATCATTGTGATTTTTGATTTTTGTGGTATATAATACAATGTGCTTTGTTCCAAATATAACTCAAATTATTAACACATTTTGCAATCTTGCAGTAACAACATGAGAAAAGTAGCCAGCAAACACAGGATCTACAAGCACACATCACACGTTTTTTAAGATGGTCTTTTGTTTTTATTTAATGCTTTGTGCTAGTAAGTTGTGAGCACACTAAAGATGAACAACTGAGTGTCCTCGTTGTGGAAGCAATTGTAATGTGAAACATTATCTATTCTGTGCTGCTGAGTTGTGATTGAAGGCACTGACCTGCCATAGACTTATAATAGGGGAGCAGGTGTGGCAATGATGGACTTTAATTTCCTTTAATAAACCTTTTATGTGCCACACTTTTACTGCCATTCGACGCTCTCCAAGGTCCTGCACATAATAGGTTCATTACTTTTGATTACTATAGTCTATTGAGATAAACAACTCTAGAATGCTGTATATATTATGCACAGATATACTATTTATCTATTGTGTGTTTTTTATGGCAGGCAACTCCACAGACAAAATTAAAAGCAGTCTGTGCTTCAATTCAGGAAAGAATTACTACTCGATCAAGCCTAAGTAAATGCCAAGAAATGATTTTATTGGAATATCTGCTTGTTTCATTGTTCTTCTATGCACCATTTATGGACACACAACACACTTAATTGTTTTGTATTTCTTGAAGTTTATCCACTGGTACACTTATTTTTGCAAACGACCTGCAGTTATGGACACATTTAAAAGAATTGCCATAAAGCATCTGAAATGCCATGTAACTCCGTTTAATCATGATTTCTTTTTCAAAGAATTTACAACACACTGCTCTTTTTCAATGCTTTTAATACAGCTTTTTATTCAATCATCAAGCTTTTATTTAGCTTCCAAGAAACCACTGATCAAATGAATTGTAAATTTGTACATGTAGGTTTGCATATTTTTTTTTTTGCAAAATTATTTATTCTTCCATTGTCCTCTGTATTATCAAAACATTTACCTTCAGATTATATAGACCCCAATCCCACCCCCACAAGCTTACACTCTAATATATCTGCCATAAACATGCACTGTGGAATCAGATTGAATAAAAGTAAATTACTTAACAGTATGTTCCTGGACTGAATGAGTAAACATCCACAGGCATTAAGAGAACATAAAAACTCCATGCTAAATAATTGGCCTTACGAAACTTGCGAAGTAATACATTATTTATTATTTGAAAGTGGTGTACCTTTTTAGCAAAAAGGTTAATTTGGGGATTTTCTGCAGTGTTGGTTTTTAGTGCACAGGAACCTAGTACAGAAGAGGTGGGCATGCAAATAAGTTTAAAGAGATTTGATCATTTTGTCCAGTTTACTCTATGGAGTGTAGTGTTATCCCCGAAGGAAGTGCTTGGTAATTTGGGCTCTCTGTTTTGTGCCTCGACTCCAAGAACAATCCCAGCCCCATGACACATCTGATTGAATGAATTACTGTAAGCACTTATAAGAACGCAAGTATAGATACATTTAACTTGGCTGTGAATTAGTATTAGGAAAGAGACACAAGACCGTTTATTTGGTAAATTAACTTAATGCAATGGTATGGGTTGGAATAAATGGTGGTTTGGCCATAAATGAGAAAACAGTATGTAGATGCAGACACAATCAGCTAGACAATATAATTACTATGCCAAAGTAACTCAGAATAGAGTCCTGTACTACTAGACTGGAATTAACTCATAAAGTCAGCAATACATGGCGCATATAAAATTAACTGCAGTGGGGATAGGAATACAACCGGTTTAGAATTCATTGTAAGAGAATGTCTAGTGCAATGCCCACTTAGATGTACCTCTTAAACTAAGCAATGGGCAAGGGTCTCTGTGTAGCATTTGTAAAGGGGCAGTCTTTAGTCCTAATTCTTCCGCCGGTTAGTGATGGAGCCCAGTGGTACCATTGGTGCACATGAGAATAGTCCCAGTCTAACCTGTAGACAGCAATAAGGTGACTAGGTGGCTGTGCAGTCATTTTCTAAAGTTCTCTGTCTCTCTAGTAACAAACAGGTTATGGCCACAAAGCCCTCTCACCAAGCCAAGTGACACATCGGCAGTGGTCCCATTGGTTAGATGTCCAATAACTCTGGGTTGACTTGGGTAACTGCATTTCTCAGCACAGCATGGACTGTATCCTGGCGGTAGCTCAGTCCTTCAGCACTCAGATCACAACTCTGTACTCTCTGGTTTTTCTGCACAGCAATTGCTTTCTGGTGGCTCAGTCTTTTTTCCTATGTCCTCTGGCTCAGGAACACAACACAGAGTCTTAGCTCTTTACCCTGTATCCTCTGCCTGCTCTCTTCCCCGCTGAATTTTTCCAGGAAAATCCTGTGTTCCCCTTCTATCCAAGGCTCCCTCGTGTTGTAATTTACCACCTCATTTCCTCAGGCCCCGTACACACGACCGGTTTTCTCGGCAGAATTCAGCAAGAAACTCGATGGGAGACGTATTCTGCCGAGAAAACCGGTCGTGTGTACACTTTTCGCCGAGGAAACCGACGAGGATCTCGTCGGGCCAAAAAGAGAACATGTTCTCTATTTCCTCGTTAGTCAATGGGAAAAGTTGGCTCGCTGAGATCCTCGGCGGCTTCACAAGGAACTTGACGAGCAAAACAATGTGTTTTGCCCGTCGAGTTTCTCGGCCGTGTGTACGAGGCCTTACACTGTATATTGTTCCTTGGGGACTACATGTCCCATGTTCGATTGCATCTCCTGTCTTCTCACTGTTGCTGCTTAGGAGGGGGGAAGGAGAAAGAGCAAGCACACAGAGCCTATGCTCTACAGCCACCTGGCGGTGATGGTGGACAACAAGTGGGGGATCCCACAACCCGCTATGTACTGTTTAGTGGTGGTGGTAGTGAATGAGGAGAACCTCCTCCAGCAGCCAGCCAATCACTCGGCTACAAGAGGATTAGGGCCTGTCCACACTGTTATGGTGCGTTATGCTGCAAATAAAGTGTGTTGCTTTAAGGCAGTCTTTTCTTTTTAATGTGAGCCTAACACACCATAACACACCAAAAAAATGCATGTACCATTTCTGGCAGTGCACCCATACTCTTAACAGTGCATCTATCTACAAGGTGCATTAGGCTCCATTCACATTGTAACGCCGTGTACGCGGCGTATTTTGCCGCGATTAGTTTACTTTTTTTTTTTCACAAAGAATTTACATTGATGTCTATGGCCGAACGCCAATGCCGCCTGAAAAAAAGGTTCCGGGACTTGTTTTCAGGCTGCAGGCGTTTATGAGATTTGAACCATCTCATAGACATCAATGGAAATTCTCCCCTCCAGCGGCACGGGCGTCGCGCTTCAGGCGTTTTGTCGCCTAGGTGTGAATGCAGCCTTAGAGTGCCATTCAGAATGAATGTAACCACATTGCACCAATAAATATAACTTGAAAAAGTGTGAATAGGCCTTTAGCATTTCAGTTAAGTTTACAAGGTAGTTAAACATGAGCATTATGGTTGGGTTTATGAGAAGGGTTAGTGCAAAAATTTGCCATATAGATATAGTAAGTAGATGGTTAGTGCTACAGTTGTGGTTATAGGGAGAGTTAGTGTAAAGGTTAGTGTTAAGGACAGGGTAAGTGTTTCAGGGAGGGTTAGTGTTATATTTGGGGTTATAAGGAGGATAAGTTTTATTGTTGGGGTTACAGGTAGGGATGGTGTAAAGGTTAGTGTTACAGAGAAGGTTATTGTTATGGTTAGCATTTAAAAGAGGGTTAGTTCTGGGGCTAGAGGGAAGTGTTATAGCTTATAGAGAGGGTTTGTGTAAATGTTAGTGTTACAGGAAGCTAGTGTGGTTATGGGGAGGGTTAGGGTAAAAGTTTGTGCTATAGAAGGGGTAAGTTTTATGGTTACAGAGAGGGTATGTAATGTAGTTGGATTTATAAGGAGGATTCATGTGAAATATAGGTTAGACTTGCAGGGAGGTTTAGTTTGAGGAACAGTGTGAGAGGGTTATGGAGTAGGGCAGACCTGTTTTTTTTTTCTTGAACCTGATTGGGATATTCTTTACAATGTAAAGCTTCACTGCATTCACTATGCTCTGGCAAAAATGAGTGCAAGAGCCATGTGCAAGGAGGCTGCAGTGCCATCAATAAGCCAATCTTAAATCTGATCCACTACATTATAAAACACTAGGGTTCAAACAGCATAGACTTTGAAATTTATTTCCTATATAGCATATTAGTTCATAGACTGATTTTACATTCGCCTAGACCTCATTAAATGTTCCTTTACTAAGGATTTGCCCATTTAATGGACAATTTCAATATTCTGTAATAGAAAAGTGATGATAATATTTATTAATAATAATAATAATAATAATAATAATAATAATAATAATAACAATAATCTTAGCTATTAAGTGAAAACATTTCATACTGTTCACATGCCAGAAGGCTCATGTAATATTTAATACATGTAATGCTCATAATTAATGCCCTAGCTATTATTTAAACACCATAGAGAGCAAGAGTAAGACATACCCTACCATGTATTCCTCATAAACAGTTCACTAACTCTTTGAGGTTTAAAAAAAACACTGCTACATCTTTATCATTACATTATTTGAATAACCATATGAAACTGATTTTAGCAAATGATTTCTAGGTAGTAGGAAAACAAATAGGTTCCATCTGTTGAGGAAATTAGACTTTAACTTCAAAGGGTTTCTAACATGAGATTTTTAACCAGATTCTTTATATTTCAACTGTATTTCAATGTACAGACAACAGTGAATGGATGGGCCATAGGCAGCTTATGTGGACATTGTCTCCAAAGCCATTTACGCTGCACAGCTTCCAAGCAACTTTGCACAACTGGCAGAGCCGAATGTAAAACAAAACCATATGTTTATGTTCTTTTGCCAAACGACTTTAGCAAATAATTCTATTATTCCCCCAGGTAACAAACACGTGCCAAGTATTTCTATTAGAGTGTATCACGAAGGCATTGCAGGGCAGAGAAACAAACATGTCAATGGGGAGCCACAGATAAGCAAAGAGTTCAGAGACAGAAGCACCAAAATATACACACAATGTGTCGTAAAGAAACAATATATCATTTTGTTAAAACAATAATATATTCTAGGACCTTGGGCTGAAAGTCAGTCACTTCTTTCCTATTTTACAGCACATAGTGTACACTTACATACAGTATACTGGTGGTTTAGTACACACATAACGGTCTCCCAACAGCTAAAATTTGCAAAAATTAGGACGGCATTTCAATCACTAGAGCCTGTGAGCATAAAAACTGTAGCACCCCAAGCATCATCCCTCTGCCAACTTCATCTCTTTTGCCTATAACATTTACCGGATTTATAATAATGGTGGAAAAGGCATGTTAACCACTTCATGGTAATTTTTTGCAATGCTGCACTGTGGTATTTTAACTGACAATTGCGCGGCCATCCAACGTTGTGCCCAAACAAAATTGATGTCCTTTTTTATGGTGGTATTTGATCACCTCTACATTAATTTATTTTTGCGCTATAAACAAAAAAAGAGCAACAATTTAAAAAAAACATAATGGCCCAGATTCAGAGAGCAATTGCGTCTGCGTAACCATAGTTACGCAGCGCAATTGCTTACTTGCCCCGGCGTATCGAACGCTCCTGATTCAGGAACCTCGATATGCCGACTGCAGCCTAAGAAATGACTGGCATAAGGCTCCTTATGCCATCATATCTTAGGCTGCATTCTTATACAGGCCGCTAGGTGGCGTTCCCGTTGTGGTCAGCGTATAGTATGCAAATTGCATACTAACGCTGATTCACAACCCTACGCGAGCCCTGCGTACACAGTTTACGTAGTTTGCATACGTCGGTTTTTGCATACGTCGGTTTTTGCTATTAGCAGGGGCAGCCAATGCTACGTATACCCGTCGTTCCCACGTCGCGAATTTAACATTTAACATCGTTTGCGTAAGTGAATCGTGAATGGCGCTGGACGCCATTCACGCTCACTTAGAAGCAAATGACGTCCTTGCGACGTCATTTTCCGCAATGCACGTCGGGAAAGTTTCCCGACGGAGCATGCGCACTACGTTCGGCGCGGGAACGCGCCTAATTTAAATGATCCACGCCCCCTACGGAATCATTTAAATTACGCGCCCTTACGCCGGGCATTTTTGAGGAGCGCCCACGCAAATTACATGGCTACTGCTTCGTGAATGAAGCGTAGCGCAAATAATTTGCGGAGGCGCAGGGCAAAAACGGGACGCTGCGCCTCCGTAAGAAGTGCGCAGCGGTACCTGAATCTGCCCCATTATCTTTTACTTTCTACTATAAAACATATCCCCAAAAAATGTAAAAAAATCTAATTGCTTCATCATTTTAAGGCAATTTGTATTCTGCTACATATTTTTGGTAAAAAAAAAAAAAAAAAAAAATGTCATTTAGGAGATATTGATTGGTTTGGGCAAATGTTATCGCGTCTGCAAACAATGGTATAGATTTGCAGTGATTTTTAGTGTAACTGCAACATTGTGGCTGACAAATTGAACACTAAGTGACACTTTTTGTGGACCAGTGAAACCAATACAGTGATCAGTACTAAAAAACAATATAAATGACACGCCGGCTCCGCTGAATGGCTCCTGCTGTGTCTAATTACAGCGGGAGCGGGTCGGCGGCGGCATTCGCGCTGCAGACCAGGGAGCGCAAACACATTGTTTTGCGCAGCCAGACATCCCTGCCACATGTGCTGTTCCCGGGAGGGGACAGGACGACAGGAGAGTCTGTGTGAGGCTGGGAGGACTGTTTACCATATTCCGATCTGTACATCTTGCTACGAGCCTGTTATAGAGTGGTCCACTGTCGCACCTGCAGTATGTGAGTACCCCGGAAAGGGATCTCTCTTTTTATTAAAAATATATTTTGTTAAAACTTTACTTGCACCATCCAGGTTTTTTCTTATATATTCTATAATCTGGAGCTGCCTGCCAAGGAACCAGGAACCCAGGATTATTCATTAGAACCGAGGTGTGGTTCATAAGTGTGCACAGACCAAGCTTAGTTGCAAGGTTGCACGCTCTAAGGCCCCTTTCACACATGCGGACCGTATGTCCGCTTTTTCACCAATCCGTTTGCGGATGAAAAAGGGACATACATTGGTCCCTATGAGATCGCGGATGTCAGCAGATGAACATCCGCTGACACCCGATCTCGTCCGCCTCCGCAATGATCCGATTCTGCAGACGGAAGAAAACCTTATTTTTCCTTCCGTCTGCGGATCGGATGAACATGGACATACGGTTCATGTTCATCCGTTCCCCCCATAGGGGAGAGCGGAAAAAACACAGGGCGGTCCCTGCACAGTGTGCAGGGACCGCCCTGTCATCCACCAGCTAAGCGGGGATCAATGGAGCGATCCCCGCTGAGCATACGGAGCATACGGAGGTGGATCATTACTGATCCGCCCCGTGTGAAAGAGGCATAAGGCATAAGGTGAGCGCCCATTACCATAGGGGAGAACCTGTGTGACTACACCTTGGCATGACTTTTGGATCACTCACCGGGCCGTGTGTTGTTGTATGAAGTGTATTATACATCACCCTTGGATTGCTGCTACTGATTATATGCACTAAAGCACTGTGGAATTTTTCATTCATTTTTTATCCACACTGAAGCACCTTAGAATACTTTTATATGGACTTGTGTGTAATTTTTAAAGATTGGACTGTTTACCACTAGTATGTATTATGCATGTTTAGCAATTGCCAGATAACCCTCCTGGCGGTATTAACGAGTGTGGCTCGGGGTTAAATTTCATTACCATTAGCGCTAACCCCGAGCCACACTTACATTGTCACCAGGATCCTGCAATGTCCCCCCCCCGCTCTGTCCCCTCCAGGATCATCCACCCGATGCTCTGTGTGCCGGGGTCTGTTCCCTGCGAGCGTCGCAACGCATGGGGGGCGGTGCCTGGTGGCAAATTTAAAAAGTACAAAAAAATAACACATACAGTACACTGTAATCTGTAAGATTACATTACTGTATCAAATAATTTCACCTCCCTTTTGTCCCTAATGCTTTGTCCAGTGCCCTGCATGCACTTTTATATTATATATACTGTTTTTTCTGCCTGGAAACTTGAGATTGTCCATGGCAACCAAAAAGTGTCCCTTTACAGCAAAAGTGGTTTTAGACTAGCTAGAAAACAGCGAGAGTAAATTAGAACACTTGCAGAATTGAGCGATAGTGATTTGTGGGGAAATGTATTTTATTATTATTATTATTATTATTATTATTATTATTATATTATAATTGTTTTATAATTATTTATAGTTATTTATTATCTTATAATTTATGATTTTGTGTTTCAAACTTCATCATACTAGACTCTTGCTTGGACAGATTTAAGTGAGTTATTACTAAGAATTACAGGCCTACAATATAAAACGCAAAATTTCTATGCAAAACAATGTACCGCTTTGAGACGCAAAAATCTGACATAATCATACCGCCAGTCAGGTTAAAGTAGCACAGTGTTGAATAGCAAAAAAAATCCCCAGTCGTGAGCGGGTAAAACCTTTTGGAGGTCAAGCGGACTTGGGATATTTGGGAGGTGTATGCTTGTTTGTATATATTTATTTCTATCTCTAGGTAGCTAGCAATGGTACATAAAATATTTGTGTAAAGGAGAAAGTTATCTTATACTGAGTGTATTTACTCTTAGGCAAATAGGGAAGAACAGAAACCAATCTTCTAGTTTTTTTGTCAAAGCTTAATAAAACAAGCTGACGTTACAAGTTGAATGGCTACCATGCACAGCTGCATCAGATTTTGCACTCTCCAGTTTTAGTAAATCAACCCTATAGTGTCTAGAGCCGGCCCACCATGGGTCAAATTAAAAATTTCTTTTGAAAATCATAATCAAGAAATTTTGTTCAAATTTCACACCATTAGTGGGCCAAAGCAATGGCTGATTTTTATGCGGCCATTGAATTTGAATGAATGGGCCTGTTGGAAATTTTTGGAAAATAAAAAAAAATCTAAATAATGTTGGGAGAATCGTGCAAGAATTATAATCAAAAAAGAAATGTTCATGGGCTGTGACCTGGAAAGAAAAGAAGATTCCCAGCCACGAAAATTATTTTTTGTAGCAACATGAACTTGAAGGCTTGGTTGGTCAAATCTATAGACACTCCACCCTCAATGCAAGTGTGCTTCCTCCCCGCTGCTGCACCTGTCAGACAGCCCAGCGGTAGGCAGTCTTGTACATGGATGGGCAGAGCCCAATAGGGAATCACAGAAATAGTTCCCCATCAGGTCCACTCCCCTTGTGATTGACAGCAAGAAGTGGGCAGATTCCTAGCCAATAGACAGCCTGCTGTTGACTCTAGAATCTGTCCACTGCTTGAGGTCAGTTAAAAGGTGAGAGAGGACCTGATAAGGAAACCAATGTCTCGGCTTCACCACCTGGCTCTGCCCACTTCAACATCACTGGTTGTTAGCAGACTTCAGCTGTGAAGCTGGCAGTATCCTAAACAACCAGTGACTGGGAGAAAAGAGTGGTGGTAAATATGCTACTCTGCTGCACTGCATTCAAGGACTGGTACTTGGCTTTCTCTGCATACCAAGTTAAAGTAGGTCTTACTTACCTCCAGTTTAGTTATCTATGAATTGGAAGTAATTGTTTTTGAATTTGGTGTATTAATTATTATTAGGATCTACCTGAATCTGCTGCACACGTCAGTAAAGTTACCAAAATGCAGTAGGCAATTTTTTATCTAACGCAGGCCATTTTAAAAGGACATAGCACCAGAAAACCATTGGTAGTGCTTTATTGAATTCCCCTGAAAGTATCTTGGATAGTCAAAAGGGGGCTAATCTCACACTAGGAAACTAAATTATTCAAACGATTTACGGCCTGAAACAAATATCCTATAACACAGCACAAAAATGTATTATAGGATATTTTCTCAATTTCTCCAGTACATAGACTTATCATTACAAGGCGTGTAGATTTTAGTGTGACTGTTATAATTTATGTATTTGAAAATTAGTAATTAAGTTTGATAGAAATCTATTAAGCTACTATACTCAGTAATGTATGAGTAGATTTTTCATAAGGGATTGCCACATGTACTAGTATATAGATTTCACTTTTATTTCCTTTAAATTGCCTGTGAATACCCTTTATGAGAAAAAAAAGACCATATAGCAGTAGACTACTGTAGGTACAACAAAAAGATTTGTGAAACTCAAATAAGCCTTGGTACTGTATGTATAATAAAACATGCTTACAGTAGACGTTTGAGAAACCTATTATTTATATACACAAGTGGTCACTATGGTCACTCCCCAGCTGTAAAATTGTTTCTTTCTGTCTATCCAGCCAGCCAGTACTTTGCTCCAATGCCCCCCTACAGTCTGACTGATTAAACGAAAGGCTGAGACTCACATTCTCTATGGGTGTAATTATTTCTCTAGGGAGTCTCAACTCAGCCTCCTGACATGTGTCTGACCTCTGTCTAACCTTCTGTGTATTGTTTAATCACTTTCCCCCACATGGCTTCTCTGTATAGGAAAATGCATATATAGTATGAAGCTCTGATACTTACACCTGTTCTGCCGCCTTTTGCCATTAAAAAAAAAAAAAAAAACACTCTTAGTACCTATTTGATATGGAACCTTAGCTGATGGGAATTTGATAAAAAAAAATGATTGGATACCACATAAAATATTTATCTTTTAACAATTATTTTTTACATATGGATTTGACTGAAAGTTTGACACTTGCTTGCAGATTTTCTAAAAGCATCAAATATTCATATAAAAGTAGAGAACAAGTATCCCGTTCTGAGCTTGCTTTGGGCACTCTTAGGAGATGCGTGTTTGGAGGTTGGAAAGAGATTTTAGGCCTAGAAATTTACTTTTTTTTCCTGAGTAATTATGTAATGTTGAGTGTCCAACATGAGGGCCATGTAGCTGTTTACCAACCAATGTTATTCAATTATTTTTACTTTTATAAAAGCTAATGAATACCAACTTCCTGATGAGGGTAACTTTCTCTCAAGTAACCCTTGATAAGACTTTATTTTATGTTAGTATCCCCAAGCTGTGCATTTATTAAACATCCCATATAATTTAGGCAACTTCAGTTATTTTATATTTGACCCATTTTTAAAGATTAGAAACTTCAGATTATTTATCAGAATTTATATTCTAATATATAATGTGTTTTCATGGAAATATGATCATGGGAAGCCAGCAAGGACCCAGATGTATGATTTGTTCTACCTTACAAACAAGTGGTTGCAACCAAAGTTACTCAAGCCTGCTCAGATGGTGAAATGAGTGGATTGTGATTGTTACATTGCACCCTTGCCTGTTAAGATACAACACAATATTAGACATACAGATCCCAAGAGTGTGGATGAGCTAGTGTCCCTTGTGGAGCAACATACTGCTACTGAGAAATATCTAAAGGATTTGCCTAATAAGTCAGTAATCCCTGAAAACAGGAACATTTCAACCTTAGACAAAAATGTTTCTTTTTATGGAAGGAGTCAAAAAGCTCTTATATAGGGTAATGAGACACATGTGGGTGCCAGATACAGTATGAATGGCCCCCTATCAGGTGATGGTGGTGCTAAGGGATGAGATGTGTGGCTGCCAGTTGCCCCATAATATATGATGCTATAAAATGTCATTTGGGGAGACTAATGCCACTCTTTGCCAAGATCAGTTCTTTTAGCACACTTAAAAACTGAGACTGGATGCAAATGCTATATGTCCTATTACCATAGACACCTGGGGGAGGCATTGTTGGACTCTGGAAGCCTTGTCACCTTGGTCCATGCCAGTCTGGCAGACTCTGCCAATCTTTTCTCAGACCTTATGGAAATACTCTGTATACATGGTGATGCCAAAGGCTATCCTACTGTGGTGTTTAATGAGGAGACACCTAACTGTGGAGCTGTAAAGCATGTGAGCATAAGAACTTGTTACACAGTACAAAATTGGGCTCTGATTCCACGGTTTTGGGAACTGTGGGTTAAAAAAACAGTAAGTTCTGAAAATGATCTTACTATTTTGCCCAGACCTGAGTGTGATGTTGATAACCCTATACGAGAGATACCTGAAAGTCAGTCGAAAAAGCCTCAGACCTAATAGATATGGTGACCAGGAAAGATTTTGAAATCACACAAATAGGGGATATCAGTTTCCCAAACACATGGAAAAATGTAAAAGTGATAAATAGGGTATCCCAAGAACCAGAAATCACCCTTGTTTAACTCCATTTTTCAGTATGCCATGATTTATTGTACTGCATAAAGAAAGCATGGGAGAAAGTTGTGGAACAGCTAATGGTGTTCCACAACTCATGGTGAGTCATGGTTTCCCTGACTCACACAAGCAAAGTTTTGGAACTGGCATATTCTCATGTTTTAGGTGGTCATTAAGCAGTATAAAGAATGAAAGAATGAGTTGAGCAGAGGTTTTCCTGGCTCAGTATATAAAAACCCATTGGGGAGCATTGTAAATTTTGTGCCTAGTGTCAAATAAATTCACCACATCCAATCCACCTTTTACAAGTATCTTAGTACCCTTTTGAGAGGGTTGCTATGGATTTGGCTGCAACATTTCACTGCCAACAACTGTAAAGGGGCATCATCACATATTGGTAGTACTTGGCAACTGGTATCCAGAAGCAAATCTCCCAAAAATGGTGGAAGGGTGGCAAATCCTTCCAGTAAGTTACCAGTAAGGGAAGTACCACAGTTATCCATAGGGTTCTTCACGTTTGAACTTCTGTACAATAGCTGTCCCCAGGCACCACTGGATATAGAGAAGGCAAAAAAGTGAGAGGTGTTTTCAGAATTAACTGGCCAAATGAAATTTACCATGACATCGGGACTGATTCTAATGTCAATATAAAAATAAAACCTTTTATTAGGTACCCGAAGCTCAGGCAAAAGATGTACAAAAATTTTGCTAGGGATCCAGCAAAGGGTTGATAATGTGCTGTCACATATCCATTGTGTGTTGGCAAAATGTCTGATCAGAGAGGGAGGGTGCCACCTAGGTTTCTAACCTACACATAGTGAGGGGCTCTTCAATTTGTGTCTGTTATGCAGAAAACAAACATTTTGTTTTCTCAGATCTTAATAAGTTCAGGTCCACCTGTCAGTTTTTCAAGCGGACCTGATCGTGACATGCTCCCGGACACCCGCTTCTATCCGATCCCGTCCGCCAAATCAAGATGGATGGTAACCCCATTTTCCATCCATCTGGCTGATCGGATGAAAACGGACAGGCGGTCTGTTTTTATCCGATCTCCCCATAGAGGAGAGGCCCTGTACACACGGTCGGACAAAACCGGTGAGAATGGACCGAGGTTCCGTTTCATCGGTCCAAACCGACCGTGTGTATAGCCCATCGGTCTGTTTTCCTTCGGTCCTCCGCTGCCCGATCGGTCCAAACCGATGGTTAGTACAGAAAAGCATTGGTTCAAAACCCGCACATGCTCAGAATCAAGTCGACACATGCTTGGAAGCATTGAACTTTGTTTTATTCAGCACGTCGTGTGTTTGACGTCACCGCGTTCTGACCCAATCGTTTTTGGAAACAATGGTGTGTACACACATCAGGCCACTTCAGCGGTGAACCGATGAAAATGGTCCGTCGGACCATTCTCGTCGGTTTGGAACGACCGTGTGTACAAGGCCTGACAGGTCCGTCTCAGCACATTAAGCAGTCCATCAAACAGACAAGCACATGTGAAAGGACCCTAGGATTAGTTAGTGACTTGGACGAGCAGATGTTTTTTTTTTATGTTATGGACTTGCTGTACAAAACCCTCTTGCAATGAACTGTATTTATTTACTACCTTGCTGAATAAAAGTTCAGGACCAGCCTGTCCGGACTCTTTCCAGGGTGTCCCATTCTTGTGCATGGTTACCGCTGAAACTACCAGTTGAGCCTTATCCCTTTACTATGCATGTATGTGTGTGTGTATGTGTGTGTTTTAATGTCAATATTCCTATCACACACATTCCTGGTTTAACAGATATGCTTAAGCATAGTGAGTGCTGCAGCAACATCCAGCTGGAGACTTAAAACTTTAGAGATACATATTTGCATATGTATCTTCAATGTACATACTATATTTCATACACGCCTGACGAAGCACTCCTGCACGGTCTCAAAATGTTGCACTCTTCCACTGTGATATGATTATTTTGAATACAACTTTTGGATGTTATTTGAAGATCCATGGTGTGCTGGCAAAAAAGTAGATTAATATGTGTGTGTTCTGTTGCTTGTCAGCTTTTGCAGCCAGTGCTGTTGAGGGGTAGGGCTGGCACTGGCCTACACTAGCTGGCTCTTCAACCATGAGGGCATTAGCCTGTATGCCTATTGTGTTTGGCTATATTTTTTTGGAGGAACTACAAATATTCAATAGAAAGAAAAAACTCTTCCGGTGTCAATACTTTACCAACACAGTATAAAGTTATGTAGGTAGTTCACCTAAAGCAAGCTATCACCATTTATTTTAAACCCATTACTAAAAATACATTGTACATTTTTAAATGGTATGACTTATTTTCACTGTTTTGCATGTTTAATAATGTAATAAAGAAAAAAGAAAAAAGTGCCTTAAATAAATAATATTTTCTCATATAACAAATACCTTAACAGCCATTACTATATAAGGTCTATGGGCCAGATTCAGATTCACCAAGCACTTGCATGAAAAATTACACCGGCGGCCTCCAGCGTCGGCCCGCGTAATTTAAATGGGCGTGTGCCATTTAAATTAGGCGCGCTCCCACGCCGGACCTACTGCGCATGCTCCGTTTCTAAATTCCCGCCGTGCTTTGCGCGCAGTGATGTCATTTTTTCGAACGGCGACGCGCGTAGCGTAATTCCGTATTCCCGGACGGCTTACGCAAACGACGTGAATTTTTAAATTTCGACGCGGGAACGACGGCCATACTTTATACAGCAATACGTTTGCTGTGTAAAGTTAAGGCACCCAAAACGACGACTAACTTTGCGACGGGAAACTAGACTAGCGGCAACGTAGCGAATGCGAAAAACCGTCGTGGATCGCCGTAACTCCTAATTTGCATACCCGACGCTGGTTTACGACGCAAACTCCCCCCAGCGGCGGCCGCGGTACTGCATCCTAAGATCCGACAGTGTAAAACAATTACACCTGTCGGATCTTAGGGCTATCTATGCGTAACTGATTCTATGAATCAGTCGCATAGCTACTCTGAGAGATACGACGGAGTATCTGAGATACTCCGTCGTATCTCCGCTGTGAATCTGGCCCTGTGTTTTTTTCTCCTTTCAGATTATTTAATCGGTATCTATACCTGCCTAGATAACTTGATTGAAATAATGACTTGTCTTATGTAACCCTGATATTACTGCTAAATTGAAACTTGGTTTCCTCCAGTGTATAAAAGTTTGATCTGTGCTGTTTAAGTGAAATGTAGAAAATGTTAAAAAGTATGCTGGTTTAATTTTTTTTTTTTAAATGTGATGAAAATGTAAAGATTTGGTATATTCGAGAAAAATAAATTTAACACTTGCAGTTTCATAGAGCTGACACTAGGATTCTTTTTAGTAGGTTGATGTACAGTGTATAGTGAACTAGTAAAAGGAACCATTTTCCCCCGTTTCTTGCTCACATGTGGAGTCTGTACTTAGGATCCAATAGAAATCCTGCTACTGTCCTGTGATGTAGTATATCTTGTAAGGAAACATCATACCACTTTATTAGGTCCTGTTAATAGTGCATGCCAGAAACTGTTAAGTGGCCAATAAGGTCCAAAGGACCTGCTTTCTAATCCACACAGTGGAACAGGGTTGGAGATCCATGGTGCACAATTCACAAGCTGCAGATTGGCCCAAGTCACCACAAATCCATAAATAGACTTTATATATTGACTTAATTAAAACAAAATTGCTTTTCCCTGTCAAAGTATGTCACAACCAGGGATGTCAAAGTATATGTGAATCCTTACCTTTTAACCTCCCTACCGGTATGATTATTTCAGATTTTAGGTGCTGAAAGCGGTACCATTATTTGCAAGGAAATTTGGCGTTTTATACTGTAGGCCTGTAATTCTTAGGAATAACTCACTTAAATCTGACCAAACAAGAGTCTAGTAGGCATCCTGGGTATGATTTTTTTTTTAAAACAAAATTATAAATTATAATATAATAAATAATTATAAATAATTATAACAAATAATAATATAATCATAATAAAAATGATTCAATAATGTAATCAACTCAAAATCACTGAAATTTGCTCAGTTGCAGAATTGTCGCTGTCATTACTTTTATATTTTTATGATGAATTTCCCCACAAATCGCTATCGCACAATTCTGCAAGTGATTATAATTTATTATCGCTGTTTTCTAGCTGCTCTAAAACCATTTTTGACATAAAGGGACACTTTTGGTTGCTATGGACAATCTACAGTTTGCAGGCAGAAAGAACAGTTTTTATTATATAAAAGAACATGTAGGGCACTGGGCAGACCACTAGGGACAGGGGGGGGGTGTATTTTTTACACACAGTACTGTAATCTATAAGATTACAGTATATTGTATGTAATGTGTTTGTTTATGTTTTTGAATTTGGCGCCGTTCTCCGCCCCTGTGCGTCGTAACGTCTCAGGGAACGGAGATCGGCGGCACACAGAGGCACTGTGTAAATCGAGCGAGCACCCGCTCGCTCACACAGCACAGTGGCATCGCTGGATCCAGGGACAAGGTAAGTAAACACTGCATGTGGATTCAGCGAGGCGAGCCCGGGTCTGACTCGGGGTACCGATCGCAACAAAAAAATGTAACCCCGAGTAAGACTCGGGAACACCGCTAGGGGAGTTAAAACAACCCACCCAGTTTAAAACAGACATGCAAACAAAATGTTTCTGCACACATAAAAATAAATAAAAAATACCTCAGCTGCATAAAGGGCTTAGCAAGATGGGGGTGGAGACTACTGGGGGGGGGGGGGTATGTTAAATGGGAGGAAAGGAAACAACAGTGATTAGCACACGTCTGACCAATGGATCACAGGCCAGTAGAATGCATCGAAGCAAACTGACCATGATGGGATGGGTGTACTTCTATGCCTGGTGGTGTGGTCAGATTGAAATAGGAAAGCAGGGGGACTGCCAAGGTCACCGGGTATTTCAGATAAATTAAGCAATTCAGAGAAAACAGGATACCTTTTAATACAAGTACATGGTACAACAGACACATATCAGGAATATGAAATGTTGGGGTAATATACACTTTAAGTCCCAAACCTAATACATTGAGATTGACGATCAATATCCTGTTGCCTTCCATCATTTTGCTAGGGAGTGTAAACAGAAATACTGGCTTGCACTGTCTTATGGAGCATAGAATTTAGAGTATTTTTGTAAAGTATAGAGAAGATGAATAAGGAAATTGCCTATTCACTCCTTGTAAATAGGCCCTTGTAATGACTCTAATCCCTTCTCTGAATTTATATGCTGATATTTTGTTTTAAATGTGTTTTTAAAGACAACTTATTTAATTTCTTTCTACCTAAATTGTCGATAAATGAACTAAAACACATTGGGGAGTAGCGGGTCTGCTGCCCAGGTCCCCAATGCCAAACTGATTAGCATCCAAATAAACACACAGCAGCACATCATCTGCACAATACATTTATTTTTTTACTATTTTAATAGTGTTTCTCAAAGGGCTTGTTTTCAACTTTCTTCAGTGGCAAGTTGGTTCTCAGGGGGAAGAGTCGCTTCCTAATGCTCACAGCTTCTATCCAGTCTAAAGGAACCGCTTGCTGTCATATGCATTCAACCCTCTGCCCTAATCCCATCTGCTGTCTATTTCATCCCCTGGGACTCTGAGTTAAGACAACACAGCTGATATCCACTTAGAAAAGTACATATAGGGTGTATAAAAGAAACAACGAATGTGCACTGAAAAATCTAACCACTGTGGTGCCCACCCGGTTAAAAAAAAAAAGTCTTAAAAATGTATATAATTATGTAAACATATATGTGGTATACATATTGAAAAATATACATATGTCATAAACTTGAGCTAAAAATATGTTGTTGCAAACTTTAATTTTACATACTGTATATGAGCAAAGTCAATCAGCAAACACAAGAAAGGGAAAATGGCAACGCAGGTTAAAACATTGACATCATTAAAACACTGACTAATCACAGATGAAACTCTCTGTGCTTGTTCATTGGCTGTACCCCTTGTATGCACTTGAGGTCTGCAATAGTGTTGGATTTGGGGCGTGCATTCAGGTAAAAACTTGAAAAATTAATGTTCAGCTCCAAGTAGTGATTTTAAAGTGATTGTACAGTCTTGTTTTTTTTCTATAAAAATAGTAAACATGTTATACTTACCTGCCCTGTGCAGTAGATTTGCACAGAGCAGCCCGGATCCACCTCTTCTAGGGTCCCTCTTCTGTGCTCCTGGTCCCTCCCTCCTGTTGAGTGCTCCCACAGCAAGTAGCTTGCTATGGGGGCACCCAAGCCGAGTAAAAGCTCCCTGTGTCCATTCAGACACTGATCCGCATCCTGGCTTGCCTCCTCTCTTTCCTGATTGGCTACCTGACTTTGATTGACAGCAGCAGGAGCCAAAGGCGCTGCTTCTGTGCCTTAGCCAATCAGGAGGGAGAGTCTGAGGCCCCGTACACACGTCCGAGGAACTCGACGGGCAAAACTCATCGTTTTGCTCGTCGAGTTCTGTGTGAAGCCACCGAGGATCTCGGCGAGCCAACTTTCCTCATTGAACAACGAGGAAATAGAGAACATGTTCTCTATTTGTCTCGACGAGGAACTCGTCGGCTTCCTCGGCCGAAAGTGTACACACGCCGGGTTTCTCGGCAGAATTCAGCTCCGATCGAGTTTCTGCCTGAATTCTGCCGAGAAACTCGGTCATGTGTACGGGGCCTCAGACGGTCAAGACACTCGCGGACATCACTGGACAGAGATAGGGCTCAGGTAAGTATTAGGGGGGCTGAGAGGGGCTGTTACACACAGAAGCCTTTTTATCTTAATGCATAGAATGCATTTAGATAAAAAAAACTTCTGACTTTACAACCCCTTTAAATCAGTTTGATGCAAGTTAGGACATATAGGGATTGATATACTAAGGATTTTCACTAAGCAAAATTAGTGTTAATTGTGAAAAGCAAAGGATAGTACATAACTTGTGTTTAGTTTGATTATCAATGATGGGTGAAAGAATTTTAAAAAGTTAATTTTTTTTCTAATGCATGATTGGTTGATTGAAGGGAACACCGCTTACCTCAGTAAACATTAACTTTGCTGGGCGAACAGTCTCTATTTTTTTAGTAAATCAACTCCATTATCATAGCTGATTTGACAGCAATGAAAATACCCAGTGCATCTTCTTTCAGTAACAACATTTAAGTTGACTCTTAGGCCCCGTACACACGACCAAACATGTATGCTGAAACTGGTCCGCGGGCCAGTTTCAGCATACATGTTTGGTCGTGTGTAGGCGCGAGCGGGCCGAATTCCAGCAAACATTTGCCCGCCGGGCCTTTTCCCAGCGGGCAAATATTCCTGGACGTGTTTTAAAACCGTCCGCTGGAATCCTGCCCGCTCGGACATGTACGGTCGTCAGTACAGACCTACCGTACATGTCCAGGCGCCCGCCGTCCCTCGCATGCGTCGAATGACTTCGACGCATGCGTGGAAGCCTTTAAATGGCAGGCCCGCCCACGTCTCCGCGTCATCGCCGCGTCATCGTTGCGGCGACGACGCGGACACGCCCCGCGTATTGTTTACGCGCGGACTTCTGTACGATGGTTAGTACAACCATCGTACAGAAGCCCTCTGGCAGGCATGTACGGTGAAAACGGTCCGACGGACCGCTTTCACCGTACATGTTTGCTCGTGTGTACCGGGCCTTAGCAAAAAGCTGATGAAATAAGGATATCTGTTTCATTCAATCAGTAAACCAATTGATGTAAATATAAAAAAAATAGCAGAGAGGCTTAACTGTAGGTTACAATTTGTTGCAAAAAAGGAGGTAACTTTGCTAAGAGTTTCCAGGGAAGTTGGATTATAAACTAAAAAAAGAACAGATGTACTGAAATGGATTAAATTATATTATCTATACATGAAACAGGTCAGGTCAATAATCTATATGAAAAGAGGTAACTTTGAAAATAGCCATTTGGCAAATTTATTATATTGGGAAATGTTGGGGAATTTGGGGATTCTTTTTCTATAACTTCCCTTTTTCTTGTAATGTTGTAATACTTTGAGTGCAAAATTTGCATTTTAAAAATGCCTCTGTAGTACGGTAAAAGCTTTGTTTTATTATGTAGCTGTTGGTGTTGTGAGATAAAGTTTTCTTTTTGTTAAATTATGTTGACCCCTTTGCGCCTAAGGGTAAAACAAATGTAAATGCCTAAGCCCAATTTTTTCCAATTTTGACACGTGCTAGTAAAACCGCACATATCATCACAACTACTTTGTGCATTTTTCAGGACAAATTGGGCTTTCATTTGGTGATAAATGGTAATGGATACCTCCTATTTATTTTTATTTTTATTATTATTATTATTATCAAAGGACAACTGGCCCAAAATAGTAAAAAAAAACAAAAAAAAATATATTTCTTGCTACTACCATAATCTACCACCAAAGAACAACCCAGAACAATTGTTTTTTTTTACCACATATGTGTATGGTAGTTGTTGTTTGTACCTATAGTACAGCCCAGAAATAGTGCACATTTTGCTTTTTGTTTTAATCATACCCAAAACACACTGACACAGATACTAATAAAAGAAATCCTGTCCAAAAAATACTGACCCTGAACTTTGACCCTGAACTTTGACCTTGACCTTGACCCAAACACTAACCCTGGCACTCACCTAGATCAAACCTTGATCTAGGTATTTTTTTAATATTTTTTTTTCTTTATATGCTTGTTTTTTTTATTTACGAAAGGCAAATCCACTTTGCACTAAAAGTGCAAACTACAAGTGTATAGTGCACTTGAAATTGCACTGACAGTGCACTTGGAAGTGCAGTTGCTGTAAATCTGAGGGGTAGATCTGAAATGAGGGGAAGCTCTGCTGATTTTATTATCCAATCATGTGCAAGCTAAAATGCTGTTTTTTTATTTTCCTTGCATGTTCCCCTCAGATTTTAAGCAACTGCACTTCCAAGTGCACTTTTAGTGCAATTTCAAGTGCACTTTTCACTTGTGGTTTGCACTTGTAGTGCAAAGTGGATTTGTCTTTAGTAAATAACCCCCAATGTATCTCTCTCATCTATTCACAGACAAAAAAAATACGGGCTTCACAGTGACTGATCACTGTAATAGCCAATCCGAGGCTATCACAGCGATTAGGTGACCTGGAATTGGACATTCTGTGTCCCGATCATTAGAATGGGGTCCAGGGCTCTCGGTGAGACCCCGTTCTCTGTGCTGGGAGTGCACCATGCGGCACACTCCCAGCACAAAGGGATATACGCAAATATGCAGCCCCACTGGACTGGGCTTTTTTTACGTGGGCCAGCATGTTTGCGTACTGTCTCTGTGAAGGGGTTAAAATATAAGACTTTAATAGGATTATCATTTTAGGAGCTAGCTTTTAGAATCTTCTTAGAATGATTGTTAGATTTAATAGGTAGGTTCAAATTTGGAGATTAGGTTAAGGCTCCGTTTTGGGGTATGTTTAGGTTAACATTAAGGTTAAGGTGAAAGTACATTTTTTAGGACCTAAAGAGACCCTGTTGCCACATCCTTTACTTTGAAAACAATCATCCAATACAATTATGTGTGCATTTAACCTATTTTTGGCATGTTATTTACCTGTAAAAGCCTCCCCATGTAGAAATCCAAAAGCTCTGAGAGTGCTGCTGGGTGCTGCCATCTTGGATGTAATGTCAGCAGCCCCAGCAGACTCAGAACTGTTACTCAAAATAGTATTATCTTTGCTCCCCCCTTGGCTGCTACCTAAAAGGTTATGTGGGAAGGTAAGAGATAGGGCGGGGGAGTTGCCGACACAGACAGTAGTTAGCAGTCCCAGAGGAAAAGAGGGCTCTGGCATAGCAGGAGGGCTATGCTAGGGAACTGATTCTGCTAAAGAAATTAAAATTGCCAGCAATTTGGAAGTCCATAACACATTATTTACAGAGAGGGAAGAGTAAGTAAGTAAGCATTTAAAATACTTGAGTTAGAATTAGGAGCTTTATTGAGGTTTTAGGTGTGATACCTATTTTTGGAATATGATCGCTTGCTTTTTTTTAGTTTATATCTATTATTTTTTGGGATTACATTTTGTCAGCTTGAACAGTGCTTACACTCATGGGTTTAATTTATTACAGGGAAAAAGGATGTTCACTTTGAAAAGGAAATTTTAATTTGCAAGGGAAATTGCTCTTAGTTTAGTAAATGTGGTAAAAATTCTCTTTGCAATTAATACCCAATCATAGGCAAGGAAAATAATAAAATAAAACAATAGTTTTGCTTGCACATGACTGGATCATGGAAGTCAACAGAGCTTTACCTCATTCACTAAGCTAAAACTTTGTCGCAAAGAAGATTTAATATAAAGCTATCCCGTCCGTTCCCATTTTGCTTGTGGGTATGTGAAGCCCACAAGCATTGATTTCGGCTATGCAGTGAATGCTATGCTCCCAGCATTCACAGATCGTTCCAGCACATGCCCAGCATTTACGGCGAGCGACGCCGTAAACACTGAGGGTTCTCATCACAACGGGCGTGTAATCGCGTCACTTAAGCCGGCTGAAATCCCGCTATAACTAGCAGCAATCCTCCACAATAACTCCTGGGAGCAATGACAACAGCTCCCAGGAGACCGCAGACTACCCGCACATTAGACAGACAGGAAGCTGAGTAAAAGATTAATAAAACAAAGGTACTGTACCTAAAAACTTTCAGTTTTTAACCGCATTAGAGGCTGCAATACAATTGAGCTTATGTATTCAAATAGGGTGGAGCTCCGCTTTAAGAGTTTCCTTAACTGGAACTAAGGGGTCAAGCCCAACCCCTGAAAAACAACCCCACACTATAATCCCCCTCCACAAAATGATTTGGTGGAGTGTGAAGCCCTGCCGGTAACGTGGAAACCCCTAGTTGGAGCGCATTGCCATTTTGAGGAAGTGCTTGAGGTGCTCTTTTTGTTGGAGGTAGGTGATTTGTATTGTGTCTGTGATCATCACCACTAAATGTTAGTGCGCAGCATTTGTTGTTTTCTTTTAATAAAATTAAATGGTAATACACTATCTGTGAGTCTTTTTGGCATTTGTTCCATGGCGAAGGTGGAGATTATTGGGGTTGTTGGTATTAACGAGCTGTATAACCAGTGGAGGAAGAGGAGAGGAAAAGATAAAGAAGTGTGGAGTGGCATTATCACTAATGTATGGACCCTCTATAGCAAGTGGGGAATTATACATCTAGGACTGGATTGATTGTCTGCAATGAAGAGTGATTTCACATTAAGTTTGGTTACACTTGATCACCTAATAAGCATGTTATCAGGTTGGATGTGGAGCATTTTTTTCTTTTTTTTTCTTTAAAGTGTATTTTGTGCGTGTACTCGAGAGAGGAGCCGGACTGCAGGAGTTGGGAGTAGGCAGGCCTCCCCCAGAGGCAATCTGCCACCTTTCTCCATGCCCCAGGTGGCAATGGCGGGTGTGTGAGGGGGTCCTCCCACACAGCCCGCCCTACCTGCTCCGCTTTGAAGCCCAGCGGGGCAGAGGGACTCCCTATAAGGGAGTGAGAGAATTTGCCCGCTCAACCAGCCCTGTTAGTCCTTCGCCTCTCTTTTTTTGGAGACCGCGTGGTCAAAGTGCGTGCATGTTAACCCAATTTCGAGTGCGTGTAAGTGTGGTGGTTTTTGTGGGAGGGGGGTGGGCATACTAAGCGCAGGCTTACCTCGCATAGCACACCCACCAGGAGCCGGGCTGAGACCACCAAACTCAATTCACATGTAGACGAGACCGGGATCCGAACCCCTAGCTGCAGAGGTGAATGGCTTATCAGCGCAGTGCCAATCGCGTTGAGCCACCGCAGCTCCGTGGGGAATTGTACATCTAGGACTGGATTGATTGTCTGCAATGAAGAGTGATTTCACATTAAGTTTGGTTACACTTGATCACCTAATAAGCATGTTATATATATATATATATATATATATATATACACACACACATATATTTTTATATATATATATATATATATATATATATATATATATATATATATGTGTGTATAGATAGATAGATAGATAGATAGATAGATAGATAGATAGATAGATAGATAGATAGATAGATAGATAGATAGATAAAAAAATTGTTATCCATTCTTTGTGTGCACTGTGTTAAAGGTTAAAGTACTACTGATAGTCATAGCATTAGTGGATATGTTTATTATTTGCACACTACTTTGAATGTTTTGTTACTAGCATAACACTAGTAGATATGTGTTTTGTTATGAAAGATTTTTTTTTATATTAGGCTAATGATGGCATAATATTTAAGTCACCTTTTATGTCACAAGAGTGCCAAACCCCTTTCTTTTCTTTATGTACTAATATTGTCCATTGAGAATTATTGTTTGATGTTCAGGTGCAGATCTTATGGAAAGAAAGTTTTTTTTTTCCATAAGCAGATGAAACCAAACGTTTAATAACCCCCAAGATAACAGTAACTTAACCCTCAGCACTTCCTTAATCTAAATACCTATCTTTTTGATTCAGAAAGTGTCTTTTGCCAAATTCATATAACCCCTGTGCATAGAAAGATTCATCTACTTGTGTATGGTCTTGAATAGAGTATGTCTCCTGCCACAGTGACAGCTCCAGGTTGGAAAGCTCATTAGACAGTTCCTTATGTTGTCATCTAATATACTTAAATGTATTAGTTAGGACTAAATAATGCTTTAAGGATCATTTTACAAAACGTCACTTGCCATTAATTTTATACCAGCTGGGAAGAAGTAGACTTAAACTCAACAAATCGAAAGAGGATTATCCTTGAAGGATCAGCACAATCCAAAAGCTACAAGGGGAAGCGCTTTACAACATCCAGATGTACAATTAGAACATCCGTATAACTGAACAGACTTTGAGGACCATGTTTTTAATATGTTTTTGAAGTGCCAACTACAGCAGCCTAAACTAATGCTGACTTCAATTATGGATAATGTTTTAAGTTCTGTTGTCAGGGTCTTCGCTTATTTTCACAACTTTATTTATTATCTAAAAAAAACTCTTTATTATATAAAAAAAATACTGCATTATTAAAAAAAAATATTCATAAGTATGATTCCAATGTATATTTACATTAGTTCTATATCTGTAAAATACTGATCTTTTAAACATATCTATAAAGAGATGAGTCTGTAATGTTTAAGTCATTCCTTCTCATCTAAGAAACTTCTGTTGTTTTGAACTTAGGAAGTCACTTGAATGAGGCATGGCTTGTCTTTAACATTACAGAACAAGTCCAGTTATATGTGACTACTACTAGCTATACCTGAATAATGTAAAGAAATCACAAACATCTAAATTATTTGTGAAAGTTTGCCCTAAATCTGCTTGATTGTTTTTGCAATTGGATGAAAGTTGTTGCAATTGCTAGAAAATTGCTTGTGTGTACGGCTAGCTTTGAAGAATGATAAATATTGTCAGAAAAGTCAGAAAAAATGCCAGATAACTTCACAGCCCCAGAAGCTTTGACCACGTTACCCAATGATTTGCCCACTTTACCTTCTTGTAATGTTTGTATGAGGCATGTGGTTCATGCAATGTTGGCAAATGAAGCCCAAATTACCACTGTCCAGACTGTATAAAATTATGTTAGTGTTTTCCTTATGAAATTTGGCTTGGAAGCTTATTTTTAGATCCAGGAATTCAGCAACGCATACTTGCAGTGAAAGTTATTTTTGCTGCATGTTTTATATATCACAATTAAAAACTAAAATTTGATGTATTGTTTCTGAACAATAATAATAATCACATTATGATCTTTAATTTTAACAGTAAAAAAACACAATAAATGTAACAATAAACCTAACCACCACCTAATCCTTACACTTAACCTAACTCATAAACAGAATGTTAACCTAACTCCGAACACTAAACCTTCAACTTGAAATTTACACAGCAAAAAAATATATATTATGATGTCAACTTTAATCATAGCAGTACTAATAACTTTTGTACATACTGTCACCATAAAAATTCCACATAAACTTTAGTATCTATTTACAAAGCTCCAAACAAAATAGAAAACCTGCACTGAAATCTCCATATCAAATTAAGTGTTTCAATAAACAGTCCTGAGCATTTATACAGATATTTAAGGATGACATTTAATGGAGGAGGTTATTTTAAATGGGATAATGCCCTTTTCCTAAACCATTCCCAAACAGCAGAATTCAATGAAAAGTCAAAGTCTGATATAAATGCAAAAGTTTGTAGTCTGGGTCAATTTATGAAAAATATTGAACTTCAAAACAAGCCCTTGATCATTTACAGCATAGGTGTGCTATGTTATACTTCATAATACACTAAATAGACTAAATAAAATAATAAAAACATAAACAAACACCAATGGCTGTTCAGATGGTGCAACTGTGACAGTAGAACATGGACAATGTTAGGTTATGACAAGGCACCACTGGGAATAATCTTTGGCTTTGGGTCAAACATTAGTTTGGCCTGAACCCAAGTCATTTGGGGTTTTAGAAAATGTCTAACTTATGTGTCTGTGCTTGTAATGTTTATTCTGGTCTCTGAACTGCGGTCAAGTGGCTTAGTCCGGCCAATCATGGGGGGTTTAATTAAGTTCCAGCCCCGTCCCCATAAAAGTCAGGGTTCATAGCATCCTTTTGTTAGAATGTGTTGGAGGAGACACGGTGTAGATAGGGACAGATCACAGAGTATTTGCAGTGAGAAATTGTTTCTGTCATCTTATACAGTGTTGTTGAAATGTCCTATATTTACAGTCAAGGTACATTGGGTAGAGTAGGAGTAGCTAAGGATCACAGACTGTTTGCAATAAAGTTCTGACATGCTATGCAGTGCTGCTTAAAAGTCCTATATTTCCAATCAGTGTGTGTTGGGGACTCTTTGGAGTAGAAGGGTGTGGATCACACAGTTGGGATTATTTACTAAAGCTGGCAAGTGAAAAATCAGGCTCACTTCTGCATAGAAACCAATCAGCATCTAACCTCAGCTTGTTTAATTACGCTTTGGCAATAAAACCCGGAATCTGAATGGTTTCTATGCAGAAGTGAGTCTGACTTTGCACTCTACAGCTTTAGTAAATCAACCCTAGTGTTTGCGGGGAGGGTTCGTTTCTGCCATCCTATACAGTGCTGATGACAATTCCTAAATTCCTTTATATTCAGTCTGTGAAATATTGCACCGTAATTTAGATTTCTTGATTAAAACCTGGTTTGCCTCTCACTGAGAAAATGTGGCCTAGTAAAGGTGCTTAAATACTGTGCATGGAATCACTACTATATTTTTCTGTCCTTTTTTTCTGAAAAGTAAATACACTGTAATGTTGATTTTCATATTAAAGGATTAGTTCGCCTCTAAAAGAGTCAATGAACTAAGAGGGTGCCCATCACGGAGAACTACAGGCCATCTGCTGCAATGGAAGACAGGACTTGTAGTTCACTTATTCACAGAACTCTGTGAATAAATGACACGGCTGTGTGAGCAAAGCCCCACACAGCCATGCTTTTTAAAAATGTGACAGCGGGTGCAGAGAGAGGATCTCTTGCTCCTGTCATAGGGGGGGTGGATGAGGGGGGTGTAGAGGACTGTTCAAAAAAGTAACATGTTACATGTTACACCCTAAATGCATATGATACATTATACATGATACAAAAGGTGAACTTTTCTAGTGAAATATATACCATCTAATGTTGATGTTTGGGATTAAGGCTGGATGGTGTCTTTCCTGTTTAAAATGAGTCCTACTAAAAGTGTTTAAATACTGTGCATGAAGTCACTACATTATTTTGCTGTGTTTTGCTGTGTTTTTCAGTGGAATAAATACATTCTAATGTTGATTTTTTTTTAAACATGTCAAAAGGTATACATTCAAACTAAATTATGGTATGCATGTTCATATATATATATATATATATATATATGTACAGTATGTGAGTTATGTGTCTGACTTCTGTTTAAGATTATCTATATTGTAATCCAAAGTTTGGATTCAGTGTATTATGCAGGCTGTATATTAGGAAATGTATGGTTTACACTTACATCACATTGTATTTAAAAGGAGATTATCACTTATTACAAGTAATATGTGTTACACAGAGGAAGTTAAGAGGCTTATCATGCCATGTCACTGGAATTGATTAAACCATAGATGCACTGGATGTATGTACTTCATCTCCCCTGCTTGTATTGTCTGCTGAAGATACATTTTTAGTTTAACATAATGGTAACATGGCTATTTTTCTAAATATGCACAATACAAGAGATTTATGTACATTATGTCTTTGTTTCTGTTTTGTTTCAGGTGTCATGTGATTGTAGTCATTTTATGTAGTTCCTAGTATCTGCTGCTTGGGTTTTCCCTTTATAGCAATATTTGGTATTTTACCTTTTTGACTTGGGTTAAACCTATATTGGTCTTCTAAATCTTTACTACTTTCTTATTAGTGGGAATGCTTTAATAAGCATTCCCAGTATTGATATTCGTTTTTTATTATTCTTCTTCTTAATTAGTGGGAATGCTTTAATAAGCATTCCCAGTATTGATATTCGTTTTTTATTAGTGGGAATGCTTTCATAAGCATTCCCAGTATTGATATTCGTTTTTTATTATTCTTAATTTTAATTTTATTCCGTACGTTTTTTGGCTCTGCGTAACTCCTGCATACTTTCAGCTATTGAGACCATTCAACTTTTAAAATGTTCATCTCGTTCAGCTAACGATGGGACTTCTTCAAGTTTTTTTGTACTATTTATACTTTTTAAAATATTAAGCTTTTAGACACTTTTTTTTAACATTGAAGTCAATGAGAACATCCTTTTTCCTGCTTCAAAACACACGTTCTGCCAAAAGTTTCAGCTCCTTCATACTTTCACTTACAGACACCAAACAAACTTTAAAGCAGTCACAAAATATTCAGCTATCCAAACATGACTTTTCAGATTGATATCTTTTACGTTTTTTGTGAAAACGCAATTTACGTTTAGTGATTTTTTTATCGGTTATAATGTAATCCTATGGAGCAGGTTTAGAGTGTGTCATGTGACCTTTAGAGTGGAGATCTTTGAAAACAAAAATTATCTTTAAAAAAAGGGCGAACAAATTGCTCTCACGCCCACAAGATCTACTTGTCATACACAATTTATATATCAAAACGTAGGTATGCTTGTCTGGTTTCAGGCAATGTGATCAGTTTTGTGATACGTATTTTAGTTTTAGTTCCAGGAGCTTCTAAAGGACAAGAGTGACAAAACCACTCTCATTGACCGTCCATGTTAAAAATTTAAAAATTTTTCCTGCAAAACACACAAAGACGCTCTTTTCTAAATCGCTGGCATGGCCACAATTTTAAGTTTATCAACATAAATTTCATATCGATGCGTTCACAAGGGCCGTGTCTTTCAAACGGTGAAGTCGCTGTATCGATCGCATGTACGGTTGTGGATTTATTACGTTTTGTTTGGAGGCGTAATTAATGTATTGGTCTGTGAATTAAAAGGCGTTTGTAATGGAATTTCTTTCCATAAATAGCTTTCTACCTCAGTGCAATATTCCTCCTCACTGACCTGGGGGGAGGGGAAACCTCTTGAGGGGGGAGGGGCGACCAGGAAGTCAGCATACTCTCTACTTTGCAGATAGAGAAAGGAGCTGTGTGTCCTAAAGATAGTGTAGTGGTTATGGTGAATGGCTTTGGTGGGGGCTCAGCTATTCAGCATTCCCACTCGCATTTTCCTCAGGGAATGCATTTTCTAGTTATTCTTTTTATTCTTATCCTTTATTCCGTACGTTTTTTGGCTCTGCGTAACTTCTGCATACTTTGAGCTATTGAGACCATTCAACTATTAAAATGTTCGTCTCGTTCAGCTAACGATGGGACTTCTTCAAGTTTTTTTGTACTATTTATACTTTTTAAAATATTAAGCTTTTAGACACTTTTTTTAACATTGAAGTCAATGAGAACATGCTTTTTACCGCTTCAAAACACACGTTCTGCCAAAAGTTTCAGCTCCTTCATACTTTCACTTACAGACACCAAACAAACTTTAAAGCGGTCACAAAATATTCAGCTATCCAAACATGACTTTTTAGATTGATATCTTTTACGGTTTTTGTGAAAACGCAATTTACGTTTAGTGATATTTTATCGGTTATAATGTAATCCTATGGAGCAGGTTTAGAGTGTGTCATGTGACCTTTAGAGTGGAGATCATCCACAAAAAATATTATCTTTAAAAAAAGGGGGAACAAATTGCTCTCACGCCCACACGATCTACTTGTCATACACAATTTATATATCAAAACGTAGGTATGCTTGTCTGGTTTCAGGCAATGTGATCAGTTTTGTGATACGTATTTTAGTTTTAGTTCCAGGAGCTTCTAAAGGACAAGAGTCATGTTAAAAAGTCTAAAAAATGTTTCTGCAAAACACACAAAGACGCTCTTTTCTAAATCGCTGACATGGCCACATTTTTAAGTTTATCAACATAAATTTCATATCGATGCGTTCACAAGGGCCGTGTCTTTCAAACGGTGAAGTCGCTGTATCGATCGCATGTACGGTTGTGGATTTATTACGTTTTGTTTGAAGGCTTCGATAACTGATTTTGTGTGTGGATGAAAGCGTTTCTAATGGTATTTTGATTCCCTAAATAGCTTTCTTTACCTCAGTGCAGTCCTCCTCCCCCACCTCATGTGGAGAAAGCCTCTTGAGGGGGGAGGGGCGACCAGTCAAGTCAGGACACTCTCTATATTGCAGATAGAGAAAGGAGCTGTGTGATATTAGGCTTTATAAGTACTGAAGGAACACTGCTTGTATGTCCTAAAGATAGTGTAGTGGTTATGGTGAATGGCTTTTGTGCGGGCTCAGCTATTCAGCATTCCCACTCGCATTTTCCTCAGGAAATGCATTGTCTAGTTAGTGGGAATGCTTTAATAAGCATTCCCAGTATTGATATTCGTTTTTTATTATTCTTAATTTTAATTTTATTCCGTACGTTTTTTGGCTCTGCGTAACTTCTGCATACTTTCAGCTATTGAGACCATTTAACTTTTAAAATGTTCGTCTCATTCAGCTAACGATGGGACTTCTTCAAGTTTTTTTGTACTATTTATACTTTTTAAAATATTAAGCTTTTAGACACTTTTTTTTAACATTGAAGTCAATGAGAACATCCTTTTTCCTGCTTCAAAACACACGTTCTGCCAAAAGTTTCAGCTCCTTCATACTTTCACTTACAGACACCAAACAAACTTTAAAGCGGTCACAAAATATTCAGCTATCCAAACATGACTTTTTAGATTGATATCTTATACGGTTTTTGTGAAAACGCAATTTACGTTTAGTGATTTTTTTATCGGTTATAATGTAATCCTATGGAGCAGGTTTAGAGTGTGTCATGTGACCTTTAGAGTGGAGATCTTTGAAAACAAAAATTATCTTTAAAAAAAGGGCGAACAAATTGCTCTCACGCCCACAAGATCTACTTGTCATACACAATTTATATATCAAAACGTAGGTATGCTTGTCTGGTTTCAGGCAATGTGATCAGTTTTGTGATACGTATTTTAGTTTTAGTTCCAGGAGCTTCTAAAGGACAAGAGTGACAAAACCACTCTCATTGACCGTCCATGTTAAAAATTTTAAAAATTTTCCTGCAAAACACACAAAGACGCTCTTTTCTAAATCGCTGGCATGGCCACAATTTTAAGTTTATCAACATAAATTTCATATCGATGCGTTCACAAGGGCCGTGTCTTTCAAACGGTGAAGTCGCTGTATCGATCGCATGTACGGTTGTGGATTTATTACGTTTTGTTTGGAGGCGTAATTAATGTATTGGTCTGTGAATTAAAAGGCGTTTGTAATGGAATTTCTTTCCATAAATAGCTTTCTACCTCAGTGCAATATTCCTCCTCACTGACCTGGGGGGAGGGGAAACCTCTTAAGGGGGGAGGGGCGACCAGGAAGTCAGGATACTCTCTACTTTGCAGATAGAGAAAGGAGCTGTGTGTCCTAAAGATAGTGTAGTGGTTATGGTGAATGGCTTTGGTGCGGGCTCAGCAATTCAGCATTCCCACTCGCATTTTCCTCAGGGAATGCATTTTCTAGTTTTAATTTTAATTTTAATTTTAATTTTATTCCGTACGTTTTTTGGCTCTGCGTAACTTCTGCATACTTTCAGCTATTGAGACCATTTAACTTTTAAAATGTTCGTCTCATTCAGCTAACGATGGGACTTCTTCAAGTTTTTTTGTACTATTTATACTTTTTAAAATATTAAGCTTTTAGACACTTTTTTTTAACATTGAAGTCAATGAGAACATCCTTTTTCCTGCTTCAAAACACACGTTCTGCCAAAAGTTTCAGCTCCTTCATACTTTCACTTACAGACACCAAACAAACTTTAAAGCGGTCACAAAATATTCAGCTATCCAAACATGACTTTTTAGATTGATATCTTATACGGTTTTTGTGAAAACGCAATTTACGTTTAGTGATTTTTTTATCGGTTATAATGTAATCCTATGGAGCAGGTTTAGAGTGTGTCATGTGACCTTTAGAGTGGAGATCTTTGAAAACAAAAATTATCTTTAAAAAAAGGGCGAACAAATTGCTCTCACGCCCACAAGATCTACTTGTCATACACAATTTATATATCAAAACGTAGGTATGCTTGTCTGGTTTCAGGCAATGTGATCAGTTTTGCGATAGGCATTTGACTTTTAGTTCCAGGAGCTTCTAAAGGACAAGTGCCTCAAACGCCCTCCCATTGACCGTCATGTTAAAAAGTCTAAAAAAAAATCCTGCAAACACACAAAGACGCTCTTTTCTAAATCGCTGGCATGGCCACAATTTTAAGTTTATCAACATAAATTTCATATCGATGCGTTCACAAGGGCCGTGTCTTTCAAACGGTGAAGTCGCTGTATCGATCGCATGTACGGTTGTGGATTTATTACGTTTTGTTTGGAGGCGTAATTAATGTATTGGTCTGTGAATTAAAAGGCGTTTGTAATGGAATTTCTTTCCATAAATAGCTTTCTACCTCAGTGCAATATTCCTCCTCACTGACCTGGGGGGAGGGGAAACCTCTTGAGGGGGGAGGGGCGACCAGGAAGTCAGGATACTCTCTACTTTGCAGATAGAGAAAGGAGCTGTGTGTCCTAAAGATAGTGTAGTGGTTATGGTGAATGGCTTTGGTGCGGGCTCAGCAATTCAGCATTCCCACTCGCATTTTCCTCAGGGAATGCATTTTCTAGTTTGCTAAATAATTGCTCATTGGGATGTGAAGGTTTTTATTTTATAAAACTGTCTAAACTATGCCAAAATGAGGCTTTACGCTCAGTATTTATGAGTGTCTACAATTATATCTACATTTTAAAATGTTAAATTCAGTGCTTTCAATAGAGTCAGCTATATTTTCACAATTACAAGTATGCAGGTAATTGTGTGCACCCAACATGATGCATTTCTCATGATTTCCCTGTTTGCATATATATTTACTGTAGGGAAACTATGAAATGTTGTGGAGAATTTATCAGCATGTTTTATTATTTCTTGTTGGGGAAATTTAACATGTTGTCATGAAACACACAAAAAAGGCATGTTGCCCTTTTGGTGCCATTCATTGTTAATGGCACCCCAAATGCAGCAAGAAAGATGTGGGGTTTTACATGTGAAAAACATGCAGAAAATACAACAAATTGTGGGGTTAAAGTGGAGTTCCACCCACATTTTTAAGCCTTCGCCATCCAGCAGTAAAGTGTGCAATGATTGCAATTTGGCATATCATTTTTTTATATCACTTATTGTAGTAATGCTTTCTTGTATTCTGACTTCCTCCTTCACGCCCGCCGGTGTTTATTAAGATGGCGCTGATAAGGAGATATGGCATATGTGGTTAGAAAGGAGTACAAATCTGCCTGGGTGCAAAAGCATTTATTGACCTCTTTTTTTACATAAAGGGGTCCGCAACTTTTGGTAAGTAATCCTGGGTGTGGAGGTGGAAACACAGAAAGCAGAAATAGCAGAGCACAAGGTAAATTTGGAACAAAAGGGTGGTGTGTGGAGGACGGAGCACTTTTAGGATCTATTAAAGCACCAACCACATTCATTGGATGAACTTTATTTATATATGAATTATAAATTCTTTGTATGAACTGTATTTTTTGTGATATTGGACACTTTGGAAGGGCATATTTGCGCAAGTGGTTGATTGCACGAGTCACTTTTTTGTAGAATTTAGTTTTTATAGATTGTAGCTAGGGTTGTCCAGATACCGATACCAGTATCGGTATCGGGACCGATACCGAGTATTTGCGGGAGTACTCGTACTCGCGCAAATACCCCCGATACCTAAATAGAATACTTTCCCCCCCCTTTCCCCCCCCGCCGCTGCCGCCGCATCGCGCCTCCGCATCGAGGGACATGGCTAGAGGGACATTGTTGCATATGTGAGGGACATGGCTAGAGGGACATTGCTGCATATGTGAGGGACATGGCTGCATATGTGAGGGACATGGCTAGAGGGACATGGCTGCATATGTGAGGGACATGGCTAGAGGGACATTGCTGCATATGTGAGGGACATGGCTAGAGGGACATTGCTGCATATGTGAGGGACATGGCTAGAGGGACATTGCTGCATATGTGAGGGACATGGCTAGAGGGACATGGCTGCATATGTGAGGGACATGGCTAGAGGGACATGGCTGCATATGTGAGGGACATGGCTAGAGGGACATGGCTGCATATGTGGGGGACATGGCTGCATATGTGGGGGACATGGCTGCATTTGGGGACAAAAAAAAAAAGTATCGGTATTCGGTATCGGCGACTACTTGAAAAAAAGTATCGGTACTTGTACTCGGTCCTAAAAAAGTGGTATCGGGACAACCCTAATTGTAGCACTCTATGCTGTAAAAACACAGAATTTGCACTGATAACATGATAAAATTTGCACTTTATTTATTATAAAAAATATATACCGTATGTTTTTAGCATGTATTGATAATTGGCACAATAGTGCTTTATTACATTATTGGTGAAGATCTGCAGTGATGGTAAGGAGGAGCATTGCAAAGAAAATATTTATTTATTTTTATTGTATATTTCATTAAATACCACTTAGTATTCCTGCATACATTTTGTTCAGGTTCTTCCTGTTATAGGGTGACAACACTCTGTCCCTGTCTCCCAATTACTCTTTTACATTGTTACCTGTCACATGCATCGCCAGCAGAGACTATAAATGTCAATGCTGATTCATAATGTGCAGGCATGCCCCACCATTCTCATCACCTGCCCTGAGCAAAGACATTCTGAGTATTGCTGGAGCTAATGATATAGACAGCAAATGGCTGTAAAGAAGCTGTGGGAAAAAAAAGATCAAAAATTATTAAAAAAAAATGTGAAAATTGTATATTTACTGAAGTTTCACAATTGTTTATGGTACAGTAGTTTTAGCACTAAATGTCAGCCAGTAAGGGTTTACTGCTACTTTAAAGTGGGACTAAACACCTATGCATAATTTTTACCTATAGGCAAGCCTACAATAAGGATTACCTATAGGTACTGTAAATATCTCCTAAACATGCACCGTTTAGGAGATATTTACTTACACGCAGCCGGTGCTGTCACAGGCGTGTCCTGTGCTGTAAACGGTGGCTCCATCACGTGCGCTGGAGTGACTCCGGCCACTCACACAGCTGGAGTCTGCGAACCCAGAAGGAAGACCAGGTGCAGGTGGAAGCGCCTTCAGCTGTGGGCTTCGTTCTAAGGTAAGTTTTACAATGCCTTGAAAAAGTATTCATACCCCTTGAAACTTTGCAAATTTTGTCATGTTACAACCAAAAACGTAAATGTATTTTATTGGGATTTTATGTGATAGACCAACACAAAGCTATGATTAAACACTAACACAGTGTGAAACGTGTCAGCTTTACCGGTGTGCTGTGACATGTAGTGCTGTTTTTTATTCGATTTTTACAATAAAGGCAATTTTTATTTGGAGTGCAGCTGTCCAGAAGAATTTGTTCTTTTGTTTTGCAACTACATAAGCATTGTCTGCACCGTGGTTCTGGGAGAAGCAATCACCTTGAAGATTTCCACACCTGAGCGCCCCTTTTCTCTGTCATAGACCAACACAAAGTCGCACATCATTGTGAAATGTAAGGAAAATGATAAATAATTTTTTTTTTTTTTTTACAAATAAATATTTCGAAAAATTGTGGCGTGCATTTTTATTAAGTCACCTAATTAGTAAATAGAGTCCACCTGTGTGTAATTTAATCTCAGGTTTGTTAGAGAATCTTAGTGAACAAACAGCATCATGAAGGACAAGGAACATACCAGACAGGTCTGGGATAAAGTTGGAAAGAAGTTTAACCACTTAAGGACCCCTTCACACTGATATACGTCGGCAGAATGGCACGGCTGGGCTTAGGCACGTACCTGTACGTCGCCTTTAAGAGCCCAGCCGTGGGCCGCGAGCGCCCCGCCAGTGGCGCGCTCGCGACCTGGTCCTGTTCTCTGTGATCGCACCTGCGGGACCCGCCGAGCCGATCGCCGCCAGGGTCCCGCGATCGGGTCACAGAGAGAAAGAACGGGGAGAGGTGAGTGTAAACAAACCTTCCCTGTTCTTCCTAGTGTGGCTGTCACTGATCGTCTGTTCCCTGTGTTAGGGAACGACGATCAGTGACATCACACACACACAGTCACGCTCCCCCACAGTAAGTACACTCCTTCAGAACACACTTAACCCCTACAGCGCCCCCTCCTAGTTAACCCCTTCACTGCCAGTGTCATTTTCACAGTAATCAGTGCATTTTTATAGAACTTTTCGCTGTGAAAATGACAATGGTCCCAAAATAGTGTCAGATGTGTCCGCCATAATGTCGCAGTCACGAAAAAAAGCGCTGATCGCCGCCATTACTAGTAAAAAATATATATTAATAAAAATGGCATAAAACTATCCCCTATTTTATAAATGCTATAACTTTTGCGCAAACCAAACAATAAAGGCTTATTGCAATTTTTGTTTACCAAAAATAGGTAGAAGAATATGTATCAGCCTAAACTGAGGAAATAAATGTTTTTTTATATATTTTTTGGGGATATTTATTATAGCAAAAAGTAAAAAAATTTGAATTTTTTTCAAAATTGTCACTCTATGTTTGTTTATAGCGCAAAAAATAAAAACCGCAGAGGTGATCAAATACCACCAAAAGAAAGCTCTATTTGTGGGAAAAAAAAGAACGCCAATTTTGTTTGGGAGCCATGTCGCACGACTGCGCAATTGTCAGTTAAAGCGACGCATTGCCGAATCGCAAAAAGGGGCAAGGTCCTTAACCTGCATAATGGTACGGGTCTTAAGTGGTTAAAGCAGGGTTAGGTTATAAAAAATATAATCCCAAGTTTTGAACATTTCACAGAGCACTGTTAAATCCATCATCTGAAAATGAAAAGAGTATGGCATGGCTGCAAACCTAAGAAATAGCCGTCCACCTAAACTGATAGGCCGGGCAAGGAGAGCATTAATCAGGCCATGTACACACGACCGAGAAACTCGACGGGCGAAACACATCGAGTTCCTCGTCGAGTTCCTTGTTAGGCTTGTCGAGGAACCCGACAAGCTTGCTTTGCGTACATACAGTCAAGCCAAAATCTCCTCGTTCTCAAACGCGGTGACATACAACACATACAACGGCAGGGGAAGTTCGATTCCACTGGCTAAACTCTTGGGGCTGCTTTTGCTAATTTCATGTGTTTGCGTGTTAAATAAAAGTTTGGTAAGAGACGATTTGCAATTTTCAGTCTGTTACAGCTTTAAAAATGTGTTATCTCCATTACAAATGCTACTTTTACTCCCGTCTCATACATTAATCTGAGCAAGCGCGGGGTTCTTAGCATACAGACGTTCGAGTTTCTCGTCGAAAACCAGCCCGTCGAGGATCTCGACGAGCCAAATCAGACTCCCATTGAGGAAATGGAGAACTTGCTCTCTTTTTGGCTCGACGAGGTTCTCGACAGTTTCCTAGACGAAAATGTACACACGACCGGTTTCCTCGGCAAAAAAAATATCTCCCAGCAAGGTTCTTGCTGGTTTTTGCAGAAAAACTCGGTCATGTGTACGAGGCCTCAGAGAAGCATCCAAGAGGCCCATGGTAACTCTGGAGGAGCTGCAGAGATCCACAGTTCAGGTGGGAGAATCTGTCCACAGGACAACTATTAGTCATGTACTCCACAAATCTGGCATTTATGGAAGAGTGGCAAGAATAAAGCCATTGTTGAAAGAACGCCATAAGAAATACAGTTTACAGTTTGCAAGAAGCCATGTGGGGGACACAGCAGGGCACTGTGGCAGGTTAGACCGGAGAGAGCCTTGTAGGGCAGTGGGTGACACCCTGCCCAGCTCCCTGCAGGGCACTGTGGCAGGCTAGACAGGAGAGAGCATGATGGGGGGGTGACACTGTGTTTTACAGCACCAGGTGACACCAACCCTAGTGATGCCAGTGAGTTCTCTTTACTTCAAACTTAAGAGCAGCATTGCCTCACTGTGGACTGTGGCAAACACCATGGTCGTGTCCACTGATCAATACATCCCACCATACAGACAGAAAAGTTCTCTTCTGACATTATATAAAAGATAAAGTTTTCAGCATTCATGCTAAAGGAGGAACTCCAACCACAGACATTTAATAAATTTGAAATAGCACCACCTTAGATTTGGGGTGGGTGCTACAGGAGTGAGTGGGGAAGGTTTAGAATTTCTCTGGGTTTAACCTCCCTGGCGGTATGATTCTGTCTGGAATTACGTACCAAAAGCGGTACAATTATTTGCAAGGAAATTTGGTGTTTTATACTGTAGGCCTGTAATTTTTAGGAATAACTCACTTAAATCTGACCAAACAAGAATCTAACAGGCATCCCGAGTATGACATTTTTTAAAAAACAAAATTATAAATTATAATATAATTAATAATTATAAATAATTATAACAAATAATAATATAATTCTAATAAAAATTATTCAATAATGTAATCAAATCAAAATCACTGAAATTTTCTCAGTTGCAGAATTGTTGCTGTCATTATTTTTTTTTTTTTATGACAAATTTCCCAAAAAAACGCTATCACACAATTCTGCAAGTGATTATAATTTATTATCGCTGTTTTTTAGCTGATCTAAAACCATTTTTGACATAAAGGGACACTTTTGGTTGCTATGGACAATCTACAGTTTGCAGGGAGAAAGAAAGGTTTTTATTATATAAAATGACATGTAGGGCACTGGGCAGACCACTAGGGACAAGGGGGGTGTGTTTTTTTTACATACAGTACTGTAATCTATAAGATTACAGTATACTGTATGTATAGTGTTTGTTTACGTTTTTGAATTTGGCGCTGTTCTCCGCTCCCGTGCATCGTAACGTCGCAGGGAACGGAGATCGGCGGCACAGGAGGACGCTGTGTTAATCGAGCGAGGACCCGCTCACTCACACAGCGCGGTGGCATCGCTGGATCCAGGACAAGGTAAGCCAGCGCACGCTGCAGGCTCTGCATAGCTTACCCCGAGCGTGACTCGGGGATACCGATCGCAACATAAAAAACCCACCCCTAATTACGCTCGGGGATACCGCCAGGCAGGTTAAATTGCTCCCTGTATTTCCATTGGGAAGATCTCCCATTACTTCATGATATAACAGTGGTCACCCTGACAGAAAAAAAGGAGAATATTTACTGTGGGGACACAAATAGTAATAAAACATAAATAAATAAATAAAGGATTGGGTGGTTTCTCATATTAATACTGTATTGCCACTGGAGATTAAAGGAAAATCTCCCAAATGGGAACTTAGATGCAGTAAAAAACCTAACATAAGATCTAGCTGTCCCTCATTCTATCCACACAGTATTATAAAAGTGAATGCACTGTAAAACAAACATTTTAAATATGGGTATTCTCATTGCTACAAAATTTGAGACTTTCATCACTATACTAGTAATGTACATATGCCACGTCAAATAGGAAGAAAGCTTAAATTTGTGGAATGGAGTATAATTCTAATGATACATGTGACATAGAGGTATCATCCCAGTACAATAGTTAGAAGGCAAATGAAGGTTAAATTTGGGACTACTATACCTCTAAGATCACTTAGCTTATAAATGAATAAGGTATTCAAATATATATGTATTTTGTATTGATTGCCATATACACTGTATGTATTTTTTTTATTTTTGTAGATTTGTTTTTAAAATTCTGTGAATAGGCTCTTCTAATGTATTAAACTCTGTTGGTCTTGAAGAAGTAGATGACCCGCGAAACACGTTGACCTTCTCAAAGAATTTTATATGCTTACTGTTGTTATGTATTTTGCAGATAACTGTATGTGTGTTTTACATTGTATGAAACCAAAAATAATGTTTTATTTTTTTTTGATAATTTCTGTTTCTATCCTTTTTTAAGCGATCATAGAGGTATACTCAAAGTCCCAAATGTAACTTTAATTTGCCTTCTAACCATATTCCATGTCAGGTTAGGATTTCGCGAAGTAATGAAGAAGATATAAAAATGACAACCCGAAGCTTGCAGCTTCAAAAACAAGTCAACAATGGCATATCCCATTTTTAAATTCAGACAAGCAACTACTGTATATACTCGAGTATAAGCCGAGTTTTTCAGCACCTCGGCTTTTACTCGAGTCACCTTTTTGCGCCTGATCTCCCGGAATATGGGGACCCGGTACCGGCTGGACCCCAAACTTGGCACACATATAGCCCCACAAGTGTGCAAAGTTTGTTGTCCAGGGGACTAACGGCCGGGTAGCATTGATTTTTCAAAGTCAGGCACTCCTTCTTTATACTACCATGTTAAACGTAAGTCTAGTCATGGACACAGTGAGGCATGGGCACAGTGAGGCATGGACACAGTGAGGCACAGTGAGGCATGAGCACAGTGAGGCATGGGAACAGTGAGGTATGGGCACAGTGAGGCATGGGCACAGTGAGGCATGGACACAGTGAGGCATGGACACAGTGAGGCACAGTGAGACATGGGCACAGTGAGGTATGGGCACAGTGAGGCATGGGCACAGTGGGCACAGTGAGGCATGGACACAGTGAGGCATGGACACAGTGAGGCACAGTGAGGCATGGGCACAGTGAGGCATGGGCACAGTGAGGTATAGGCACAGTGAGGCATGGGCACAGTGAGGCATGGGCACAGTGAGGCATGGACACAGTGAGGCATGCACATGGATACAGTGAGGCAAATTGAGGCACAGTGAGGCATACAGATGAACACCCTTGGCTTATACTTGAGTCAATACGTTTTCCCATTTTGTTGTGATACAATTTGGTGCCTCGGCTTATATACTCGAGTATATACAGTATTTCATAAATTATAGTTGCTAATAATGTCTAGGCCTTGTTGTGAATGGTGGGCCCTTAGACAACTTGAATAATACGTGTGCCATTTAAGCTGCGCTGGTGGTCATTTATATGTTGTCCTTGCCATTTTCAGAACACAAGACAGTGTCAGTCTGAATCAGTCTGAAAAAGTCACAGAGGAATTTGAGGCATGCATGTCACAACCTCTCTAAAACAGTTTAATCACTAATTAATAAATGGGCTAGATATCAGAGTAATTTTCAGGCATGTCCTGGAATACTAAACTGCCTTTATTTTTATCAAATAAGAAAAAAAAAATGAATACAACAGACAAAAAAAAAAAGAGTTCCAGGGAGAGAACTAACTAATTCTGATAGTTGAAAGATCAGTCACGCTCTCTCAGGTCTCCATTGTCTGCTACCTACACTTGTGTGTTAAAATGTGTTAAATACAACAGTAATTTCAATGACATGTGCAAGATCATTTGCAGGGTTTAACTTTCACCTGATTTACTTGACAAAGAATCTTTCAGAAAGCAAAAGGCTTCGCTATAATTACCATAACTGCATTCACAGGCCATTCACTACTGATAATGCCAACACCTTGCAAAAGAAGAAAAAAAATGAGTGCCCTTCTGCACACTCTCTAAAACAAATTCAAGTGAGCTTAGCACAATCTGCCATACTTTTTTTTTTCTCTGCCTAAGCTAAGGGACAGTGAAATGGTTAATACAAATGGATTTATAATTTGCTTTGGGGGGCCAGTTTCTTCTTCTTATTTATTAGCCCAGCTGATGGGGCAGATTTGATGAGGCACTTCTGGAATAATTGAGTCATCACACAAAGAAGGCTGCAAGCATTCAGAGTGGTTTTATCAGCAGCAAGCAGGCCTGATTACTGACAATTACACTCTGATCCGGTGATGGAGGAGAAAGAGCCAACGAGTGGGAAATGTCCATGTTTCTATCCAGGAATAATTTCTACATTCATTTTACATGCTAAGTGTTTCCTATCTCTGCATAATAAACTGTAAACAGGAATAGATGGTACAATGTCCCTTAATATTTCCTGGTAATGAAGACACAAATGTATAGCGAGTGCTGATAAATATAGATGAAACATAAGCTATTCTCCTAGTCGGTATTGTTACCTTTAAAATAAATGTATTTTCACAGTAAAACGTAATCAAAGCTAATGTAAAAAAAATGACAGGAGATTGAAGCTGTCCTTGTAACTACATGAAAAGTTTGTGAAAGTCCTGTTTATTATCGCGGCGGCATTACAGAGTTACAGGCTGAAGGTGATATCCCAAAAACGAAATCATTTTTCTCCCTCCGGAATAATCAACTGGACAAGTACTGCTTTGATTAAACAAATAAATGAAAGCAACAATGGTGACCACTGTTGACATCTCTGTAAGACGAACACAGCTCAACGTTGTAATGAAAAGCAAGACAGCTGGCATTGAACGATTTCATTAGGATGAATTATTCTCCCCTTTCATTCTTTCAAAGGCGAGGCTTTTCTTTCTACAGTTAGTGCAACATTAAAATTGCACTAATTGTTATTATGAGTTCTATCACACAGCACGAACTGTTAGGCGGTTTAGAAAGCACTGCAGCTTTATCATCAATTTTTCCTTTTTATACTTTATCCCTATATTCAAATGCTCACAATGATTTTTGTTGGCGGTTGGCACCATACAATGGAAAAATCTAATGTCTCCTAATTTTGTTTGGAAACCTCAGTCCACCCGCTCCTTTTTTGTTTGTGTCTTTTTTTTCTTGTTTTGTTTGTTTTATACTGTTTGAAATGACCCACGGGCCATTTTGTCCTTCTACTCTTTTATGTGATTTAATAGAATGTGGAATACAACTGTGACTACTACTAGTGCTACTACTATTAATATTTATGTCAAATATATAAATGGCCATTTATTAAAAAAGGCTTTTTCTTCAGTCCTTAACCACTTAAGCCCCGTACCATTTTGCAGCTAAATGCCAAGGCCAGGTTTTGCGATTCGGCACTGCGTCGCTTTAACAGACAATTGCGCGGTCGTGCTCCCAAACAAGATTGGCGTCCTTTTTTCCTCACAAATAGAGCTTTCTTTTGGTGGTATTTGATCACCTCTGCGGTTTTTATTTGTTGCGCTATAAACAAAAATAGAGCGACAATTTTGAAAAAAATGCAATATTTTTTACTTTTTGCTGTAATAAATATCCCCCAAAAACATATATAACCCAAAAAATTTCCTCAGTTTAGGCCGATACGTATTCTTCTACCTATTTTTGGTAAAAAAAATCGCAATAAGCATTTATCGATTGGTTTGCGCAAAATTTATAGTGTTTACAAAATAGGGGATAGTGTTATTATTTATTAATTTTTTACTACTAATGGCGGCGATCAGCGATTTTTCCGTGACTGCGACATTATGGCGGACACTTCGGACAATTTTGACACATTTTTGGGACCATTGTCATTTTCACAGCAAAAAATGCATTTAAATTGCATTGTTTATTGTGAAAATGACAGTTGCAGTTTGGGAGTTAACCACAGGGGGCGCTGTAGGAGTTAGGGTTCACCTAGTGTGTGTTTACAACTGTAGGGGGTGTGGCTGTAGGTGTGACATCATCGATCGAGTCTCCCTATAAAAGGGATCACTCGATCGATGCAGCCGCCACAGTGAAGCCCGGGGAAGCCGTGTTTACATACGTCTCTCCCCGTTCTTCAGCCCCCGGGGAGCGATCGCGACGGGGCGGCTACTAACGAATAGCCGCGCCGTCGTCCCGGATCGCTCCCCGCGGGTTAGCGTCCGCCGCATGTACCGGGGGGTCCTGATCAGACCCACGGCAAGGAGGGGACGTACATGTATACCCATATGCCTGTACGAGCCATTCTGTGGACGTATATGTACATGCGGCGGGCGTTAACCGGTTAAAGAGTCTGTGAATGCAAATTTGATATTTCAAATGGACAGAATATTTATTTTTGTCAGTGACTGTGGAGTATATGAGGTTGCTTTGTTTTAAGTGTATCTGTAGGCAAAAGGAAAACCCTTTTTTTTTTAACTGAGTGTGAAAGATTTAGGGCCCTTTCACACGGGACGGATCCGTGATGATCCGCCCCGTGAACCTCCGCTTGCTCAGCGGGGATTTCTCCGCTGATCCCAGCTGAGCCGGCAGATGACAGGGCGGTCCCCGCACACTGTGCAAGGACCGCCCTGTCAGATCTCCGCTCTCTCCTATGGGGGGATTGGATAAACACGAACCGGCTGTCAGTGTTCACCCAATCCGATCTGCAGACGGTTGGAAAAATAGGATTTCCTCCATCTGCAGAATCGGAACATAGCGGACCCGAATGGGATGAGTTCATTCGCTGACACCCGCTATCCCATAGGGATACATGTATGTCCTATTTTCATCCTTAAATGGATGGATGAAAAAGCAGACATACAGTCAGCAGGTGTGAAAGGGGCCTTAGGCTTCATGTACACAAACAGCTCCTAAACTTTGTCAAAGCTCCTTAAAGGAACACTAAAGGTTCGTTTTTTATTAGATCAATTGATTGCTGTAAGCTAGAGCATTTAAATATCACTTACCTCGTTTTTCCTTTTGACCTCCAAAATACTGTAATCCAGGTTTGAAAATGCCATTTCCTGTCACTCCTCTTCTTGCTTTCCACCAGCATCTGAGCCGTTTTACATGGTGGAAAGCAGAATGTGCTCACCCCCTCCCTATGACTACAGCCCTGTGTGAAGATGCTCTCTTACCCCTCACAGGCATGGAGGCTAAGCCTAATGGGAACTGTAGTTCCCATTAGGCCGTGATGTAGCAAGAATGAATGCGCACCGCAAACCAGGAAGTCAGTGAGAATAACGATTCAGGAGTGCTGGAGGTGAATAAAACAGCTCGATTTCAACAGGTATCAAACTAGTTCTAATGCAAAACATTACTCTTTACTTTATCAGCTACTGTCAGACTTTAATTTAAGAGGAAAATATTTTTGTCTTTACAACCCCTTTAACTTAACTCATAAAAGCCTATGGGGGTTATTTACGAAAGGCAAACCCACTTTGCACTACAGGTGCAAACTACAAGTGTAAAGGGCACTTGAAATTGCACTGAAAGTGCACTTGGAAGTGCAGTCACTGTAAATCTGAGGGGTAGATCTGAAATGAGGGGAAGCTCTGCTGATTTTATCATCCAATCACGTGCAAGCTAAAATGCTGTTTTTTTATTTTCCTTGCATGTCCCCCTCGGATCTACAGCAACTGCACTTCCAAGTGCACTTTCAGTGCAATTTCAAGTGCACTTTGCACTTGTAGTTTGCACTTGTAGTGCAAAGCGGATTTGCCTTTAGTAAATAACCCATAAGATGTCAGTGTACAAATAGCCTTTTAGCAGCGCTTAAGAGCTGCTGTGGTTAGGTGAGGTCCAACCTCCCTCAACCTCCATCTTCTGAATGTGGAAGAATCTCATCCAGGATAGAAAAGTTTTGACCGTCGGACACAAAACACGGCAAAACCGTGGCAAAATAATTTCGCCATTTTGCCACGTTTTACATTTTCCCAAGGCTGTGGTAAATGACGGCTAAGTGTACATGAAGCCTGAAGCCTCGTACACACGACCGAGAAACTCGACAGAATCCATCAAGAAACTTGGTGGGAGAGCTTTTTTGCAGAGGAAACCGGTCGTGTGTACGTTTTTCATCGAGGAAACTGCCGAGGAACTCGATGGGGAAAAAAGAGAACAAGTTCTCTTTTTCCTCGACGGGAGTCTCAATTTCCTCGTCATATTCCTCGAGCGTGTGTATGCGTGTGTATGCTAAGAAACCCTCGCATGCTCAAAATAAAGTATGAGACTGAAGTAAAAGTAGCATTTGTAATGGAGATAACACATTTTTCACGCTGTAACAGACTGAAAAGTGCAAATCGTCTCCGACCAAACTTTTACTTAACATGCAGTAACATGAGATTAGCAAAAGCAGCCCCAAGGGTTGTGCCAGTGGAATCAAACTTCCCCTGCCGTTGTATGTGTTGTACGTCACCGCGTTTGAGAACGAGGAGATTTTGTCTTGACTGTGCGTACGTAAAGCAAGCTTGTCGAGTTCCTCGACAAGCCTAACAAGGAACTCGTCAAGGAAAACGATGTGTCTTGCCTGACGAGTTACTCGGTCGTGTGTACGAGGCCTTAGACCTCCTGTCAAGTTTTTATTGCTCTCCACATCCAAATGGGGAATTTCTCCCTCTGGTTACACTCGTGAACATTATCACCTAAAGAGAACCTGAGTGAAAATCCAACATGATATAGGTTTCTTCAGAACTGGTTATGCAAAATTTTCCATTAGAGAAACCTGTTCTAGGGAAAGGTGTCTAGCAGTATAGATTTAATCTAACTTTCTGTTGCACCTCCAATGCAGGAGGTAGAGGAAAATACAATGGTAAGTAAACAACTTAAACATAACCTGCCAGGAGTTTTAACCCATCCCTATTCTATCCATGTTGCAAAGTGAATGTGAACCTGCTTTAAGTGAACCTACATTCAGTTTTACTATCTAATTAAGTACAAAATAAATGTAAAAAAACAGGATTTTTTTTCTTACATGTGATTAGAAGATTGGAGTGCGCATAGCAGTACTATATTTCAAGTGATTTTAAAGGCAGTTTTTTTTTAACAAACATGTTATACTTACCTGCTCTGTGCAATTGTTTTGCACAGAGCAGCCCTGATCCTCCTCTTCTCAGGTCCCCCGCCAGCTCTTCTGGCCCCTTCTTCCTGCCAAGTGCCCCCATAGTAATCAGCTTACTACAGGTGCACCCGAGTAGGCTTGTTTCCAAGTTGCTGCTCAGTGTGTCCATTCACACAAGAACAACTCTCTCCTCATTGACTCACTGTCTGTGATTGACAGTAGCAGGAGGCAATGGCTTCTACTGCTGTCTCAGCCAATGAGGAGGGAGAGATCCGGGAAAGCTGAGTCTCCCGTGCACAGTGCTGGAGGAAGATTGGGCTCAGGTAAGTATTAGGGGGGCTGCACCCAGAAGTTAAAAAAAAAAAACCCTGAGCCTTTACAACTTTTTTAACCACCTCAATACAGGGCATTTTCACCCCCTTCCTGCCCAGACCAATTTTTATTTTTCAGCGCTGTCGCACTTTGAATGACAATTGCGCGGTCATGCAACACTGTACCCAAATTAAATCTTTATGTTTTTACCCCACAAATAGAGCTTTCTTTTGGTGGTATTTGATCACCTCTGCAGAGTTTATTTTTTGCGTTATAAACAAAAGAAAAGCGTCAATTTTGAAAAAAACACAATGGCCCAGATTCTCAAAGACTTACGTCGGCGTATCTCCAGATACGCCGTCGTAAGTCTGAATGGCCTCCGTCGTATCTATGCGCCTGATTCATAGAATCAGTTACGCATAAATTTGGCCAAGATACGAGCAGCGTAAGTCTCCTACGCCGTCGTATCTTGGGGTGCATATTTACGATGGCCGCTAGGTGGCGCTTCCGTTGATTTCCGTGTCGAATATGTAAATGAGCAAGATACGCCGATTCACGAACGTACGTACGCCCGTCGCAATGAGTTATGCCGTTTACGTAAGACATATGCCGGCGTAAAGATAAAGCTGGTCTCTAGGTGGCGCAGCCCATGCAAGGTATGGACGTCGGAACAAGCGTATCTTTTTACGTTGTTTACGTAAGTCGTACGTGAATGGGGCTGTGCGTAGGTTGCGTTCACGTCACAGGCATTGAGCCGGCGTATCTTTGGACGTAAATACGACGTGATACTGAGCATGCGCGCGCATGCGCCGTTCGTTCGGCCATGCATCTACATGGGGTCACGCTTAATTTAAATACAACACGCCCACGACCTGCCTACTTTGAATTACGCATGCTTACGACGGCCGATTTACGCTACTCCGCCGTAACTTAGGACGCAAGTGCTTTGTGAATACAGCACTTGTCTCTCTAAGTAGCGGCGGCGTAGCGTAAATAAGATACGCTACGCCCGCACAACGTTATGCCGCCCTAGATCTAGGCCAATATTTTTTACTTTTTGATTTAATAAATATAACAATATTTTTTTTTTTAAACAATTTATTTCCTCAGTTTAGGCCGATATGTATTCTTCTACATATTTTTGGTAAAAAAAATCGCAATAAGCGTATATTGATTGGTTTGCACAAAAGTTATAGCGTCTACAAAATAGGGGATAGATTTATGGCATTTCTATATTTTTTTTTTTACTAGTAATGGCAGTGATCTGCGATTTTCCTTGTGACCGTGACATTGCGACGGACATATCGGACACTTTTGACACGTTTTTGGGACCATATATACAGCGATTAGTGCTATAAAACTTCACTGATTACTGCGTAAATGTGACTGCCAGGGAAGGGGTTAACACTAGGGGGCGATCAAGGGGTTAAATATGTTCCCTAGGGAGTGATTCTAACTGTAGGGGGAGGGGACTCACAAGGGAAGGAGACTGATCTGTGTTCCTCTGTACTGGGAACACACATCGGTCTCCTTACCTCTGACAGGACGTGGATCTGTGTGTTTACACACACAGATCCACGGTCCTGCTGTGATCATGGGCATGTATGTTATGTGCTCATGACTAGAATGAAATAAAATAACAAATAATAATTAGTTACTAAGGATATTTCTGATGGCCCTCAACATTGACGAATTTGTTAAACACATTGAGTTGGACAGAGCAAATTGGAGTGGAAATAAGTAGCATGGCAGAATGTTTGGATACATTTCAAGCAGCAGATTGATTTGAAAACATTTAGAAATTGTCTAGACCCAAAGATCATTCCAAGTGTATGTTGTGCCATGTAAATCTATAAAATATCCAGATACTATACCTCCTAATATTTCTTATGTTGGATATGCTTAAAATATAAAAATATTGGATATGCTTAAAATATTAGCAGTCTGTAAAATAGAAATACACATAAACATAATACTATAATAATATCTAAATAAATGTGTAATAAAAAAAAATCACAGATGCTAGATATGTACCATGTACTGACGTTGTTGATTGTAAAAACAGACCTGGAGGAAAATTACCAGAGAGGCTGGGGTCAGGAATAGTCCCCAGAAACTGTTAACTGTTGTAGAAATAGTAGGCCTTGAACCTGATTGGAGGTAAAGAGTGAGTTGGTAGGGAGCCTTAGGGATTGAATCCTCAGTTGCTACTGGGAGTTCTTTCCAGAAAATGGATGAGAGAAGAAAGTTGACCCTCTTGCCCCCCCGTTTACTGTTTAACAACAGCTTTAGATTTAAATGTAATTGTCATGGAAGCTTGATATGTTAGAGAGTCTTTGGGGGTCTGAAAAAGAGAGCTGATGAAAATGAGATTGTTACAAAGCAGAGGACCTATCTGGTGGTATGGTGCTTCTCCGTTGGCATTGTTGTTTAATGGGGGCTTAATTCCTTGGAGCGTGGGAAAATAGGATTTTTTACTTACCCATAGAATCTATTTCTTGGAGTACAGTACGGGACACAGAATTTATCGCCATTACCATAAGGTGATATGCAACTACTTTCATGTAATTGGAATGGCAAAAAGAGAAGTCTGCAAGGACATTCCCTTATGCGGTATAATCTTTCTCACTCCCAGCTAGTCTGAGTTTTGTAACAAGCAAAGGACATGAGCATCAGAGGGGCCCTGAACATTTACTTAAAACATATAACTTAAGTTTTTTTTAAATAGAAATCCAGGTGGCAGCCTTGCAACTTTGAGAAACAAATGCCTGATGAGAAAAATCCCATGAAGCACTAACATATCTGGTAACAGTGTGTGCCTTAACAAGGGAGAGAAGAACCTCCACCCTTCAAACCATAAGCTTGAATGGAACAATAACTTGACTGATCCACCATGGAATGGTGGAACTAATAGCAGAGACACCCCCAAAGGAAACCACAGGAAGTACATAGAGGGAATTTGATTGCCCAAAAAAAGGCAGTAACTGACAGGTAAACTCACATGCATACTACGCCAAGTGAAGAGAAATCTCATTTAGGTGTTAAGAAGGAAGGAAGGAATAAGAATATCCTGGTTGAGGAGGAAAAAAGAGACCACTGTCAGGGCAAAGGATGCTTTAGGCTTCAAGACAACCTTGTCTTTGTGAAACACTAAGAATGGCTCTTTAACCCCTTGGGGCTGGCCGATCCGGCCCATTAAGGGGTTTGATATGCCGGGAGGCAGAGCGGGGTTTAAGATCATGTGGCGCTGTGATTGGCTGTCACAGTGGTCGCATGATCGGAAAGCTCCCGATCGCAAGTAGTGATCAGGAGCTTTCTGTTAGCCACCAGTAACTGTGTCGGAAGCATGCAGGGTGTTTCCAATCTGATATGCAAATAAATGTGCTCTCAGCATCAAGGCCCACCAAGAGGCATTATATTTGTGTGCCATCAGCGACAAAAGGTTAAAAGATAAGGCCACTAACTCAGAGACTCTCCATGCAGAGGTAATAGCAGGAAAAAGAAAGGCCGTCTTGTGAGCGAGGTCAGACTAAGGAATAATCCAAATATGTTCTAGATGGCTTTAAAAGTGCTAAGAAAGCAAGATTAAGGCCCAAAAGAGACACCAGAGAGTGTACAGGGGAGGATATATGCAAAACCCCCTGAACAAGAAGTGAAAGGCAGAGGCTCTCTGAAACTGAACAGCCAAGAGCAAAATTAGTCCAAAGTTAGATGCTAATTCAGACCTGACTGGGGAATAGACAGAACACATCCCACTGAATACTTTATAGAATGAAAGTTCTTTAACACTCACCAATCAAAATATATTTTTGAGGTTTGATGGTAGACATCATGAGAAGTCAATTTCAGAATATTCAAGAGTGTAGGAATGCCTGTATCTGACAGGACCTTGTTACTCATACAGATATATATTGTGAGTGACAGGAGGAACCCTGCATTGCCCGAAATAATACATTTTAACATTGGAAGAGTACATAAAGCAGTAAATCCAGTGAAACCGGTGAAAGAACCATGGAGAGTCTGTTCAAGTATCATGTCCTCTTGAGCTAATTTGGTGGGATGAGAATCACAGGAATACCCTCCACCTCAGTTCTGCAGAGCAAACATGCGTGAACCTGAAGAGTCAAAAAGGCATAGATCAGCTTGAACTGATCCCACAGGGTCACATGGGCATCTACTGTGAGTGCCCAAGGGTTCTTGGACCTGAGGACAAACCTGTCCAGTTTGTTGGTGATCCTGAACTAGAGAAGATCCTCATTCAGCGTCCTCCACCTGTCGCAAATGGCTTGAAACACCTCTAGCTGTAGAGCCCATTCCTCTGGATCCAGACACTAATGACTGTGAAAGTCTGCATGTTGGTTAATAGGGACAGGAAGCACTGTTCCTCTTAACAGAAGATCTTTTGGGTACCCCACAACATAAATCGCCTAAGCATGGAACAAATCCAAGACTGGGGAAAAGCACCTTAGCCGTAGAAACTCCAAAATGGAGGGAGATAAATTGGTAATGCTGTTTGCTCACTGCAAACACTAATAGTGCTGATAAGGGGGAAAATGACAAAGCATTATGGATGCCTATTATGGCAAGAAAAAAAGATGTTAGTCTTGCCTAGGGCGAGCACTGGCCCTGGCTGGAACTGGATGTGGTTATATGGGGGATGTCTTTGCAGCCTTGTGTTTTTGCCGCTTTCCAGTCGTCTGAAGATAGCAGCATACAACCCAAACTTAATAACTACAGATCCTGTGTCCCATACTGTACAACTAAGAAAAAGTCAATGATGGTGCTGTCTGTTAGCTGGTGGAGTGCAGTTGGAGATTAAGATACATTTTAGTCAAGTCTTTTGGGCTGATGGATACCAAAGGCCCCTTCTCATAACCAACAGTTGAAATGTTATTTATCTGGTATGTTTGTATGTGGTTATAGTTCATTTGAATTGTTAACTGGTGTGGTAAAAAAAAAAAGGGGGGGGGGCTGCTGCGACCATTTAAAAACATTTTTCCCTATTTCATGTGTTTATTAGGAAATTTCAACAAAGGAAAGGAATTAACAAATCAGTCAAGCAATTTTTTTTGCATAGGCAATCAATTGCTCTAACTTACTCCCCATTGACTTGAAGCCATTACTTTAAGATTTCAGGCTGCTTCCATTCTCCACAATTATTCATACACAACTGTAATATTGCAGGGCAATCACAACATTATGCAGTTATCCAAGGATTAAAGAAGCCAGTGGGAAGCAGAATGGAGAAAGACAATTAGCTCAAAACATGAACATTACGTTTACTAAATCACTGTGGACCAACAAATTCGCTTTTTCACATTTTTCACTATTTATCAGCCTTCTTTTTGTCTACATTAACTTGCTCTAGCATTGGTTGCACATCATTGTTCAGGAGTTGTTTCCTGATAGAGACGATGGGATTACCATGTGTGCGCAATGTGTATCGGCACTTGAAGTCTCCATCAGTTGTGTGTGTGTGTGACAGGATTATAATGCACAGTTGTGTGACTATTGTAACTCCATGATAGGAACATGGGAATTCCTGGTGGGATCACAAGGTATTCTTCTTATAAATGCTACATAGTTAAAAGATTAAAAAGAACTTAAAAGGGGTTGTAAAGGTTTGTTTTTTATTTTCTAAATAGGATACTTTAAGCTAGTGCATTGTTTCCTTCAATTTCCCTTCTAAATGTTTTTTTTTCTTTGTTTTCTTTGTCTGAATTTCTCACTTCCTGTTCTTCCTCAGTAAGGTGTTCAGTAAGCTGTTTTAAATGACTTTCCACTGCTTGGATAATGGTGGAAAGCTTACTGAGGAGAAACAGGAAGTGAGAAATTCAAACAAAGAAAAAAAACATTTAGAAGGGAAATTAAAGGAAAAGGTAAGTAAACCAACAATGCACTAGCTTAAAGAAACCAATTTAGAAAATAAAACACAAACCTTTACAACCCCTTTTAAATTACCTAAACAGATTATGTAACATTTTAGTGGTTTTATATACAGGATATGTTACAAATACGAATAAGTGCAAAACCATGCTAAATTCTTAACTGTACAGCTTACACAGCTGACAGATTCAGAACGGATCAATTTTTATAAACAAGGCAATACTTAAAGAGTAACTCCTTTTTTGTTGAGAAAAAAAAAACATTCCACTCTAGGTGATCTGTGTACATTGCAATGATTTTAACACATTTTGTTGCAGATTCCTAACTTTTGTTATTCTGAAGAAATCCCTGTTTGTTTCTCTTGTGCCCTTGAGCTAAATGTGTCTAATGGGAGTCAACAGCTTATCAACTAGCTGCTACCCCTGCAAGGCTCTAATGAGAAAATTGCAGGGTCTGCATCCCTTTAGATGTGATTTCTTATTGGAAGTCTCTCACCAAAAATTAAATTTTTGTTGCAGGGGATGACAAAAATCTGACTTGTATCTTAGTGCAGACTTAGTGCACACAAGCAGGAAATTATGTTTCAGGGCGGCCTTCTGTGTACAGAACACCTCCAGGTAGCCATATTGCATTGAATTTTACAGAAAATTACAGAGCTGCAGATTGAATAACATTCAATGGAATTTTTATAAACATTCAATTACAGTATGACTTGTGTCGCAATTGTATACACTATAATATTTTTTTTTTATTTGCTATTTGTTTTTGTTAAAGGGAAAAGAGGAGTTACCCTTTAAGTACTGGAAATGCAGCAAAGATTTCTAATTTTGAGACATAATTCATTGGTTAGAATTCACTACAAATTGCAAATAAGATCTTTAAATTAAAAATACTGTACAAATAAGTGGATACGCCAGTGTGAATTACAATTTTCTTTAATGACCAACATATTAGAAAGTTGTAGATGGGAAAATGATTAATGAATTTCACTAACTCACAGACAAATTTTAATATTCAATCTGCTATCTGAGTCAGTATTAAAACCCTATTAAACAAATAAAATAAAAATAAAAGTCTACTAGACTTTCCTCTAACAGTAAATAAATTAAGTCTAGCAAAAAAACGTTATTTCCTTTTGGGAAAAAAAAGTGTGCCCCCAGCTACAGCGAGGACCACTGCTGTGTGTAAGCAACAGTCTCTCTGCAATGGTGCAAGACTCAATCTGCTGAGTCAAAGCTAAAATCTGCATTCTTTCAAAACTAGTTTTCTCAGCAACAGTGACAACTCACAGTGACACCATCAAAATGACCACAATGGATCACCATGAATGACCTAACTTCACATATAAAAGCTCCTGTTGCAGATGGAGTGACCCAGTTGCAATATTGAAAAATGGTTTATGAAACCAAAGCTGATATTTTTTAGCCAGAGTACAATTAGACACAGAGGGCCAGATTCACAGAAAAAGTACGCTGGAGTATCTGCTGATACTCCGGCGTACTTTCAAATTTGCCGCGTCGTATCTTTATTTGTAATTCACAAACAAAGATACGATGGCATTTGGCTTCGTACGCCTTTGGATTTTAGGATGCAATACTTTGGCGACCGCTGGGTGGAGTTTGCGTAGTTTTCCGCGTCGGGTATGCAAATGAGCTGTTTACGGCGATCCACGAAGGTACGCGCGTTCGTTGCATTCTCTTACGTCGTCGCTAGTCAGTTACGAGTGCTATTTAGGTGGTGTAAAAATAGACAGCCCATGTTAAAGTATGGCCGTCGTTCCCGCGTCGAATTTCAATTTTTTTTTTTTTGCGTAAGTCGTCCAGGAATACAAAAGGACGTAACGCACGTCGCCGTTCAAAACATTACGTCGGTGCGACGTTATTTTGCGCAAAGCACGGCGGGAAATTTCAAAACGGAGCATGCGCAGTACGTTCGGCGCGGGAACGCGCCTAATTTAAATGGTACACGCCCCATTTGAATTAGGCGGGCTTGCGCCGGACGGCTTTACGCTACGCCGCCGCAAGTTTACACGCAAGTGCTTTGTGAATCAAGCACTTACGCTGAAAACTTGCGGCGGAGTAACGTAAACGGGATACGTTACGCCGCTGCAAAGGTATGTGAATCTGGCCCAGAGTCCTTAGACACAGAGGGCCAGATCCACGTAGCGCATCGTAATTTTAGGCAGGCTTAGCGTATCGTAGTAACGCTACGCTGCCACAACTTTGAGAGGCAAGTGCTGTATTCACATATACGGCGGCGTAGCGTAAATCTGCCGGCGTAAGGGCGCGGAATTCAAATAATAAAGATGTGGGCGTGTTTTATGTTAATTTTACTTGACCCGACGTAAATGACGTTTTTTCTGAACGGCGCATGCGCCGTCCGTGGGGGTATCCCAGTGCGCATGCTCCAAATTAACCCCCAACAAGCCAATGCTTTCGACGTGAACGTCATTCTACGCAAAGCCCTATTCGCAAACGTTTTACGCAAACGACGCACACAACAGAAAATTCGACGATGTCCATACTTAACATTGGCTACGCCTCATATGGCAGGGGGAACGTTACGCAGAAAAAAGCCTTACGGAAACAACGTAAAAAAATGCGCCGGCCGGATGTACGTTTGTGGATCGCCGTATCTAGCTAATTTGCATACCCAACGTGGAAATCGACGGAAGCGCCACCTAGCGGCCAGCGTAAATATGCACCTAAGATCCGACGGCGTACTAAGACGTACGTCAGTCGGATCGAGCCCTCATTCAGTCGTATCTTGTTTTGTAGATACAAAACAAGGATACGACGGGGGATCTTAGAAATTAGGCGGCGTATCAATAGATACGCCGGCGTCATTTCTTTGCGGATCTGACCCAGAGTGTATGACTTGGCCCCACCCCCTGGCAGCCGCATCATTGGATTTGATTGACAGCAGTGGGAGCCAATGGCTGCGCTGCTATTAATCTATCCAATCAATGCTGAGAAACAGTGGAGAAGGGGATGACGGGGGACATCACAGCAGGTGAACGGGCTCAGGTAAGTAAAACGGGGGAGGCTGGAAGGCCCATGACAGAGAGGTGTTTTTCCACCTTAATGCATAGGATGCATTAAGATGAAAAAACACAAACCTTTACAACCCCTTTAAGAACTCCTGACCCCCTGACATGCCATTTGGCATGTCATTTTTTTGGGGGGGAGCAGGTACCTAGTTTTTGACAGGTACCCAGCTCCCATTTCTGGCGCCACGAGCGCCACCAGCACCACCAGCGGAAGTCCTCCTCTCCCCCTCCCTCCCTCCAATCTTCTGGGCACATCACAGGTCCCAGGAGATTTTCCGACCATTCAGGATGCACAGAGTGACTTATGCATGCACAGAACACACCCGTCTATTCCAGTGCCACGTAGAGGAGAGGGAGAGAAGAGAGGTTCTGAGAGGCTGCATCGCTGGATCCTGGGACAGATGAGTGTGTGTTTATTAGAAGTCAGCAGCTACACTTTTTGTAGCTGCTGACTTTTAATAAACACAGAACTGTGCATGACAAAAAAAATGTTTTGTTTTGTTTAGATTCGTTAATCTAATTATTTTGTTTCGTTAAATTAGGTTGATTCGTTCAATTCATATTCGGGATTCGTATTCGGAATTCGTATTTCGGAATTTGTTTTGTCTTTTTTCAAATTTTCTTTGAATTTACAGATATTTTTCTATTCAAAACGTCAAATTTAGAATCGTTTCAAATGCAGCAAAGTGAACAAACAAAAGTAAAATCTTCATCAAGTGATTACAATGACTCTTTAAATCACATTGGCTTAACAAAAACAGCATTATTTCAAAATGGTACTCTAATACCACACAAAGTATTTGATTTCAGAAATCTGTATACAGCTTGAATGCAAATGGAATTTGATGTAAAATTTGATTCAAATTTCAATTAGAATTTTGGAAATTCAGACGAATTTAGTTTCGCCATTCGGAGCATTCGGTAAACTTTGCTTATACTGTAATTCGGGTATTCGGATATATCCGAATCCCCAAACAATGAAAAATTTGTCTGAATATTAATAAAGGAAACGAACCACACATGTCTAGTAAAATATTGTGCAGAGATGCGCATTGCTTTTATGTTGTAGACCCTTCTGTCAGTGTACTGTTTAACCACCGCAGAACATATACTAAATCATGCACACTTGACGTTAAAATAACGTCATAAAAACACTAGTAGCTTTGCAGTGAGTTTTTCAACTTTTTTCAACGTTTTTTCAATAGTGTTTTTTAGTGTTTATTAGCGTTTTTCTGTGTTTTTTTTTAAGATTATTTTTTTTTTTCAATGGATCAAAATCGTAAAAAAAAGCAGGTTAGTGAAGTTTTTGAGCCTTTTTTTTGGTGTGTATCGATGTTTATCGACGTTTATCAGTGTTTATCAGCGTTAGAGCGTTTTAACAGCTGAAAAATGTCTCTGAAAACCCACTTGTTTTTTATTTATTTTTTTCAAAAACACCACTGCCCAAAATTGCTGATAACAGCCTATGTGTGCATGGACACATAGGATAACATGATGGAGGGTTTCTTGACTGTAGAAAAACCATCTACTGCCAAAAACAGCTTCTGTAAAAATATCCAAAAGCGTCCAGTGTGCATGAGGCCTAAGTGTCAAAAGTGTCAGTTAGGTGCCGATCTGTACCCAAAGTCCCGTTAAAAATCACTGATTGCCGCCATTACTAGTAAAATAAAAAAAATGCAATAAATCTATCCTCTAGTTCAGTGATTCTCAACTAGGGTTCCTCCAGAGGTTGCTAGGGGTTCCTTCAGCATTGGGCAATTTCTACCTCTCCATTGAACTTTTTAGCTATCTGTAAGGAGGTAATTCTTCCATATGACTACAAGTGTAAGGACCATTCTTCCCACTGACCATCACACTAAGGTATCATGAATTGTAGATTTTTTTTATTTTTAGCAGGGGTTCCCCCGAGAGCAGAGAACTATTTCAAGGGTTCCTCTGTGTTGAAAACGTTGAGAAAGACTGCTCTAGTTTGTAGATGCTTTTGTGCAAACAAATCAATATACACTTATTGGATTTTTTTTTACCAAAAATACGAAACAGAATACATATTGGCCTAAATTGATGAAGAAATTAAATGTATTGAATGTGTTTATAGCAGAAAAGTAAAAAATATATATTTTTTTCACAATTGACACTCTTTTTTTGTTTCTAGTGCAAAAAAAAAAAGAGGTGATCAAATAGAACCGAAATAAATTTGCAGGAAAAAAAGGACATCAATTTTGTTTGGGTGCAACGTCGCACGACCGCGCAATTGTCAGTTACAATAATGCAGTGCAGTATCGCAAAAAATGGCTTATACCTTCCAGGGCTGAAGTGGTTAATGAGACCACAGGCTGCAAAAAAATTGGGCGACACTAAAAATGTATTGCAGGATTCGAATTTGGTGTTTTGATTTACAGACAAGACACCACTATACCGTGCAATCCGTGGGGCATTGTAAACTCAACAAGCACAACATTGTTGTTTTTTTACTTGTTTTATATAATGTTATTGTTTAATTGTATGATCCTTTTTAATTATATTATTATATATACACACAGAAGAATAACATGTATTTGTAAAAAATCTGCAGGATCATAAAAACTGATGTTTTTCATTCAAAAGTCTTATTGTCTTAGGGGGAAAAAACAGTCCATACTCACATAGGTATAGATTATGTATTTTTCTCTCTTGAGACAGTCCAGTAATGTAGGTAATTCATGGTATTCCCATAAGCACACAGTGATCAGGCTTTCCCAGTAGAGGTGTGCATAGTGTATGGAGACTTCCCTCATTGTCCTTGAACATTTTAGTAGTCTCAAACTGAGGGTCCAAAGAGCCTTGAGGGATGTTAAGCGTAATTAACAGCGCTCAACCCATACTAGAGGGACACTTTGTTACAGTGTACAGGTATACCCTCATCTCTACCAACAGTATAGTAATAACTATTTTTTTACCAATTAAGACCAAGCAGGTATAAGAAGATGATTACCAAGAGAGTTAACTATTTCATTACAGAAAAATAAATCGCAAAATATTATGTCTGTTCATATAAATGCTTTGGTGATGATGATGTATAAAACGTTCGCTCTAGGAAAAACTTCTTGTTGAACATACAGTAGTAACTAATCAGCTTTGCAAAATGAAACTTGAAATAGTTCTTAAAGCACCCTTTCAATTTATCATCCACAGTTTATTTTAGGGTCATCATTGAATCAGCGATGGTGGCAAAACTTGATGATGTTTAAAACTGAAATCCAGACAGATAGAAAAGAAACAAATGAATGCAGCTCTGCAGTCTTTATTTGATAATGGAATGTATTTTTACTTAAAGTGGTGTTCCGCCCAAAAAAAAGAAAAAATTAAAGCCAGCAGCTACACATACTGCAGCTGCTGGGTTTTAATAATAGGACACTTACCTGTCCTGGAGTCCATCAGCTGCCGGGTGCTGCTGCTGCCATTACGGGTAAGGGAACCCGGCAGTGTAGCCTTAAAATTTCACGCCGGGAACCCTACTGCACATTTGCAAGGCGCCGCTCCTCTCTCCTACTGGCCCGGCGACAGAGGGGAGGAGGGAGCCCCGTGGTGACGTCATGGGTCGCGGCCCGGACTCCCGGAAGTGGAAGTGGGAACAGGATACCTGTCAAAGACAGGTATTCTGTCCCCCCCCACCCCCGAAAGGTGCCAATTGTGGCACCGGAGGGGGAAAGGGGGCAAATGAGCAGAATTTCCACTTTTGGGTGGAACTCTGCTTTACGTTGCAAGCAGAGCTAGTACTTGCATTTGAGCTGGTATCAGTCTTTTGCTGTCCCTCTAAAGCAGTGTTTCTCAATTCCAGTCCTCAGGCCCCCCCAACAGGTCAGGTTTTCAGGATTTCCATTATTTTGCACAGGTGATTTGATCAGTTTCACTGCCTTAGTAATCACCACAGCCTTTTCATCTGAGGGAAATCCTGAAAACATGACCTGTTGGGGGGGGCCTGAGGACTGGAATTGAGAAACACTGCTCTAAAGCAAGCTGGAGTGTAAGAGGGAGTAGCACAAGGATCCAATCAGTTTTTGTGCTGACAAGAACCATGCTGATAGGATGAGAAAGCAGAGTGACAGAGATGAACTAATTTTGCTGCCTCTCCTTTTAGGCTGCATTCACACCTGAGCTTATAGTTTTCAGGCAGTTTTTCTGGCATTTTTTTTTTGTTTTTTTCAGCGTTTGTGTACGGGCATTTTGAGGTCCAAAGGTCACCAATTTAAAAAGCCTGTAATCTGCCTAAAAAGAAGCTCATGTACTTTTTTGCTCTAGGAGACATAACGCTCAGATGAACGGGGGCCACTTAAATGAATGGGATTTTGCTTGTTGGGCGTTTTGGAACTTTTGAGATGAGCGTTTTACGAGCGTTTTACAAGCTGAAATTGCTCAGGTGTGAATGGGGCCTTACTTTCAAGTCACAACCTGCAGCTGGTCCAGGATGACCTGTGCTTAGAAGAAATTGGTTAAATGATCCCGGCCATCTGAATGAGGACATGTTGTGGAAGAAAAAAAAGCAGGGAGGAATATCTTTGGTTTGAGGGTAAATAATGTAGCAAAAGCTGGTTTTGTATTTTTTTTTTTTTTATGGGCTATTGATGTTTATCTTATTTTTGGCTGGAGTTCTACTTATGCTGAATACACACCAGTTTGATTTTCTTCAGATCTAATTTATAAAATGTGTTAATTTTACATATAACTATGCAGTTTTTTTTTTGTTAAACATAACACACATGTTAAACTTACCTGCACTGTGTAGTAGATTAGCACAGAGCAGCCCAGACCCTCCTCTTCTCAGGCCCCTCTTTGGCTCTCCTGGCCCCTCTCCTCTTGACAAGTGCCCCCACAACAAGCAGCTTGTTATGGGGGCACCCAAGCTGAGCTGCAGCTTCCGTGTATTCATTCAGACATGGAGCTTTGGCCCCGCCCGGCCCCCTTTCTCTCCTCATTGGCTGACTGACTTTAATTGACAGCAGCAGGAGTCAATGGTGCTACGCTGCTGTTTCAGCCAATGAGGAGGGGAGTCCCGGGCAGCTGAGACAATCCTACAACTACAGCTGGATAGAGAAGGAGGGTCAGGTAAGTCTTAGGAGGGCTGAGGGGGGCTGCTGAACACAGGAGGCTTTTTATCTTAACTGGTTTGCGACTGGCTCACGCAGATATAATGTAGCAGAATGGCTCCCCTGAGCGAAATCCCGTACGGGTACGTCCTTCTCGTTTTCGCCCATCAGAGGGCACGCACACAGCACAACGGGGAACCCAATTTACGTGGCCGCAGGCATGATCACCGCTGGCCACGCACGATCGTGTGCACGAGCACCAGCACAGGGATTTGTGTGTGTAAACACACAAATCCCTGTGCTGTCAGGGAAGAGAAAACATACTGTTTGTTCCTACTAAGTAGGAAAAACAATATGTCTCCTCTCCTAGTCAATCCTATCACCACACAGTTAGAACACAATGAGGGAAAACATTTAACCCCTTGATCGCCCCCTGGTGTTAACCCCTTCCCTGCCAGTGACATTTACACAGTAATCCGTGCATTTTTATAGCACTGATTGCTGTATAATTGTCAATGGTCCCAAAAAAGTGTCAAATGTGTCCGATGTGTCCGTCACAATGTTGCAGCACCTCTAAAAATCGCAGATCACTGCAATTACTAGTAAAAAATTTAAAAATAGAATGCATTAAGATAAAAAAACCTTCTGACTTTACAACCACTTTAATTACACATATAGTATGTTTAGGTAGGCCCCCACACTACATAGTTATTGTCAAGTTTTAATGTAATATTATACATTTTATTTAATATTATAAAGGAAGATAAAGCTTTGCCTTGTAAAGGTAGCTGTGAACCACATTCATTACAAATCTGTGTTTTGCACATGTAAGTGTAGCGGGGGCATTTTTGCCTTTTAATCTTGTGTTAATGTTGTTGTGTAATAATATAACCTGACTAATGCTATAAATTGGTATTTGGCACCATTCAGTGGCTAAAATGGGAAATGGACTTCAGTTATTCTTTTGTTGTTTTTCAAGAGCACAGTGAAATCGTATGCAAATCACTTACCCATGAACACTTGGGGCTGAAGTACATGCTGGGAAGGAGATAAAAAAAGCCCTGTAGCGGCCATCTTAGGTCTCTTGTTCCTGGGACGCATGGCCTGCAGCAGAGCTCTGTGTGTGTGTGTGTGTTCCACAGAGCTCTGGCCTACATTTTGCTGATCAAACCAGCGACTCTTGGAGGAGGTTACTGAGAACTCTCGGGCATCTGTGAAAGAGAGCAACGCAGCGGTGTGATCAAACCAGCGACTCTTGAAGGAGGTAACCGAGAACTCCTGGTCATCTGTGAAGCAGAACAGCGTGACAGTGTGGTCGCAGAAAACATACTGAGATCCTGTGGAGCGGAGGCATCCATCTGCCTGGACATTGTGTGGTGAGAGGGCTGATGCCCAGAACTTTGTACTGCTTTTCACACACTTAGACCGAGTGCATAGTATTGCTGTGACCGGTAGTTCCACGGAACAGTTCAGTTCAATAGAGTCACATGTGCATAGGCCTCAAGTCTGAATTGATTGTTTGGTGACTACTGCTGAAGGTGCGCTTCTGGGAAGGAGTGTGCAGATACTTTTCACAATTTAAACTACAGTTCCATGTTGTTCTACATTGCTTATTGATCAGAAAGCCCTTTGGATTACAAACTTTGTTTCACTATAGCTATCAGAAGAAAGAAGACCAGAGACTATACTATACTATATTCTTATCGCAAGGCCTTGCAGTGCTGTTACCACTTACTAGAGACTGTAGGGGGGATTGAGTTAATTATACTGTGATATATCATTCTTGCCAAATACTGTGTGCTGCATAGTGGGTTTCATAGTGTCTACATGGTGTGCTGGAAGTGGGAAGGTGCCCAGAGCTGAGGTTGTTGAGGTTGTTGCCTGAGCATTAGTCCCACTTGGAGACACTCCTGCTGAAGCAATACAGGAGGTTTTTGGGCGATTGCCACTTATAGCCTCTTGTCTCATTGTTGTCTACCAATTGTGATTCCATGTTAACATTAAAACCTGTTCTAGTAAAGTTACCTTTTGCTTTAACATAATCTGTTGTGAGGCTTGTTAATTCTCCAAGCAGGTGCAACAGTGTATGCCCGGTGACAACACAGGTACAGTGTATATGATCTGTGTCTATTTACCTGTCCTTTATTATTGACCTTTACACCAGAACTGCACCACAGCTGTGTCAAGGGGAGTGAGACCAAATTATTGGGGGGTGTCAAAGCAGAGTACAGGCCCAATCAATTACCAGCAGCTCCTTCGGGGGTAGCGCTACATAAGCTTCCCCCATTAATATTTTTTTTTTGTTGCTGCCCAATCATTCTGTGTAGCTGGCAGGAACTACACAATACTTGTGAGTTTGAAGGAACATGTAACATCACTGGTGATTGGTCCAGGGGCTGGGAGACAATCAGTCCTGTATAAGCGCCAGCTAAACATCTGATACAACAGATTGGTATCCCTAAATCCATCGTCTCCTTAGCAGACATTATTATACAGAATTCAACTTTTACCTCTTTTTTAATCTCTACAATGAACTTGCTTACAGTACTACACTATGATCAGACTGCCCCCCTTCTCTATTTTATTTTATTTCAATAGTTTGTGCGGCACTTTCCAAAATAAAAGGAGACAGTACAAGTATAATACAGTTCAAGACAAGAGGGTTAGGAGGGTCGGCTTGTAAAAGTACACAATCTAAAGAGAAATGGAAGTGATACAACATGTAGTAACTATGTCGGTGGGAAGTTGTTTGAGTAACTGAGTAGTAGTAATAGTAGTAGTAGTTGAGTAATATTCAGTTAGATAGAGACGGGATAGTCTTTCCTGAAGAGATTCGTTTTCAGAGATTGCCTAAAGGCAAACAGAATAGCAAACAGCCATACAGGTTGGGGTAATGAGTTCCAGAGGTTATGAGAGGCTCTTGAGAAGTACTGGATGTGAGCATGGGAGGAAATGACAAGGAGCTAGAGAACAGGAGGTCATGGATGGATTAAAGTGGATCGTTGTGTTGATATTTTGAGATGAGGATTGTGATGTAGCTGAGGGCAGAGCTGCGAATGGCTTTTTAAGCTGTTGTTAATAATTTTCATTTTATTTGCTGGGCGATTGGAACCCAATGATGGTAAATTGGATGATTCTGGCAGCAGCATTCATGATAGACTGTAGAGGGGGTAGCCTGTGTAAAGGTAGGCTAACAAAAAGGGAGTTGTAGCAGTCAAGGCAAGAAATAACAGGAAAAATAATTAATAGTTTGGTGATGTCATTGATAAGAAAGGACCTGGTTTAGAAAGGTTATGAAGGTGAAGGCGACACAGTGAGGCCACGTACATACGTCCGAGAAACTCGATGGGCGAAACACATCGTTTTCCCCGTCGAGTTCCTTGTTCGGCTGTCAAATAACTCGTCGAGCCAAATGTTCCCATTGCCCAACGAGGAAATAGAGAACATGCTCTCTTTTTGGCTCGACGAGTTTCCCGACGGGTTTCTCGGTGAAAAGTGTACACACAACCGGTTTCCTCGGCAGAATACGTCTCCCATCGAGTTTCTTGCTGAATTCTGCCGAGAAAACCGGTCGTGTGTACGTGGCCTTAGATGTGTATGATGCTATGGGGAAATTATTCTGATTCTGCAGCCAATATCAACGTGGATTATAAATTGGATCCAAGTTAAAGAGTAAAAGTAAGTTATCCTTTTGAGAGGTAAATACTGTGTCCTGAAAAGTCATATCACCATGAAAAGGAAAGTTTTGGCACTGGGTAGTGAAATGGAGGTCAAGATGGAAATAGCCTTCACTTTGTAATAAAAGTCAGTAGTGACAGTGCCCATATTTTTATTCTTATTTTAAGTTTTGGACTTGAATTAGTATCCCTCCACCTCCCCTCCACACAGTTACACGGCTGCAAAGTATCATATGTAATTACAGTACAGGGGTGGAGCTGGGTTTAAGTGACAAAAATTACAAGCTGGGAACACTAATCATCATCAGCATGGGATTGGAAGCAGTGCAACATGAGTAGAGCCAGAATCAGTACTGCGTCACTAAAGACAGATCAGTAGAATCTGAATTTACGTTACCATAGTCAGAGCATTATCCTGATACTAAGGCCAGATATGCACAAGTTTTCTACTACAATCTTTCAGTATATCTGCATGTGCTACAAATGTTAGCTACAGCAGATCACAGTGAAGCGTGAAGCAGTAATGGTAGGGCAGGGGAAGATGTTTCTACTCATGTAACATTAAAGTGGTTGCAAACCTAGTTACACCACTCTTACCCACAGATAAGCCCGTAGTTACTGGAAATATCTCCTAAACCTGCAGGGTTTAGGAGATATTTAAAGAATAATCAAATAATGGTGTTGCGCTCCCACATCAAATAAAACCTCAGTGAATAAATCTAAAGATAACAGTAGGTAGAGACAAGTAAACATAAAATATCTAAAGTTAATAAAGTGCTGATGTGCTGTAATCAAGTGATTTGAAGTGGAACAATTAATATTTATTGAAGTCAGACAATAAATATGTATTAAAACATATATGAAAAAAACATCAAGGCCTGGATTCACGTAGATCGGCGCATATTTCTGCCGGTGTAGCGCATCTCATATGCGCTACACCGAAATAACACAGAGAGGCAAGCAGAGTATTCACAAAGCACTTGCTCCCAACGTTGCGCCAGCGTAACGTAAATTCCTCGGCGTAAGCCCACCTAATTCAAAGTAGGTGGAAGGTGGGCGTGATCCATTTAAATGAAGTGTGACCCCATGCAAATGATGGGCCGAACAAACGGCGCATGTGCCGTCCCGTGGATGCATCCCAGTACGCATGCATCATAATCACGTCGTAAATACTCCATAAGATACGTCGAATCACTGCCTACTACGTGACATAACCTACACCCAGCCCTATTCACGTACTACTACGTAAACAATGTAAAATACGACAGCTGTTCCCTGGTCCATACCTTAACATGACTTACCCCTGCTTTATGAGGCTTAACTTTACGCCGGACGTACGACTTACGTAAACAGCGTATATTAGCATAAAGGGTATGGTGGAATGCTAAGTCATTCAGGATGGGGAGGGGGTTCATTTCTTCTCTGGCATTCCCAATGTTGTGCAGATAGAGGCTGGGAGGGGGCGCTCGGAGAGCCAGGTATAATGGAGAGATGAGAGAAACAGAGCCTCTTGGTGCAATACGTTTGGTAAAAGGTATTGGCAATTTATTAAATTAAAAAAGTACTCACATTTAAAATAACATAAAACTTCATTGAATAAGACGAGCGGCGAGTTCGAGACCTGATCGCGTCACTTTCGTAGTCCGTATGCCTGTGTCCTACGCATTACGCCACTGTCACGTGACTTCAACGGGGATCGTTCCAGAAAAGAGGGAAGGAACCCCCTCCCCATCCTGAATGACGTAGCATTCCACCATACCCTTTATGCTGCTTACCTTACAGCAGTAAGGTAAGAAGGTAGTACACCTCCGGGTGTTACTCACACTGAAGAGCCACTCATCACCAAAGTCACAAGTGCCACCTGTTACTGTTACAGAGCACCTGTATCATTGCACTTTGCACTTTGGATCTAGAAGTATCTTCATTCCCTCTTCTGAGATTCGCTAGCACTCACAGCAACACTGTCAATGGACTCATTTAGACACTTCATGTTTTTTTAATTTATGTTATAATACATATTTATTGTCCGACTTCAATACATATTTATTGTTCCACTTCAAGTCACTTGATTACAGCACATTAGCACTTTATTCACTTTATATATTTTATGTCTTATTGTCTCTACCTACTGTTATCCTTAGATTTATTCACAGAGGTTTTATTTGATGTGGGAGCGCAACACCATTATTAAATTTTTCTTTGTTTCCTTTATGGGTAGTGTTTGACCCTCACAGTGTTTGCCGCACCCTCCAGCTATTGTTACTATTGGTCCATATTAGCACAGGAATACCATGTTATATATAGTTAGGAGATAGTTACCATACACGCTTGTGCCAACGTCATTTGCGCATTCACACTGAAGAAAGGGCACGTTCATGCGCTTTCTAAAGAGCCCATGCTGTGACCGGAGATACGCACGCATTCGTGGGAGTGATATCTCGCGACTCCGACCAGTCACATACCCGGAGTGCATGGCCCCCAGAAAATTAAATGCGAGATCACTTTTATCAGAGAAGGGAGAGGTGCCCCCCCCCCCACCATGTCCCTGTCATCTCCGCCGCTTACCGGAGCTGTCGGAAGCGGCGGTGACGACGATCCGATCCTTTCCTCTGCTTGCCACTACGTCGAGTGAGGGAATGGCCCCCACTCAACGCAATGCCATTAGAGGATGGAAAAGACGTCAAACATCACTTCTGCCCAACGGCCTAAAAAGTAAAAAATGTTTTTATTGAAATGTTTTATTGCATTTAAGTGTAAATGTGAGATATGAGGTCTTTTTGACCCCAGATTTCCCATTAAAGAGGTCCTGTCATGATTTTTTTAATTACAAGGGATATTTACATGCCTTGTAATAGGAATACAAGTGATCCAATTTTTTTTAAAGGTACAGTGTAAAAAAAAATATATAAATGTAAAGCTCCCAGTCCCAGCGTGCTCGCATGCAGAAGCGAACGTATATGTAAGTCACTTCTGCATGTAATGCATGTAATGCATATATGTAAACGGTGTTCAGACCACACATGTAAGGTATTGCCACAATCGTTAGTGCGAGAGCAATAATTCTAGCAAAATACCTCCTCTGTAACTCAAAACTGGTAACCTGTAGAAATTTTTAAATGTCGCCTATGGAGTTTTTTTAAGTGTCAAAGTTTGTTGCCATTCCACGAGCGGGTGCAATTTTGAAGCATGACATGTTGGGTATCAATTTACTCGGCGTAACACTATCTTTCACAAAATAAAAAAATTTGGGCTAATTTTATTGTTTTCTTATTTTTTTATTTAAAAAAGTGACCGATGCGCAAATATGGTGTGACATGAAGTATTGCAACAAGCGCCATTTTATTCTCTAGGGCAGTGATGGCGAACCTTGGCACCCCAGATGTTTTGGAACTACATTTCCCATGATGCTCAACTACACTGCAGAATGAATGAGCATCATGGGAAATGTAGTTTCAAAACATCTGGGGTGCCAAGGTTCGCCATCCCTGCTCTAGGGTGTCTGAAAAAAATCTATAATGTTTGGAAGTTCTAAGTGATTTTCTAACAAAAAAGCATGATTTTGACTTGTAAAGACAGAGTGTAAAAAATAGGCCTGGACCGTAAGTGGTTAATCTTCCTTGCATGTGATCGAGTGTTTTTTGTAAAGTGAAGCTTTCTCTCATTTACAAAGTTCTGGAGCAAATGTCCTTGCAGAGTGCAACTGCATTTGCAAAAGTGCAGTCTATTTGCCTTTGGGGGTAGTTCACACCAGATACAGGCCCAGATTCTCAAAAGAGATACGACGGCGCATCTACAGATACGCCGTCGTATCTCTGCCTAGCGCCGTCGTATCTATGCGACTGATTCTTAGAATCAGTTACGCATAGATATCCCTTAGATCCGACAGGCGCAAGTCTCTTACGCCGTTGGATCTTAACTGCAATTTTTTTTGTCCGCTAGGTGGCGATTCCGTCGATTTCCCCGTCGAGTATGCAAATTAGCTAGATACGTGAATTCCCGAACGTACGCGTGGCCGACGAAGTAAAGTAACGACGTTTACGTTAGGCTTTTCCCGACGTAAAGTTGCCCCTGGGTCTATGAGGCGCAGTCAATGTTAAGTATGGCCGTCGTTCCCGCGTCGAAAATGTAAAAATTTAGGTTGTTTGCGTAAGTCGTCTGTGAATGGTGCTGGATGTAATTTACGTCCACGTCAAAACCAATGACGTCCTTGCGACGTCATTTAGAGCAATGCACGCCGGGATATTTTAGGGACGGCGCATGCGCAGTTCGTTCGGCGTGGGGACGAGCTTCATTTAAATGAAACACGCCCCCTACCCGCCGAATTTGAATTCCGCCGGGTGTTTTACGCTACGCCGCCGCAACTTTACAGGCAAGTGCTTTGTGAATAAAGTACTTGCCTGAAAAACTTGCGGCGGCGTAACGTAAATCAGATACGTTACGCCCTCCCAAATTTACGCCCATCTACGTGAATCTGCCCCACAGTTCCATTCAGTTCCGTGAGCTTTTTTCTGCACAAAATGCATGCACAGTGTTTTCTATGTATTCCAATGGCTTTAGTTGGCTGCACCGGAAACTGACCAGAAACTGACTGCATGGTGTGAACTAGAGCCAACTAGAGCAATTGGAATACATGGAAAACACTGTGCATGCATTTTTAGTGCAGAAAAAATGCGCACGGAACTGCGCCTGGTGTGAACTGGCCCTTAGTAAATCAACCCCATTGTGGTTGCAACAAATGCAGGCTCATTTAAAAAAAAAAAAAATTGCTACAAATATGGGTGCATCTATTATTATTTTTTTTTATTTTTATTTTATTTTTTGGCAAAAGATGGACTTCACTTTTACAGTGGTGATTTTTAAATGCTCAGGGTGAATGCATTGCATTTATCCTTTGCCTTAATTTCATTGGAATGTAAGCTGAAACTCCTTATTTTGTAACATAGCATAGCTACCATCAAATAGGAATACAGAAACTCTAAATTATGTTTAAATGTTTTTGCCAGGGTGAATTTGCTACAATTGGTTGTTAGTTTTTTGGCTGGTTTGATCACAACTTGATGGTGATGAATGTTGTTGAATCTGGCAAAAGTTACCATCTTCCGTGAGCTTGCCATAATGCATATTTATTTTCATCAGAGTGGTTACTAATCATACTTTCCAGAAAAGCACACACAAAACAAATTCCTAGCCTGCTTAATAGATAAAAAATGAGCGTTGGTGAAAAGTGAATTAAATGACACCGCAACAGGTGTTTGTGTTACCTCGTCAATACAACCTATAGAATTTAATCTTTGGCTCCTCCTTCATCAATAACCGGACAGGTGTCTCTTGAAATGTGTTCCAATGCCATTTTAATGAGAAAGCCTTTGTGTTCCGTTACTATGCACTGATCTTTTTTGGGTTTACCTGAAAGTGAATTATCAATGACGGCCTCTTTTTTTTTTTAAGAATCACTGGTTTAACACTAATTTCTAATCAGATCCTACAGAAAGGAACAGCCCGCATGGCAGCTGTACTTTTCCCAGGGTTAATTACCTTTCACTGCTCTCTACTAATGAGTCAGCTGTTCCTGTCATTACACAGCTACACTGTGTTCATCTGTAGCTCTTGCTGTGGACAAACACGGACGCTATATCTGTGTTTACATAGTGTGGATGTTTGTAGTGTTAGGATTTTTCAGAGTTAACAGACTGTGCCTGTGCTTTTTTTTTTTTTTCAGAAACTTTATACTATAGTGTGTGTCATGCTCACATTTGTTTAAATATAAATATTATGTGGAACAGTTTTATATTAGACTCCATTTGTTTTAGTTAAATGTTTTGCAAGCTGTTAGACATATTCATTTTTTCTCACTTGCTTAGAAATAAATGTGAAAGAGATCCGCTGATTGTAGATAGTTTGATTAGTGCACTTGAAGTCTGAATTCAATTTTAGTGATCTGTTGCAGTATATTATGTACAATGGAGTAATGCAGTGCCATTCAATAGCAAAAACATGCACTAAAACAAAGCAGCTGCTTTGCACATGTGTCGCAGTGTATCACAATGTTTGGTAGTGCACTACTACCATGTTTTCCCAAAAATAAGACCTACTGTGATTTTCGGGGAGAGCTACAATATAAGCCCTACCCTGAAAATAAGCTCTAGTTTAGATTGGTTGTGCAATGCTACAGTCCACTCTCCTGCACTAGTATATGTTGTGGAGGGTGTATGTTTCTGTTATTCTAAGCATTGTATTGGTTACCTTCGGTGTGGCGCCGCTTGGCGCTCAGCTGATCTCCTTTTCTCCTTGGTGTCAGCGGAGAATTTCGGCCCCCCTCCCTGCATTGCACAGAGCGTGGAAGATCGCTCATGGTGGGACATGGAAGCACCGAGCAGGGCTCAGCTGATCTCCTCTTCTCCTGGGTGTCAGCAAGGGATCTCGACCCTCCTACCTATGCACTAATCGTAGCCGTGGAAGACGGTTCAGGTGGGCCATTGAAGCGCCGAGCAGGGCTCAGATGATCTCCGCTGCTCTCCTCGTCTTCTGGGTGTCAGGGGGGGATCTCGCCCCCTCCCTCTGCAGTGCTCAGAGCGATTGAAGACAGCTCAAGCATGCCAAGGAAGAAGGTATTTGCACGGTTGCATTGCAGAAACGCACACCTTTTGCATTATGTGATACTGTGATGGATTCTGGTATTTTGCAACCACTGGGAGGACAGCACATTGCATGGCAAGCCCAACCCCCAAAATAAGCCCTAATGTGTCCCTTTCTCTTTGTACATATCTTTGCCATTGAGTGGTGTAACATTGGATGATACTGGTCTACTCATATTTTGTTTTATAGATTTACGTGACCAACCCCTGAAGAGTGGTATTATCCATGAAACATGTCGGGATAATTTGGATGCACATATTCTCATGCTGACGCCTGAGTTCGCCACCTACCATGTATTTTTAAGTGTTTTTATAACATCCAGGATTTGTTCCATACCACACAGTGGTTGGCTGGTTGCTACTAATGTTTGTTTCTATATATGGTCTGTAATATGTGATTGACAATTTTATTCATTGCTGCATGTATCGTGTCACTTTGCCATGTTCCTTGTATCACCAATAAAACATGTTTTTGATATTGACTTATCTTCTAGCCATGTGTACTCACCTCATTCAAAGTCCCCCCCAAAAAAAATCTTTATATAGTGTGTTTTTGGCTGACAAAATGAATATAGTATTATTTTCGGGGAAACACTGTATGTATTCAGGTACGCTGCATCAGAAAAATGCCACATATAAAATAAATACACTCACTGTGTAAAACTGAGTAAACCCAGGATGATTACCTGTGTGCAACTAGCATCAATCAATAAATATCAAATCATATAGAAAGAGTAAATGAATATAAACCAAATCTGTTCAAAACAAAAGCAATATATTGTATTATAAAGTGCTCAGTCCCAATTAGAAAAATTGCAAATTGTTCAGTCTTCCACATAGAAAAAGTGCCTTGTGCTTTTCTTCACATACTATTTCCACTCCAGTGCCACCTATAGGTTGAGATGGGCATCATAATAAGATATAATAGATGCATGCAATGCATGTTTTACACACTAAATGGCCCCAAACATCTAAACACGCATATATATATATATATATATATATATATATATATATATATATATATATATACACCATCTGCCCATTAAGCACTTATTATATATTCATAGGCAAAATGTAGTCTTCATTATACAATATCTTAATATAGGGGCGAGAGTTAAAGGGGTTCTAAAGGTAAAAAAATGTTTTCCTAAAAAGCTTCCTTTACCTTAGTGCAGTCCTCCTTCACTTACCTTATTCTTTGATTTTGCTTTTAAATGTCCTTATTTCTTCTGAGAAATCCTCACTTCCTGTTCTTCTGTAACTCCACACAGTAATGCAAGGCTTTCTCCCTGGTGTGGAGTGTTGCGCTCGCCCCCTCCCTTGGACTACGGAGAGTCAGGACGCCCACTAACACACAGCTCCTTTCTCTATCTGCACCGTAGAGAGCATACCGACTCTCCTGTAGTCCAAGGGAGGGGGCGAGCATGACACTCCACACCAGGGAGAAAGCCTTGCATTACGGTGTGGAGTTACAGACAGAAGAACAGGAAGTGAGGATTTCTGAGAAGAAATAAGGACATTTAGGCTTCAGTTCCACTGGCGTTTTTACAGCCACTTGTGTTAGCCTTTTTTACAGCTTAAAAACGCCTGTCCATGTTTATTTTGTAAGCGTTCTTGAGCGTTTTTGCGCGTTTTGCGCGTTTTTAAGGCGTTTTTTAATGTCTGCCGTTTTTACAGCTCTATTGCTGGAGCCACAGAACGCCCTGGTCCCACATTTTTTTTACAGCTCAAAAACGCCTATGTGGGCATGATGCCATAGAATAACATGGACAGGCGTTTTTAAGCTGTAAAAAACGCTCAGAAAAGTGGCTGTAAAAACACCAGTGGAAATGAAGCCTAAAAAGCAAAATCGAAGGATGAGGTGAAGTGAAGGAGGACTGCACTAAGGTAAAGGAAGCTATTTAAGACATTTTGTTTTTTTACCTTTACAACCCATTTAAGATTGGAGATTTGCCACATGATATGCATAAAGTATTAAGGGTATGAGATTTAGGGATGTTAACGTTGCAGAGGAGGGGATGTAATAAAAGGCAGAGGCACGCACCGCGACTTCTGACTTCTGAGGACGCTACTTAGTGATAAAACACGCCAATGCACGATGCGTAGACACACATACAGCTGGAACGCACACTGGAGTCTAGCAGCCCGCGGCTCTCACTGGTCAATGGGATGCCCATATTTTTAATTGTTGCATTACTTTGTTGTATGTAACTGCAGATTATTCTTTTATAAAATTGGAAACTTTTTACACTATGAGAGGCCTGTCCTTCTCTCTTTTTTCTCCATAAACAGTTTTACATGCAACAAGAGACCACTGCGGGAAAAGGATACTGGTGAACATCTGAGGATACCGCTGGTCTGTGAGAGACCACCAAAGCGATCTTTGACTCCTCTGTCATACGAAAAGAGGGTCAACTACATCTGGTAAGTAGGGACCCATATCATACACGCCGTGCATTGGTGACATTGAAGTGGAAAGAGTAGGTGAAGAAAAGCACAATGCACTTTATTCTATGTGGACGATTGCACAATTTGCACATCGAATTGGGACTGAGCACTTTATATTACAATATATTGCACTTGTTTTAAATGGATTTTGGTTTATATTCATTTACTCTTTCTATATGATTTGATATTTATATGGTTTATATGTTTACTAATTATATTTGCACATAGGGTTTACCCTGTGAGCCTGTATTTGTGAGAAAAATGCCACGTGTTTTTTCTGTCGGATGTGGTGCATTAGCAGCCCATTCTTTGTTAACCTTCTCACTACTTTAGACTTGAAGGGAATCCAACAGATGCTCATAAGAAACAACCAAAAAAATAGGTATGCCCACAAGTTCCAGGGAGGGCTAGGACTAAATGCTTCCCAAAATATACAGAGATTGGAAGTATGGTAGATCTGTCATTGCAGGTATTAACCTTCACGGAGGAAATTTATGGTTTGTTTAACACATCTCTAAACTCCTAATTAGGACACAGCAGGGTTGATTTTCTAACAGCAAATAAGCTATTTACTTAGTTTAGTGAATGTGGTGAAAATTTGCGTTGCAAAGAGCTCCCAATCACATGCAAGGAAATAAAAAAGAATTGTTTATTTTGCTCGCACATCATTAAATGATTGAGGTCAACAGAACTTCGTTTTATTCACTAAGCTAAAGGAAAATTATCTTGCAAAGTTATCATCCTTTTTGTTTTAAGCAAACCCCCCTTGTGATAGCTTTAGTTAGCTGGCTGTTAGGGTTGATTAGGAAATAGGCGATTCACTTTGCAGGGGAATTTTCTCTTAGTTTTGTAAATGTGGTGAAAATTTGCAAGGAAATAAACAAGAACTGTATTTTTGCTTGCACATGATTGGATGATTGAGGTCAGCAGTGCTTCACTTTCACTCAGCTAAAATTCCCTTGTAAAGTGATCGGCCTATGTGTCTGTAGCAAAGCTCACTTGTGTTAGCTGACTGTTACAGCCAGGGAATGACAGCTCTGAAACCCAAAGTGACAAAATCCTTGTCATTTCTGGGTTCATTTGTCACTGAAGAGATCAGGGAAAAGATGTTCCTCCATCAACACTGTAGGAAGCACTCTTGACTATTTACTGCATTTCCAGGCTTCCTGGAGGAACAGGAGAGCCTGGGAACCACCAGTGCAGTGGTGGGAGGGGGCGACCCTTTGCAAGTGCTGTAAAAATGATCCAGCTGCTGTAAAGCCAACAGGATCACATTTACAAATCAGCTGATCCCTGGCTGGAAAAAAACAGTACCAAGACCTAAAATTGCAGCCATTGTCTTGTAATAACCACTTGCTGACAGGACATTTTATACACATGTTGATCATAAAAAGTTTTTTCAACCCCAATAGATATTCTTAACAAACTAAATACAATTCTCTGAGAACCTGGTGGATTCATTATAGATACCATGAAAGTAGACTCCTAATACCTGTCCATTAATCATAGGACTGGAATAGCATCATAAATCATGCAACACAACCTTGCAGAACTGGTCCTACACTGGTACATTTGGACTGAATACAGTTACTTTGCATTTGGGGAAGACCTCTACTTTCACAATTTGAAACAACAATGATATTGTGGTATGTGCAATAGTACAAACATTTTTGATGGTGAGATAAGAGGATTAATCCACCCAAGATATACTTATTGTATATGTTTCTTTCAATTGTAGACAAATGTATGTTCTATGCTTATAATTGTTGCAAAAAGTTAACTGTACAATTCATTCTTGCTTTAATAAACCTTGGATTGTGAAAAAAAAAGAGGAAACATACAAACCTTCCTAAATTCAGCAAGGACTAAAATACCTTTTACCCCAAACTAAACCTGAAACTCACTCAACATTCTAGACAAAGCTATATACAGCACAATGACAACCACAGCTTAGTGGTATCTGTGTAGTTCAAACCCACAGACAGATTTGCCTACCTCTGACCTGTAAAATAACAAGGCAGTGACCATGAAGTTTGTCCCAATGAAAAACTTCAGACATTTTAACAACCCAAAGAGATTGCCCATATCCTCTAAGGTTACTTATCATCCAAAGCAGGACATTTTTGTAGGATAGCTGTCCTAAATAAAAATGACAGACACCAGAAAATATTAACAACCTTCTAACTAGCGATGGGCCGAGCACTCCCATGTTTAGTTCCCACCAGAACTCCCAAACAGAGAAAAAGTTCTATAGGACCCAAACTTGAAAAATCAAAAGTCATAATTTTAAAGGCTCATATGCAAGGTATTGGCCATAAAAAGGGCATGGAGGCCCAAGTACTGCCCTGGGGGACATGTATCAATGCAAATTTTTTTTTAAAGATTGTTCTTACCGGAGCAATGCTTTTAATTATCCTTAAAGTGCAACAATGAAAATGAAAAATCCTTCAATTATTGGGCCTAGGGGTCCCCTTAGTCCACCTGTAAAGTGGCACATCTGTAGCGTGTGTAGAACCTGCTGCAGCAAAACTGACATTTCTAAAGAAAAAATAAAAAATAAACGGCCTGGGGTCCCCTAATCCATACAAGGCCCTTCAGGTCTGGTATGGATTTTAAGGGGAACCCCACGCCAAAATAAAAAAAAGGACATGGCCCCCCCCCCCCCACATCCATACCAGAATGGATCGGTGTTATTTATTTTTAATAAAGGAATTTTCAAAAACAGTTTCCATTTATTTTTACACCTTTTTGGTGAAGGGGTAGGGGCCACCGGACAGTGTTATGGGGATGAGGCCCTTGTCCCCATCAACTTGGGAACAAGGTGCTTAGGGGCAGGGGCGGCAGAGTCCCCCTGTCCCTAAGCACCACACCCCCTGTGTTGAGGACATGTGGCCTGGCCTGCCAGGTAGAATGCTTGGATAAGTGTCTGGTATGGATTTTGAGGAGGACCCCACTCCATTGTTTTTACATTTTAATTTGGGGTTTCCCTTAAAATCCATACCAGAAGGGCCTGGTATGGGTTGGGGGGGATCCCACACCATTTTTTTCACTTTTTTATGGCTGGAAATGTTTTTTTTTTATATTCAGCTGCAAGGATGCGATGGCCTGGATTTCTGGCCCTGCTCCTTAACAACCAGCTATTCACTGAACCCTGATTGGGTAAAGCTTTGCCCAATCAGGGCTTAGAATGCACTGTGCAGTGTGCAGAACATTGCAGGGCGTTCGGCGGGTGTTACTGCAAATTACAGTGTTCACCGAACGGGCGAACAGGCGATGTTCGGGCTGAACTTTTTAGCTCGGCTCGAACCCTTCACCCAACTCTACTTCTGACCTGAAACAGAACATAGTCCACAATACCCTAAAGTGAACCTTTGCTTTATTCCCTCCATCCCCAGCAGGAGGAAATTACCTTTCTTTTACGCCCTCATTATTCAGTTTAGTACTAGGAACTGAAGGAAATACCCCATACATTTTGGTCTGTGGGAATATGTGACATAAACATAGCCCTGTGTGAGCTACAACTTTGTCGACAGCTTGCTTGCAGAGGGCTCTGTTCCTGAAAAGAGTTGCAGGGAAGTTAAAGGAAGTTAAGTATATGCAAATGTGAAGGTCTGCATTACAGGGAACTTGTTGTGCCTTGCAAAGAACACATTGTAAGCATTAAAGCATTGTGCCCATGAAACCTATACCAAATATTTCTTTAAGATTAAATTAACACAAAGCTGGGCAGCCTATACAGTCTTTCAGAGATTTGAGATCATCTATCCCTCTGATATTGCAGCCTATCAGAGCTGCTTATACAGTTAGGTCCATATATATTTAGAAACAGGCACAATTTTAGATTTTTTTCAGGTATTTACCAAAACGTTTTCATGCTATAGCTAAATAATGAGTATGGGCTGAAAGTGCACACTCTCAGGTTTAATTTGAAGGTATGTACATTCAAATCGGAAGAAGGGTTTAGGAATTACAAATCTTAAGAATAGCCATTCTCCCCTTTTTTCTAGGGACCAAAAGTAATTTTTACAATTGAATCAAAGGCTATTTTAATGGCCAGGTGTGGGCTACTCCTTTATTATTTCTTCATCAATTAAACAGGTAAAAGGTCTACAGTTGATTCTAAGTGTGGTATTTGCATTTGGAATCTATTGCTGTGAACCTACATCATGCGCTCAAAAGAGCTGTCCATGCAAGTGAAACAAGCTATTGTAAGGCTTCAAAAATGAAACAAATCCCTCAGAGAGAAAGCAGCAACATTAGGAGTGGCCAAATCAACAGTTTAGTACATTCTGAGGAAAGAAGAATGCACTGGTAAACTCAGCACTGTTGCCGTGTTCCACACAGTGCCCCCTTCCTTTGTGCTGTGATATGGCCTGCACTCACCAAATCCTACACCCCCTCTTGGGGTGAAAAGCTTTCACAGTGTATGCCCTGTGCGGCAATTTCTCATTCCCCTGTGTTGCTCTTCAGTTTCCAATGTTAATTCATATGCAAGGAGAGAGGGATCCCAATAGTGTGATACCATTAAAAAGCATTTGCCTTTATTGTTAAAAAATGGGTACTCACAATTTTGCAGATTGAACAAGCGGTAAAATGATTGTATTTTCGGAAGTGTGTCGTGACAGCGTCAGTGTAGGATCTGGTGAGTGCGGGCTATATCAGAGCACAAAGGAAGGGGGCACTGTGTGGAACACGGGAACAATGTTGAAACTGGCACAAATCACTTTTTATGCAACATCCAGCACTCTCTGAATGAAGACACAAAGCATTTTTTATGCAACATTCAGCACTCTTTTCTTTGATAATATAGTTGCACATGGACTGTTCACTGTAATTTATTATAATCAGCATTTTCACGTGCACCTTTTGTAATATCTTATCCTGTATCATCATTTAACATATATTATTTATAATTTCTTAGCACACTATTGGGAAGCAAATTTATGTATTTATTTATCTTTTTACACTCACTAAATAGAATTTGCCAGGCAGGCGCCAACTTCTACTAATTTCTCCATTCCTAAGATTAATTTGTACCAGAATGACGGGAAGAACAAAGTGTGAAGAAGGCTTGGAACAGCTTATGATCCAAAGCACACAACGTCATCTGTAAAACATGGTGGAGGCAATGTGATGGCATGGGCATGCATGGCTTCCAGTGGCACTGGACCATTGGTTTATAGTTTAGAGATATACTGTCAGCCCAGATTCAGCCAAATGTAGCAAAGTTGATTAAAAGGAAAATTGTGCCTGTGTCCAAATATTTATGGACCTGGCTGGCGCATGCGCGGCGCGATTCTGGACGAACGCTGCTAGCTTGAGCTCCGTCGGACCAGGAAAGCCAGGTGCTGTTCCCGGGGGCCATCCTACAGCCACAAACCCCCAAATTTCGCCTATCCACCACGCGGGACTCGGTGCATGCCCTCTGGCAAGAAGGAGCGCAAACGCCGCTCCAATCACACGATCACCTCTTGGATATCGAGAGAAGGATGTCTCAAAATAGCGCCGGCCACCATGCGGCCTCCAGCTGCTCCCCACAGGCTCCAGTCCTTCACTCAGCTAACAGTGAGTACGCACAGCCTCTCTCAAAGGCTGATTTTGATGCTAGGCTGTCAGCAATATATGAAAAGCTTGTGGGTAAACTGGAGCAGGAATTGTATAAATCTACCAGTGCCCTTACACAGGAAATTGCTAGTATAGGAGGCCGCACTTACATCCTAGAAACTAAGCATGGTGAATTAGCCCTTGCACACAATGACCTGAGAAAAGATTATGAGATACTGGCAGATAGTTTTTCTTTCATGCAAGCACACGTGGAAGATTTGGACAATAGAAATAGACGAAATAATATAAGAGTACGCGGCATCCCAGAATCGGTCACAGATCTAAACCAGGCGATCATAAAACTGTTTCACAATCTTGTGCCTGACAAACCAACGTCTGCATTCGCCTGCGACAGATTACACAGGGCATTGCGCCCTAAACCAACCCCAGATAAACCTCCCAGAGATGTGATTATGTGCTTAAAAGACTTTATCATCACTAAAGAAGATATTATGAGGGCATCCAGAAACACCCCAAATATTAATCTGGATGGAGTTAGATTACAGATCTACCCTGATATCTTCCCTGCGACACTAGACCGCAGACGCAGGATGAAGGAAGTCACAAATATTGTTCAATCAGCTAGAATCAAATACAGATGGGGCTTCCCTTTCAAACTGTCCATAATGCACAATGGTACTACTTACACCGTATATAATGTAATAGAGGGAAAAGATCTGCTGATTAAACTAGGCCTGCTGGATCAGGAACCACCACAACGCTTTCCTGTGACCCAAGATCCTCTCCCATCTGGTCAACCCCATCGACCAGACGTAGCCAGAGGGAACAGAGAAGATGGATTCAACATCCTCTACGTGACCAAGCTGCCTAATCTACTCTGACTGTTCGATTTTTTTTTTCTCTCAAGTTTTTCAAGTTTGAATTTTTGAACTCTGTTTACAAGACAATTTCCTTCCCCCCCCCACCCCCCACCTTTTTTTTTCTTTTTTCTCTGTCCCCTTCCCTTCCCTTTTCCCCCCTTACCTGCCTCTTTTGAGCCGGGGCCTCTTGGGCTCTGTAATATGGTTTGTTATCCTCACCCCGCCTACATCCTATATATACCCTTTTTCAGATGTTTTGTTTTATGTTGTATAATTGGTTTGCTCATGCACTTACACAATTGTGCCAGATTAGATCTCACTTTCTACACGCCTGGCTCATCCGCTGTTGCTAGATTGTCCCCCATTCTCCCTGCGCAGCCCGCCGGCCGGCCCATTTTCTGGGCCTGCCTGCTGGCCCTGCTGGTAGAAATTGGACTTGTTAGCCCACTTTTGTTTTTGTCTGGACCATTGGACCACCTGTCCCCTGGCCCCCTTTCCTGGCACTTTTTAGTAGCCAGCTTTTTTGCCCTATTGGCATTTAATCATACACTTTATTTTTTGGAAGACCTATTTTATTTTTATTTTAGTTCAGTCTATACCTCATTGACTAACACACTGCACACAAGGCATCTATCCTCTGTATACTGTCCGCTTATTAAGACACTGTTGGATATCCTGCCTTAAAACTGTATTGATGTTTTTATGTTAGCTATTTGTGGTATTCAAATTTTCCTGACCATGTTGTTTGTTCCTCTAGGGATTCAGCTAATCACTCCCCTCTCACCATATGCCCTCCCCCTACAAAATTATGGGACTTAAAATATTTTCTCACAATGTCCAGGGCTTTAATTCACCTAACAAGCGTAAGAAAGCCTTTAGACACTATAAAAGACTTGGTGCGGACATTATTTTAATGCAAGAAACCCACTTCTCTACGGCCAGTCACCCCCAATATTTTGACAAAACTTTTAATCAATTTCACTACACCACCTTTTCCAATAAGTCACGAGGCGTGGCTATCTTTATTAGAAATACTGTGATTTTTGAGCTACAGACTGTCTTTAAGGATACTGATAGTAGGTTTATTATCATGAAGGGTAGTATCAATAGACGCAAAATTACAATAGCTTCCTTATACGCTCCCAACGAGGCCCAGACCTAATTTTTTACTAAATTCTTTGATACTCTTGATCTTTATAACTCCCCACATATGATAATTGGGGGTGACTTTAACCTAACTGCCCACCCTACACTAGACAGGAGTAGACCGACCCCCACATCTAAAGCCTTCATCAAAACTATACACCGCTATATCAACAAATCCCAGCTGATTGACACTTGGAGAGTCCATAATGTTGGAAATTAAGGCTTACACGCACCTCATGATTGCTTCGCTAGGTTAGACTATGTCTTCTGCACCCCTATACTTTTGGCCAACTCTTCTAAAGCAACAATTCTTGGTCCGATCACAATATCGCAGCCTTTGAGACCTCCCACATTGGACTAGCCCCAACTACCTTCAAATGGCGCCTCAATGACTCCCTGCTCTCTGACCCTTTCACCTTTCAACAAATTAGATCCCATATTGAAAATTATTTTCAAGACAACATCCCCGGAGAGGTGCTCCCCACTTCCACTTGGGCGGCACATAAAGCGGTCCTAAGGGGACACATTATAAGCATAGCCGCGGCCAAACAAAAAGCCAAACTTACCGACATAAAATGCCTCACCAGAGAATTGAGCGACCTGTACAATAAATTGCATTCCTCTCCCTCACAGGCACTGACTGACCTTATTCACTCAAAACGCCAAGCTCTAAATACTCTGCTATCGGAAGAGACTCTAAGGCCAAATTTCTACTGCAAGGCAATTCGGCCTCTGCAATGTTTAACTAAATTATGATACTAAACCCCCACATGTTTACAAATTGAGATACTCAAAAGGTAATTTGGTCACTCACCCTCAAGATGTACTCCAGGTTTTCACCTCCTTCTACAAGAATCTCCTATCTGGCCCCCAAACCCACCCTAGCCCCTCCTCTCTAGATTGGCTGATTTCTCTGCATCTCCCTAAATTAAATAATTCTCAGATTTCCACCTTAAACGAGCCATGCACAGAAGCTGAGATCACAAATATCATCAAATCTATTAAAACTTCAACAGCCCCTGGCCCAGACGGCTTTACAGCGGCATACTATAAGAAATTTGCCCCCCCTACTAGTACCAAGTCTCACTAAACTATTCAATTATATCCTGCTAGGGGGCCAATTTCCAGAGGACATGCTGCTGGCAAATCTCTCCCTGATACCCAAACCTCAAAAAGACCATTCTTTACCTCAGAATTTCCGCCCAATTTCGGTTCTTAATAACGATCTAAAATTTTTTGGTTGATTGCTTGCAGACAGATTGTCTTCGGTGATCACCTCCCTTATTCATGTAGATCAAACAGGCTTTATCCCAGGTAGACAGATTGTGGACAATATTAGATTAGTCACCAACTTAGTACAGGATGCTAACCTACATTCCCGCCCTTTAAGCTTACTTAGCCTAGATATCCACAAGGCATTCGACAGTGTTAACTGGTCATACCTCAAACACCTCCTCCCTAAGTTTGGCATTTCAGAAAGATTCATTCATGGCTTTAATGCCCTTTATCACCTCCCTAAAACCAGAATCAGAATACCTGGCAGCAATTCGGACTTCTTCCCCCTTAGCAGAGGCACTAGACAGGGTTGTCCCCTCTCTCACCTCCTTTTTGCTCTAGCTATAGAGCCACTTGCACATGCCATCAGACAAAACCCTAACATAAAAGGCTACCACAAAGACTCCCACCAATTCAAACTCAGTATGTACGCAGATGATGCCCTCCTATTCCTAACAAACCCCCATACCTCCATCCCTAACCTCTTGTCTGAACTCAACACCTTCCATAAACTCTCTGGCTTGTCAATTAGCACAAATAAATGTTCCATCCTCCCTATAAATTGTCCCCCCGATCTTGTCTCCCTAATGAAGCAGAATTTGAATTTTATATGGTCCCCCTCGTCACTTAAATATCTTGACGTCCACATCACATCCTCGCACAACCTACTATACAAATCTAACTACCTTCCCTTGTTCTCACATATTAGTGCTCTGCTTAAGGTGTGGTCTTCCTATCATATTTCTTATCTGGGCAGGATATGTGCTTTCAAGATGACCATCTTCCCCAAAATTTTTTACTTTTTCAGGGCACTACCCATCAATGTCCCCAAAACCCGTCTAGAATCTCTACAGAGAGAAATTAATAAATTCATCTGGAATGACAAAAAACCCAGATGCAGCTACTCTCTCATGCACAGATCCCAACTTAAAGCGGTGGTTCACCCTATTTTACATCTTTGTCTTAATGGAACAACCCGCCATTGTGTAAGCACACTGCATTTTTTTTTTGACATTTCCTTACCTTTGTTACTGAGCGTTGAGTACCTTGTCAATCAATCTTTCCCTGCAGGGAATGGGCGTGTATATCATTTTCCGAGAGAGAGAGAGAGAGAGAGAGAGAGAGAGAGCGCGCGTTGTCTCCTGCGAGTGAGTGTTGATTCAGGACGCCGGTGATAGGATTGCGCCTGCGCAGTCCTTAGAGGAACCAGCTCGTTAGGGGAACCAAAACGACAAGTCACCGGCTGCCGTTGTGATGGTAACTGTGCAGTGTTGACGGCGCGGCTCGCCGTCAACACTGCGCAGGCGTGGGATAGAGCGATGAATGCTGGGACATCGGCATTCGCCGCATCCCGGAAGATTCTCCTGGTGGGCTTCACAGTGCCCAAAAACAAGATAGAAACGTCCATCTAGGATTTTTATAAATTATCTTTTTTGGGGAAATGACAATGCTGGCGGCTGGAAAAATAGGACTGGTGAGTACACTGTTTGCTAATGTAACAGCGGGAGAATAACAGATAAAAAAACACGTATTCCCGCGGAACCCCCGCTTTAATGGTGGACTCGGCCTACCAAACCTTTGGTTCTATTTCCTAGCCACTAAATTAGTACACCTGGCACAATGGTTCTCCTCAGACCATAATATCCCATGGCTCAGTTTTGAATCTTCCTCGATACTACCTCTCAATATTAAGGGCATTTTGTGGTCTGACGCAACACCATACCATGCTCTCTCCAAGAAGAACATAATAGTGGCCCAAATGTTGCAAATTTGGAAAAAAATCTAAGTTAAACATATCCTCTCCTCTCTGACCCCTCCCCTTGCTTCATACCTTGGAGACCCCAGATTTCCCCTGCCTTTCTGGACAAGACCCCTTTTGATGTCTGGATTTCCAGAGATCTCACCACTTTAAAATCACTCACCTTTAACTCTAATGTTCTCCCCTTCGCTTCCCTACAATCCAAATTCAACCTTCCTCCCTCCAGTCTCCCCCAGTACTCACAAATCCGAAACTTCTTTTCACTATACTTTTCCACACATATTTCCCCTCCTAGTACTCTATTTGAACATGTTTGCTTAACCTGCCCCAGAGACAAGGGTTTAATCTCTAGTTTCTATAATAACCTTATCACCTCATCCCAACCAGAGAAATCGGCCCTGATGTTGTGCTGGGAACTGGAACTTGACTTCTCATTCCCTGTTGATCAGTGGACTGAAATGACAGAAAATCTCCGTAAGAGCAACCGTGCTGCTGCCTTCAGAGAAACCCCCCTAAAAATATTCACCAGATGGTATACGACCCCTGCTAAAATTCACTCCTTCTACCCTAATACCTCCCCGAACTGCTTCAGAGGTTGCCCTGCGGTGGGTAACTATTTACAAATTTTCTGGGAATGTAAATTCTTAAAACCTATATGGCTCGCACTAGTGAATAGACTAGAAAACACCCTCAACAAGAAAATCTCCCTCACCCCACATATATGTCTACTATATGCCACAGTCCCGGATGTTCCACCTCCATGTAATAGATTGATCCATTCTGTTATCAGCGCAGTACAATGGATGATCGCTTGTAACTGGCATTCACAAAACCTACCATGGCCTCAGGTGGAGTCCAGAATGGAATTCATCAGACTCTCAGAAATAATCAATCACACCTTATTTGATAGCATGCATATCTTTACTGGCAAATGGATATATTGGTCTTCACCACCTTAACCAGTTCCCCCACCCTAAATCTTCCCATTATACTAAGAATATCTGATAGCCCATCCTCACTCATATCCTTGATCGATAAGGTGCCCTTTCCCCCTTTATGCTTCATGTATAACTTATGCTCCTGTATAAATGATTTCAGTTATCTGTACCCTCCCACTTTATGTTCTCATCCCATCCATGGTCCCAACTCCTTTTATCCCCCATGTTATAGTCTTTATATTATTTCGAACCCAATGCATTGTACTCAACTGTATTATTCCTTGTCTTCCAAATAAAACCTTTTTTGAAAACAAATATTTATGGACCTAACTGTATACTGCCCAGCCACTAAACACTTGTTGTGGATATTGTCTGACAGCTATTGTACAGAATATCTCTAATGCAACCTCTGCATTGGAGATGTATGTTTTGGTAAGGATTAAGCCTTAAATCAAATGTAGGTTTGAATTGTCTTGATTACTTGTTTAAAAAAAAAAAACAATTGGTCTGACTCATACTCATCTGGTCCAAAAACCATGTCATCTTTCCAAACATCCACAAGAATTGAAAGGCTACGTTTGCCCGAAACTACATTTTTTAAGTTATGAGTGGAGATTATTAAGCTGCCTACTAACTAGAGTTGAGCGAACCCGAACTGTAAAGTTCGGGTTCGGTACGGACTTTGGGTTTTTCCCGGACCCGAACCCGAATAATTGGAAAAAGTTCGGGTCCGGGTTCGGAGTTCGGGAATTTTTTTTTTTACTTTAGGTCTGGTATGGATATTAAGGGGAACCCCGCCAAAAAAAAAATGACGTGCGGTTCCCCCTAAATATCCATAACCAGACCCTTCAGGTCTATCCGAGCACGTTGACCTGGCCGGCCGCAGAAAAGAGGGGGGACAGAGTGCGCCCCCCTCTCCTGAACCGCACCTGGCCACATGCCCTCAACATTGGGAGGGTGCTTTGGGGTGCCGACCTCCTCTCACCTCTGGACACAGCCTAGCGAATGACGCGCTGAAGCTGTGACATTACTTATATAGGGGAGGCAGGGCCACCCGTCACGTGACCCCGCACCCTCTGACGCACCCTCTGCTACATCACTGGGTAATCCCAGTCTTCCCTCTTCCTGGGCTTCCCCAGTGACGTAGCAGAGGGTACGTCAGAGGGTGCGGGGTCACGTGACGGGTGGCCCTGCCTCCCCTATATAAGTAATGTCACAGCTTCAGCGCGTCATTCACTGGGCTGTGTCCAGCGGTGAGAGTAGGTCGGGGATGCTGCTCTCTGGATGGATGGATCTTCTCATCGCTGGAGATCACCCGCACCCGTCGCTGGATCTTCTCATCGCTGGAGAGCACCCCAAAACACCCTCCCAATGTTGAGGGCATGTGGCCTGGTGCGGTTCAGGAGAGGGGGGCCGCACTCTGTCCCCCCTCTTTTCTGCGGCCGGCCAGGTCAGCGTGCTCGGATAACGGGTCTGGTTATGGATATTTAGGGGGACCCGCACGTAATTTTTTTTTAAATTGACGGCGGGGTTCCCTTTAATATCCATACCAGACCTGAAGGGTCTGGTTATGGATATTTAGGGGGAACCGCACGTCATTTTTTTTTAAATTGACGGCGGGGTTCCCCTTAATATCCATACCAGACCTAAAGGGTCTGGTGATTGAATTTGCAGGGACCTCCGCGCATTTTTTTCTCTAAAAGTCCGTGTCCCATTGCCTACAATGGAGTTCTGAGTTCCGGTTCGGGTTCCCGAACCCAAACTTTTTTTTAAAGTTTGGGTTCGGACCCGAACATCCAGGTGTCCGCTCAACTCTACTACTAACTTTTAATACAGTTGGAATTCATTAGTGAATCTCCCACGCTAGTATTACAAGCTCTAATCTTACATGCACCAAAGACTCAATGCTACTTGAACATTAGGAAAAGTATCACTCTTAAGCCCTATACACACGATCGGTTTGTCTGATGAAAACAGACCGATGGACAATTTTCATCGGACAAACCGATCGTGTGGGGGCCCCATCAGTTTGTTTTCCATCGGTGAAAATAAATAGAACATGTTTTAAAATCTTCCTATGGATAAAAGACCGATAGAAAAAAAACGATCGTCTGTGTGAAAGTCCATCGGTCAAAAATCCACGCATGCTCAGAATCAAGTCAACGCATGCTCGCAAGCATTGAACTTAATTTTTCTCAGCACGTCGTAGTGTTTTATGTCACGTGTTTGGACACGGTCAGATTTTTGACTGATGGTGTGTAGGCAAGACTGCTGAAAGTCAGCTTCATCGGATATCTGTCGAAAAAATCCATCGGATTAGATTCCATCAGATATCCGATCGTGTGTACAGGGCTTTACTGTTGCATTCTCCAATATGTTGAATAAATACTGTAGCAAGTAGACACACTACAGCATAAATAATCTGCAAAGGCCTTGCTGCTAGGATATATATGATGAGGGCAAGTAACAGCCCACCATATTCACTCATAATTGATAAGCCAGTTCGGGATTCTTCCAGAATACCACTGTAAAACACAAATCATTTAACTAATCTAAAATGACCTAACAGACTCCATAATTGACCCTGTTTATGTCTTAACTAGTAACATTTCTAAAATGCAAATGATTGTAACATTCTGAATACATATACAGGAGAAAATAGATGAAGGAAAATGTAACAACGGTTACCCCATGAACTCCTACTCTCTATGTTTATTTGAAAAGTTTATTGTATTATATAATTTGTACCCTTGAATATGTTGTCTAAAGCGGTGCTAAAACCTTCTCTATGAACAAGATCATGTTATGCTTTAATGTGGAGCTACATTGACCTTTGCTTCAGCATGAGAGTACTTAGTAGATTATAATGCAGCTTGTATCAAAAATTAAGTCAGATGTCACTGAATAATGTACAGGAAAAATAGACTGGCAGATGTATTAAAATGTGAGAGTGCCATTGAACTTTGTTAGCAATTTTCACATAAAATATATTAACTGCACAGCAGTTCTATATTCCTGACATTAAAGTGCAAATTTATGAAATGTGTTAAAATTGTGTTAGTTAGGCAATATGCATTTTAGAATTAATAGAAGAAAAAATAGTAAACTGAAGTCAATAATGGATGTTTGCTTGTTGCTAAAATGCTAAACTTTTTTTTTCCGCATAGAAAATACTTCCTCTTTTACTGTGCAGGGAACTAGTGCCCAAACAGATCATTTCCCAATGATCGTTTTGGAAACTCTGATAATTTCTATCCAAAAAAAAAAGAAAAAAGGAACATGGAATATTTTCTTTTATAGCCACCACACTAACGGCACAAACTCATTTTCCAGGTCTGACATTCACCAGGTGACCTCTCTTGTTTGTCCCTACATGTTTTCCAAAATATAAAAGTGAAATAGAGTCCCAAGGGTACTGTACTTGAAAGGTTATGAGAGTTAGAGAATTTCACCCATGCCTGCCAAATCAGCAGATGGCTTGTGATTATAATTATATGCATCAATAAAACGAATAATCTTTACAAAATTTGAATTTCTACTAAAGTAAGGGATTTGGTAAGCAGATGCAACCGAATATATTTTCTTTAACCCATTCTGCTGGTTGCCCTAGCAAGAATGCTTTTCATTTACATCACTGGCTGGAGGTTTTTTTTTTTTTTTGCTTTTTTTTAAACTGTTTGCCTTCTAAGTAGATTTTGTTGATGTAATAAAAAAAACAATACACCTAATTTGACTAGAAATTAACGTTAAACATTTTAAAGATAGAAATACAATACTACCTAAATCTAAACTCAGACTTTAATTTCTATAAAAAGCAGAAGAAAATAACATTGGACCAAAAGTCTATATTATTTCCTTGCTTCCTTTTTCTTTTGTAAATTATTTTATTTAAGTTTTAGATTCAGAACAAGCAAATTACAAGTGACACAAAATAAAAAATGTTACCACTTTACCCAGACAAGTTGTCCTTGTTGCCTTTTAAAACACAGTAAGAGATGGCATTTGATATGTCACTGTGGCAATAACTCCACTTTAGGCCCAGTTTTATTTTCCTCATTTAAAAATTTAAATAGTCCCATAAATACAGCTATTAAAATGTTTCAAAGTACTGGAACTGCAATGGCTGCTAACATTCAAATTAGGTAAACAAAGCACTCCTGTTTGTTCATTAATTTTGGGCCAAGTTCATACTAGTGCGAATTGGATGCGGTTTTCCATGCATCCAGTTCGCATGACAGGAGACAGTGCCCGTCTCTCAATGAAGCCGATTCACAGAGTTCCGGGCGGTTGTGGAGCAGATTGCATAGGGGTCCGAATTCAGGCAAAAATTTGGGCCTGATTTGTCCTTGAAAAGGAGAACAAGGACGTACTGGACCCCTGCTGTGAGCCACATCCGATTTAAGTGTGAACCCAGCCTTAAAAAAATTGCTGTGAGTTAGTGGTAGCAATGCATGTATATGTATGTGCTTCCCCAAAGAATATAGATGAAAACCACATGTGCCTTCCAAGCTATAGCATGAGCACAAGTAATTTATATGGTTTTGTTGCTTTTTCAAAATTGAGGGAAATTCTTGTTCAAACATGCAGAAACATATAGCTGTGTCCAATATGTTCTGGCATGGTATGTTCGATATTATGTGTTGGGGGGACAGTAGAAAGACTGGAAAGTATTTGGATGTCCACAATGCAACATTATCTGTATAATTGTATTAATATGCAGACTGGTGCTCCAGTAAACGTTACAATTAATGATGCAAATACATAACAACTGATCTTATAATGTAGTTCTATGACTTGAACTTTCTGGCTACTGATGCCCCACTGCATATAGCTAAGCTAAGATATGAAAAAAAAAATACGTAGCGTCTGTGGTCAGTAAGGACGGGATTAGTGTCCTATAATCAGTGGGAGGAATAATGCCTTATTGTTAATATCAGAGGGTGTCATTGGGAGGAATTATCCATCATCATGGTGTTATTGGAAGTAATGATGTTGCAGCGTTTATGTCCATAGGATGAAATGCAAACAAAGGACCACTTCTGGCCTGCAGTCTGAAATTTGGAGACCACTGGTCTAAAGAAGCTGCCTGGATGTATTGCTTACTTGTTATCACTGAGTTTAAGTAAAAAAAAATTCCAGGAATTTTTTCAGAGATTTTCTGCTTCAGCTATGAATTGCTAGGCACGGCCTCCGACTCCACTACAATTACTAAAATTGACAGGTCGCCGGCGGCACTGCTCGCTGCTGGGCACACACATTCTGTTAAAGTACTGTTTAAAAAATTTTCAGGAAGAAGTAATAGCTTTAATTTAGTGCAGGTAGGGTAGGAGAGGAGAGCCTCACCATCATATAAAGTAGAATTAAAAAAGTGGAAAAATGAATGACTGATTAACCACTTCAGATCCCGCCCATAGTCAAATGATGTCCACAGATGGGATCTACCTTCCTGGGTGGACGTCATATGACGTCCTGGGCTTCACGGCCATCTAGGGGCACGCGCGGGCGCAGGCGTGGCCGCGATGCCAGGCAATCACGGCAGGACCGTGGATCTGTGTGTGTAAACACACAGATCCACGTCCTGTCAGAGGAGAAGAGACTGATGTGTGTTCCCAGTACAGAGTAACACACATCGGTCTCCTCCCCTTGTGAGTCCCCTCCCCCTACAGTTAGAATCACTCCCTAGGGAACATATTTAACCCCTTCAGCACCCCCAGTGTTAACCCCTTCCCTGACAGTCACATTTACACAGTAATCAGTGCAGTTTTATAGCACTAATCGCTGTATAAAGGTGAATGGTCCCAAAAACGTGTCAAAAGTGTCTGATATGTTCATCACAAGGTCACAATAAAAATCGCAGATCGCCGCCATTACTAGTAAAAATATAAATAAAGAAAAATGCAATACATCTATCCCCTATTTTGGAGACTCTATAACTTTTGCGCAAACCAATCAATATATGCTTATTGCGATTTTTTTTACCAAAAATATGTAGAAGAATACGTATCGTATTGTGATATTTATTGTATCAAAAAGTAAAAAATTATGCGTTTTTTTTCAAAATTGTCGCTTTTCTTTTGTTCATAGCGCAAAATACCACCAAAATAAAGCTCTATTTGTGGGAGAAAAAGGACGTCAATTTTGTTTGGGAGCCACGTTGCACGACCGCGCAATTGTCATTCAAAGTGCGACGGCACTGAAAACTAAGAATTGGTCTGGGCAGGAAGGGGGTGAAAATGCCCTGTATTGAAGCGGTTAAATGAATAAATGTGAACTGAGGGCAATCTTTTTCATTTTGGATAGAATAAGAGAGGGTTATAGCTCATGTCAGTTTTTTTCCCCATCTGTGTCCCATTAGAGATTTCCTTTTAGTTTCCATCCTGTAACCACATCATGAAGTGAGAAGAACTCCCTCTGAAGGGAGAGAAATCTCTGGTAGTCACCAGGGTCACCAAAACTAGTGTCCTCATATTAGGTCAATGATTTCATTAGCATTCTCTCTTCTTTGTGTACCTGCAGTTTCAGGGCAGGGAATGTCCTTACCACATCTGAGTGGCTCAGGATTGACAGCTTACTTGCAGGATTTTCCAAACTCAGGCTCAGACCAAGCCCAATTTTTTTTAAGCATTACTAGAGGTCAACATGAGTGCCCCATAAATAAAAAATCATTAGCTAGAAAAAAAGAAAAATAATATATATTTTTTAAACTTCACAGAACATATTTCCTATCTAGTTAGCTGTTTGTTTTTCTCACACGCCATTTTTTAAAGCATATTCCTAACTGTTGCAGGCTGCATTTTTTTCACAGGCCTGTTATTTAAAGCAAATTTTTCATAAAGATGGAAAGCCAGCTCTATTGAAAGTCTACCAAAGTCAAGTCACACACAAAGGCAAGTAAGTAATAAAGCTTTTGCAAAAAATTTAAAGTTATAACACTAAATACTAATACTAAAAATACTTACTTTGGCCACCTGCTTCTGATGCTTTACATCCCTTCCCTTTTTATCCCTGGAGAAAGACTCACAGGGTACGGGTAACACAGACCAAAGGGGAATAAAATTAATTTCCCACCAAATTTGGTGGCCACACAAATTCCAGTTGAGTCCCCCTTCCCAGCTGCATTATTTTTAGCTAAGTTTGCTTGCCTAGGGTAGGGACAGCCTCACTGGTATATGTGTATACATCCCCAAATTGTTCCCATTAAGTTGGGAGCATGAAATTGTCCAAAATGTCTTGGTATGCTGATGCCTAAAGCGTTCCCTTCACTGAAACTGGCCAAGCCCAACCCACTTGCCTTGTCTCATTCAATTATCTTCCTATTCAGGTGCATGCATATTGTCCTGATGGTATTTAGTAAGGATGAGCCGAACACCCCCGGTTCGGTTCGCACCAGAACTTGCGAACAGGCAAAAAATGTGTTCGATCACATGAACACTGTTAACGTCTATGGGATACGAACATGAAAAACCAAAAGTGCTGGTATGGAATTTGGGGGGGACCCCCACAAATTTTTTCTTTTTGATTTTGGTTTGGGGTTCCCCTTAATATTTATACCAGACCCAAAGGGCCTGGTAATGGACTGGGGGGGAACCCATGCTGTTTTTTTCAAAGACTTTTATCTGTATTGCCGAGACCCAACAATTCATTACAGCCGCGAGTAGTTTTAAATGACTTTTTTCCTTTATAAATGTCATTTTGCTGCAGGACTGTTCTAAACACGGGAAAAATGCACAACTTTACAGGCATTCTATAGACACTCCCCAGGTACGACATTTAAAGGAATATTTTACTTTTATTGTTTCACTTTAAGCATTATTAAAATCACTGCTCCCAAAAAACTTCAGTTTTTAAAACTTTTTTTGCATTGATACATGTCTCCTGGGGCAGGACCCAGGTCCCCAAACACTTTTTATGACAATACCTTGCATATGTATAAGCCTTTAAAATTAGCACTTTTTATTTTTCATGTTCATCTCCCATAGACTTTTAAACAGTGTTCCGCATCTTTCGAATTTGCCGCGAACACCGCAAATTGTTCACTATTCGGCGAACAGGCGAATACCCAATGTTCGAGTCGAACTTAAGTTCAACTCGAACATCGGGGTCATGCCTAGTATTCAGTTTTCATAATAATTGGGAATATGGGGATGAGAGAGGGTTCAGGGAATATGGGGTTGTGGTTTTGAAGGTTTTTTGTGTACTCTGATTTGACAATTTGTTACATTTTTATAACATTGCAGTATGGTACTGTGAGAAAATAAGCTCACCATCTCTATTCTGTCATTGCTGTTTACAGCAGGAGTCACAGTGGAGGTTTCCCCGGTGGAGTTTTTTTTTTAACCAGGTATTGCTGCAGCAGGATAAGTGGGTTTTATATTCAAATAGAAATTAAAATTTTTGATAATACCAATTGCTTAATAGCAATTGGTATTATCAAAAATTTGAATTTCTTATGTTGATGGCATTCAGTGTATATGAAGCAATTTTTGGTGACTAGTTACACCTTTGGATAACCTTAGGACTTGATTATCCTTCTGTATACCATTTGCCCTTCTTATCTTTTGCTGGCTGCCCTTCATTCCCTACGGTTAACACTCTCCACAGTTAATCTAAAGATGACTTCTGTATGTGTTATACATTTTAACATTTTCCTAAGCTCCTGAGGAAGCGCTGAAGCGTGCAACATGTAGAGCAACTTCACATCATATCCACTCCCATCAAGCTATGGTGTCATATCAATAGATGCATGTTTATTACCAAGATTAGGTTATGGTGGTTTTTGTTATGATTCAACTCCTCTTAGGCATTATGTGCTATATCTATTGATCAATTTTTGTATATGTTTTTAAACTTTTGTAATAAATAAAATAACATAATTTTATGAAAGCATGTGTACATGTGCCAAAAAAGTCATAATTCATTTTCCAGTCCAATCTATCTCTACTAATAAACTCTTTTGCCACTGGCCAATTTGTAGAAAAGGCTTTAGATTTATTTTAGAGTAAACTTTCCTATATCTTTTAGATCTTTTGTGGTTGCAACTTTCACCATTTAATTCAGGCCTATCACTGCTACATAAAAAATAAATAAAAAAACAGGTGCTACATCCTAAACTTAAAAACCCTTATTTATATCCGTGTGCTGCTATATTTAAACCAAGCCAGAGGTAAAGTTAAAAAATCAATTACACAGCCAAAACCTGTGATGCCAGAATATATAGTGTCTCTGATGGTATCTGTGAAAATCTGTAACATCACATACAGTATAGGCTAGAGCAGCCTTTCTCAACCAGTGTGCCGCGGCACACTGGTGTTGCGTCAGAGGTTCTTAGGTGTGCCGCGGGGTCAGTGGAGAGAAGGCTGTCAGATGAGCTCTCCTGCCGAACTGTGAGAAGCTCTGTCGGCTTCAAAAGTGAAAGTGAAGTGCAGAGGAGTGTGCTGTGCTCTCTGCTTCCCCCTAGAGTGCAGTACCCGGCTGAATGAGTAATCTGGAAAGGTACTGAGCTAGAAGCTAGATTCATTTTAAAATGGCTTTATACATGTGTCTGTGTGTGTGTGCACATGTGAGTGTCTGTCTGTGTGTGTGTGTGTGTGTGTGCATGTGTATGTATGTATGTGTGTATGCGTGTGTATACGTGTGTAAGCATGTGTCTGTATGTATGTGTGTGTATGTTACTTTTAATCCTGCCCCCCCTCCATTCCTATACCATCAGAATGGCTTTTGTAGGGCTTGTTTGATAGCAGCAAGGACTGCTGCTCCTCTGAAAAGCAATCCATGCACAGATCGCTTTTTAGAGGCATTTGACAGGCGGTAAAGAGGGATTATGTTGGCTCTTTACCACCTGTTTTAAGCCCGAAAATGCAGCATCACTACACCGCAACTGTGCAATGCACACAGTTGCAGGGTAGTTGCAGTGCAGCCCCATTCACCCTAGATATACCGCCAGTTGCAGCCACAGCATGTGAACACCCTCAGCTGCTGCCTCTGCAGCTAAAGTTGGAGAAGTTGGGGGTGGTAAAAACAGCTCAACCACGTGGTTTTACCGCCCCTATGAATTGTGAACAAGCCCTTGGTTCACATCTGTGTAGCTGCATGTAGGGCAGTCCATTCATTTCCGCACCCACAAAAATGCAGGGAAACAAGTCTCTAACCTTTTTTTTTTAAATTGCACTGCAGCAAAAGCACCCCATGTTTTCCAATGTGTGGGGGTATCATTAAGAATTAATGGTACCCCTAAAGAGCAGAGCATTTATCTGTGTGTCATGAATGAGCCTGATTTTGCGTGTGTTCTGCGACATACCGTAATGTGAACAAAGCCTTGGACTGGGGTGCCTCAAGACTAAAAAAACTTTTTAAGGGTGCCCCAACTGGAAAAAGGTTGAGAAACACTGGGCTAGAGGCATCTCCTAATCATGCAATTTGAACAATTTGTATTTTTCATATGGTGCCCTCAAAGTCTCATTTAAAAGACCCTCTCTCCACTGTACAGATTTTAGAAAACAAAATTGGCCTTGTAAAATGCCCTCATAGCAGTGTCTAGTTTCCCATGCCCTTGGCAGTGGCTTACTGATCAGACTTACAAATGGCAAGAATTCAGTATCAAGATTCATTTTAACATTAATACGGGTGCATTACCAAACCAAACCCAGGCAATTTGTTCATCCCTATTCATCATATTTCCAAAAACTCCTCATATAACTTTGCTTTTCAAAAACATTATCGTTGGACAGTTTCTTATCAGGTTGGTTTAATGCAAAAAGTCAACTTGTGCTTATACGTTTTAGATGGCAGCCAGGCATCCATGTATGATCTGTCTATAAAATAAGCATTGCCAAAAAAAGTGACTTTGCATTGGATGGACTTTCATGTTTGCACCTACATAGAGAGGGGGAAGGAGAAGCTGCAGGTGTTACAGTCTGTCTCAGGGGAAAGGTAATATTGATCATCAGGGAAAATGTAATTTATGCAAACATCTGTTTTCCCAAGCAGGTTCAGTTAAGAGGCATTGGGGAGGGCCTACAGACAAATACTTCCCTGATCAAACCAATACTTATGCACTTTAGATAGAAAAACATTAAAGTCTTATTTCCAATCAGAAAAGTTTAGGAATGGAACTGTCCGGTTATGATCCCTACAATTATACACAATTAGTTTGTTTGGCTGTTTTAGAAGATTTACTTACACATGTTTAGAAGTTCCATTCAGTTAAATAAGCCCTTTCATTAAAAAAAAAAGTCTAAAAAAGATGCAAAGATATTTAATACTCACCTCACCTGCTACCCAGACATTCGAGCAATGCTGTATTGCAGAATAAACTGTTGCTTAAAGGCAAAGTTCACCTTTACAGAAAAAAATTATAAATGCACATATTTTTGCAGGAAAAAAAATATCCTTTTTTGTGTGCAGGAGACTGGAAAGCTAGCACCCACGACTAGTAGATCATGGGTGCAATGTGGGCTCCTGCAGACATGTCCTCCAGCTCTCAGCTCATACCTCTGTTCCTGGCTTTCTGTTTGAAAGATGGAAGACATGTCAAAAGACTACGAGACCACTCTTCAGAGCTCCCACAGCCCACTAAATCTACAAGTCCATCTGCCACAGTGGTAAACAGCACTTGTAGTTTCTTAATTCACAGGAATTTGTAAATGAATGACATGGCTGTGTTGGTGGAGCCCTGCACAGCCACGCTGCTTTTAAAAAGTGACAGCAGGTGTGGGAAGAGAAACCTTCAGTGGCTTTCAGGGAAGGGGAGATTGGAAGGGGGCAGGAGCTGGAATATATTACATGTTCCTCCCTAACTACAGGTAGAACATGTTCCAAATGAGAGTTTATCCTGTGTCCTGTAGTGAAGTTGGGGTCAATAAGGGAAACACACTACACGACAGAGAACCCAAAACCAAGACCACACTCAAAAGTATTGGATTCATAATATATTCTATATGTGGCTGTACCTCTGTAATACAGGGTTGATCGCAAGAGTGAGCTGCAGGAGAGGGGAGTATTGATTATCTTATCTGGAGTGGGATACATGTTTTAAATGTGTTTATTTTTAGCAACAAAGTTGCTTTAAACCCAACAGGTGGGAGCCATAGCAGTTCTACAAAATAAACTTGTATGAACAAGTATTACCACCTTAACCGCTTAAGACCCGGACCATTATGCAGCTAAAGGACCTTGCCCCTTTTTGCGATTCGGCACTGCGTCGCTTTAAGTGACGATTGCGCGGTCGTGTGACATGGCTCCCAAACAAAATTGGCGTTCTTTTTTTCCCACAAATTGAGCTTTCTTTTGGTGTATTTGATCACCTCTGCGGTTTTTATTTTTTGCGCTATAAACAAAAATAGAGCAACATTTTTGAAAAAAATTGAATATTTTTTACTTTTTGCTATAATAAATATCCCCAAAAAGATATAAAAAAAACTGGCAATAAGCGTTTAACGATTGGTTTGCGCAAAATTTGTAGCGTTTACAAAATAAGGGATCGTTTTACTGCATTTGTATTAATATTTTTTTTTACTAGTAATGGCGACGATCAGCAATTTTTTTTGTGACTGCGACATTATGGCGGACACATCGGACAATTTTGACACATTTTTGGGACCATTGTCATTTTCACAGCAAAAAGTGCTATAAAAATGCATTGATTACTGTGAAAATGACAAATGCAGTTTAGGAGTTAACCACTAGGGGGCGCTGTAGGGGTTATGTGTGACCTCATATGTGTTTCTAACTTAGGGGGGCAGGGCTGGACTTGGTGTCATTTATCTTTCCCTATATCAGGGAACAGATGATCAGTGACACTGCCACTGTGAAGAACGGGGAAGGTGTGTTTACACACACCTCTCCCCGTTCTTCAGCTCCTGTGACCCATCGCGGGACACCGGCGGCGTGTCCGTGCCTGTGCCCAGTCGTGCCATTCTGCAAACGTATATCGGTGTTAGGCGGTCCTTTAGTGGTTAAAGGGGTTGTAAAGAGATCTTTAGTTCAAATTTTCACCTTAGTTGTGTTTTCATACTTGTCTTGGGTTTTATCTCAAGACTTTCTAAAAAAAAAATGTTATCAATAACTGATGAATGAAAATGTTTTATGACAACAAATAAATATGGCATTTTTTTAATTGTGTAATTTTAAATAATTCTCAGGTATTGCACAAATAAAGTAACACTGTCAATTTCACCCAACTAAGCCTTCTGTTAGAGACCCTTGAAACCTTTGCTACCAGCTCTGACTTGGAGGTTAATGAAACCAAATCAAAGGCCCTTAGTTTGACCCTCTCCCCACAAGCCTCCCTACAAACTTTGTTACCTTTTTTTGTCTACTGACTCAATCCAATATTTGGGTATTCAGCTAACTGCTATGTACAATTTGTCATATCTAGCCAATGTACCCCTCCATGCTAACCAAACTCACATCATTGATGGCTCAATGGGCATCCTGGCATATATCATGGTTGGGCAAAATCAGACATTAAAATGACACTCCTCCCAAAAATCTTGAACTTTTTTTGCATGCTGCCAGTTAACACGCCCTTACTGTATATTACATGTGTATACTTCAACAATGCTTTTCCCACGTTATATGGGGATGAGCACACCCAAAACTCCCTAGACTCACAATTTTTTTGCCCAAAATATGTGGTGGTCTGGGACTCCCCCATCTGATACACTACTACTATACAGTTCAAATGGTCCAACTGACCAAATTGCACTCAACAGTGCAGTACAGTGCATAGATCTATTACAAACCTCATCACTTTATACTCCCTCACTCTCTGGGACTGAATTAAACATTGGAGAGATCACCTCTCACCCCACTTTCCTATGTTATCTTTCATGTAGAATCCCTCACTGTACCCACTCTGTACCTCACCTACAACCGTGGATAGATTTGTTCCTTCCCACTGTCAGGAGCGTATACTGCTCCTGTTCCATGGCAGCTGCTGGTCTCATTCCAGCATCCTGGTTTTGGCTGAGCTGCACCCTAACTGTCTAAATGACCACCTGCCGGGTGATTAATGTAGACAAAGCCTCTGGGTGGAGACCAAACCTGTTTTAGTCCCGCCAAGCCCTTAGATTCATGCTTGTGATAGTGTTTGCAACACATGCTTTAAGCTCTCTGTTTGTCTGCCTTGTTCTCATGCCTTAACCTTTGCCTTTGCCTGATCGGTCCTGCCTGCTAGTTTGGATTTTCTTGTTATCTACCTTGTATTGGACTTTGGACTAATTTCTGAACTCGGATTGCCTTTTGACCATGGATTTGACCTTGAGTGCTTTCTGAACATTGCTTGCCTTAAACCTGGGACTTCCATTGGATCACTCTGCCTGTCTGCCAACCACAAGTACCTATTTGCTGTGCTCAGCTTGTGCCTGCTACAGCGTGGTAGCCAGGCACTATAGCATTGTTTATAAGAGCTGGAAACTTAGCAATCAGTGGTCTTTGATTGCTCAGTTCTTGGTGTATAGGCTTTGGGGGATAAATGCACGGTGTACTGGTAGGCCTGCTTGCCTTATGGGAAAGGGGGCTGCTATGGGTAAAGAGCACAGAGCCAGCTATAGTGCCTGACAGCCAATGCTAGTGTTAGATGTGACATCCACAAACTCTGATACCATGCTACTTGACCTATAACAGCGCACTCCCACCTTATCATCACAAGTAGCCTTCCCACAATGACATTGGCCCCCTCCGGGAACCCCTCCCCCTTTGCCCTCCCTCCCTTACCTCACCCACTCACCTATCTACTTCCCTATCCTTTTCTCTCACTTTTTTACTACTATTACTTTGGGGATTCATTGTTTCCGATCTCCGGTGCCACAATTGGCACCTTTGACAGGTATCCTTAACCACTTCCGGAAGCCTCTGCCACGGGTGGTGACATCACAACTGGGGCTCCCCCCTCCTCTCTCCCCCAGCCGTCGGGCCAGTAGGAGAGAGGAGCAGGCCCCGCGCGAATGCGTAGTAGGGTTCCCGGCGTGAAGCCAAAAGGCTACACTGCCGGGTACCCTTACCTGCAATGGCAGTGGCAGCAGCCGACAGCTGATGGAAACATCAGCTGCGGGTGTCGACATCGCTGGACTCCAGGACAGGTAAATGTCCTATTATTAAAAGCCAACAGCTGCAGCATGTGTAGCTGCTGGCTTTTATTTTATTTTTTTGGGCGGAACACCACTTTAAAGAGAGAAGACACAAACTAAAATACTAAGAATTCAGGTTTAATTATTCATATCAAGACTTTAAAATATTTTCTGATCATTAACCTAAAACAAGAAATCAAAACCTAATAGGTTTATTGGTCATACCCAAGTTAAAATATAACTAAAGTAAAAAAAAAAATTTGTTTAGAGTAGAAATGAATTAGAACAGCTGACAGCTTTTTATTGCTACCTCTTTACCGTATGGGAGAATCACCCTTTCTATTAGTCCCAATTAATATTATACTTAAAAGTGAAAGTAAAAGAAAATCCCAAACCTTGGGTTGTCCCCAGAACAGCAATAGAGGAGACATTTCCAATGGGCACACTTGTTTTGGTGGCCTGAGGACCCTTAGTGAATTCCCTTCATTTTCATTAATTTCTAGGGATTTACTCCCACTTCCTGTTATGGGCAGGATGTGAAGGTAAATATCCTCAATGGGTAGAAAAAAAAGGGGGTTAAAATCCTCCCTTACCTTAAAAAAGGTTTTGCCTATAATTCTACTTTGACTTCTTGCAGCCTGCATTTTGTACCATTTTCAAGTTTAATTACAGGTTTATCAACATGCATCTGAAATTTACCTTCCGATACTAACTAGTAGAATATGGTTATATAACACTGACTGTAATTATTTAATCCACAAGTTCTTAGTACAATATAGAAATTTGTTCTTGAACTGACATGATTTTGAATGTAGTTATCAATCATTTCCTTTTATTCGTGTAAGCAAAAACACTTTTAGATAATGCAAACATGTTCTCTGTGATATTCAGTATCAAATTACTGTACTAGGCAAAACCTCATTTGACCTTTGAAATCGAAGACTGTACTCTGCTCCATATGTTGCATAGAGTATGTACATAGTAACTGAATACTACCAACAAACACACAAGGTTTGCTTGAAAAACTATTGTGCAGTATGCTGTAATTATAATAGTTTCTCTAGGTTTTGGACAGGCAGCTAAAAATGTATATGTTGTTTATAAGTTCATCATGATTAACCATACTACAATTTTGCAATTAATGGCTTAGAACTTAGAAAATCTCAAAATATAAAAGTAGACCAATCATTTATCACTTACACTTCAATTCTCGCTCTCTCTAAGGTCTCTATATTGCATGCATACATACATGCAAAGACATACTAGGGCCAATTTGGGCAGAAGCCAGTAAATATTTTCTCCTGTCTAAATTGACTTGGATTAATAAAGTGTTTGTAAAGGTAGAACGTTTATTACCTTAATTCAATAAGGTAAAAAACCTTCTGGGTGTAGCTCCTCCCAGCCCCCCTAATACTTACCTAAAACCCCATCTCGATCCAGCGATGTGCATGAGAGCAGCGACTCTCTCGGGTCTCTCTCTTCTCATTGTCTTACACTGCTGCTGTCAATCACAGCCTGTGAGCCAATGAGGAGACAACAGAGCCAAGCCGCACTCTGTGTGTGAATGGACTTGAGCAAGTCTGCTCGGTACACATGGGAATCTGGAAAGCCTTTGGTCAGGTCAGACATTCAAGCCCACTGAATCAAACTGATCAAATGTCTAGTGGTCAATGCCTTTGCCAGTTCAGCCCTGCTTATTCATGATACTAAAGGCTAATCTGGATTTCCTTTATGAATTATTTAATAAAATAATCACAATTCTAGAGAAAATAGTAGCCTTATTGTCATCTTTATGGTAAAACAGAATGGCAAGAAAATTCATATGCTGAATAATAATTCTTTAATAAATGCAACAACTATAGTTAACTAGACAAATAAATAACACATTATGCATGTAAATACGCCTGCATAATTAGTAGAAACATATTATTAATATTACCTTTTATTACATGGCATTTTCATAATATGTTAGTTTTTATTTTCATATCATGTTTAACATTCACATCAGTTCATTCCTGATGAATGGCCAACAGAGATCAACACAGACAACAGGAGTTCAAATTTGCACAGTACTGAATCAAGACTTAAGTAAAGCAATGCAGTACTACCAACCACTGTGCCATCACCGCACGCCATAAGTTTGCTCGTTAACATTAATCTTTTCTTGTAGATGTCATTGACTGTAATTTAGACATCTTTATAGACACATTTGTTCTAAACTGTTACAACACGGAATGCCAAATTTAGAATTATTATGATATATATGTATAATGTATATATACAGTGCCTTGCAAAAGTATTCACCCCCCCCCCCCTTGGCATTGTTCGTGTTTTGTTGCCTCACAACCTGGCATTAACACGGATTGTTTGAGGATTTACATAATTTACAGAACATGCCCACAACTTTGAAGAGTTTTTTTTTTTTTTATTGTGAAGCAAACAACAAAAAGGACAAAATAACAGAAAAAGTTAACGTGCATAATTATTCACCCCCCTAAAGTCAATACTTTGTAGAGCCACCTTTTGCAGCTATCACAGCTCCAAGTCTCCAAGAGCTTGCCACATTTTACCACTGGGATTTTTGCCCATTTCTCCTTGCAGAACTGCTCCAGCTCCTTGAATTTGGATGGTTTGTGCTTGTGAACAGCAATATTTAAGTCTGACCACAGATCTTCTATTGGATTGAGTTCTGGGCTTTGACTAGGCCATTCCAACACATTTACATGCTTCCCCTTAAAACACTCAAGTGTTGCTTTAGCAGTGTGTTTGGGGTCATTGTCCTGCTGGAAGGTGAGCCTCCGTCCTAGCCTCAAATCACACACAGAGTGGTACAGATTTTGCTCAAGAATATCCCTGTATTTAGCATCATCCATCTTTCCCTCAACTCTGACCAGTTTGGCAGCCCCAACTGCTGAAAAACATCCCCACAGAATGATGCTGCCACCACCATCTTTCATTGTGGGGGTGGTGTTCATTGCGTGATGTAATGTGTTGGGTTTGCGCCAGACATAGCATTTTCTTTGATGGCCAAAAGTTAAATGTTTGTCTCATCAGACCTGAGCACCTTCCTCTCTGATTAATGCCCACCTTGCCAGGTCCGTGAGTTTTGGTGTGCTCCCATCTCTTGGCAGGTTTGCTGTTGTGTCATGTTCTTTCCATTTGGTTATGATAGATTTATTGGTGCTCCTAGGGATCATCAAAGATTTGGATATTTTTTTATAACCTAACCCTGACTTGTACTTCTCAACAACATTGTCCCGTACTTGTTTGAAAAGTTCCTTGGTCTTCATTAGGGTTGTCCCGATACCGATACTAGTATCGGTATCCGGACCGATTCCGAGTATTTGCGGGAGTACTCGTACTCCCGCAAATACCCCCGATACCCAAATAGAATACTTCCCCCCCCCTCCCCCTCCGCCGCCGCCGTCGCCTTGACGCCGCATCCCGCCGCCATTCGCCGCATCCCCGCTGCCGCCGACTGTGTCATACGCCGGGAACATTACAGCTTTGAATAGCTGTAATGATTGGCGCCGCGCATAGACACTCCCCCTCGCTCGGGTGAACTGTCCAATCCCGAGCGAGGGGGAGTGTCTATACGCAGCGCCAATCATTACAGCGATTCAAAGTTGTAATGTTCCCGGCGTATGACACAGTCGGCGGCAGCGAGGATGCAGGTAAGTGGGACATGGATACATGGGGGGGAGACGCTGGATACATGGGGGGGAGACGCTGGATACATGGGGGGGAGACGCTGGATGGGGGGAGACGCTGGATACATTGGGGGGAGACGCTGGATACATGGGGGGGAGACGCTGGATACATGGGGGGGAGACGCTGGATGGGGGGAGACGCTGGATACATGGGGGGGAGACGCTGGATACATGGGGGGGAGACGCTGGATACATGGGGGGGAGACGCTGGATACATGGGGGGGAGACGCTGGATACATGGGGGGAGACGCTGGATGGGGGGAGACGCTGGATACATGGGGGGGAGATGCTGGATACATGGGGGGAGACGCTGGATGGGGGGAGACAATGGCTGCATGGGGGGAGACAATGGCTGCATGGGGGGAGACGCTGGATGGGGGGAGACAATGGCTGCATGGGGGGAGACATGGCTGGATGGGGGTGACAATGGCTGGATGGGGGGTGACAATGGCTGGATGGGGGGGTGACAATGGCTGCATGGGGGGAGACGCTGGATGGGGGGAGACAATGGCTTCATGGGGGGTGACAATGGCTGCATGGGGGGTGACAATGGCTGCATGGGGGGTGACAATGGCTGGATGGGGGGTGACAATGGCTGCATGGGGGGAGACGCTGGATGGGGGGAGACAATGGCTGGATGGGGGGTGACAATGGCTGGATGGGGGGTGACAATGGCTGCATGGGGGAATACATTGCTGGATGGGGGGTGACAATGGCTGGATGGGGGGATACATTGCTGCATGGGGGGAGACAATGGCTGCATGGGGGGAGACAATGGCTGCATATGTGGGGGGACATCGCTGCATTTGGGGACACATTTAAAAAAAAGTATCGGTATTCGGTATCGGCAACTACTTGAAAAAAAGTATCGGTACTCGTACTCGGTCCTAAAAAAGTGGTATCGGGACAACCCTAGTCTTCATGGCAGTGTTTGGTTAGTGGTGCCTCTTGCTTAGGTGCTGCAGCCTCTGGGGCCTTTCAAAAAGGTGTGTATATGTAATAATGTTTTCTTTATATATTTTTCGAATTTTACTTCACCAACTTACACTATTGTGTTCTGATCCATCACATATAATTCAGATTTAAAAAAAAAAGCCAAGGGGGTGAATACTTTTGCAAGGCACTGTATACTGTCAAAAGTATTGGGAAGCCTGCCTTTACACGCACATGAGCCATAGGGCTCAATATTGAGTTGGCCTTCCCTTTGCAGCTATAACAGCTTTACCACTTCTGGAAGGCTGTCCACAAGGTTTAGGAGTCTGTGTCTATGGAAATGTTTGACCATTCTTCCAAAAGTGTATTTGTGAGGTCAGGCTCTGATGTTGCCTGGCTCACAGTGTCTGCTCTAATTCATACCAATATATGTAATGACAGATCGTGTGACACTTAGATTGAACACAGGTGGAGATCATTTCACTAATTATGTGACTTCTTAAGGTAATTGGTTGCACCAGAGCTTTTTATGGGCTTCATAACAAAGGGGGTAAAAACATACGCACATGCCAATTATAATTTTTTTCTTTCTGAAAAATAGTTTTATGTATCTATTTTTCTTACTTTCACCAACTTAGGCCTGGATTCTCAAACGAGTTACGCCGGCGTATCTCCAGATACGCCGTCGTAACTCTGAGTCCGAGCTGTCGTATCTATGCGCCTGATTCTTAGAATCAGTTACGCATAGATTTGTATTAGATCCGATCGGCGTAAGTCTCTTACGCCGTCGTATCTTAACTGCATATTTACGCTGGCCGCTAGGGGCGTGTACGCTGATTTACACGCCCTAGAAAATAGAAATATGTAAATCAGCTAGATACGTGAATTCACGAGCGTATGCCCGGCCGACGCAGTACAGATACGCCGTTTACGTTAGGCTTTTCCCGGCGTAAAGTTTTTCCCTGCTATATGAGGCGTAAATGCGGCGTACCAATGTTAAGTATGGACGTCGTTCCCGCGTCGAATTTTGAAAATTGTACGTCGTTTGCGTAAGTCATTCGCGAATAGGGCTGGGCATCATTTACGTTCACGTCAAAAGCATTGGCTTCTTGCGGGTTAATTTGGAGCATGCGCACTGGGATACTTTCACGGACGGCGCATGCGCCGTTCGTAAAAAGTGTCATTTACGTGGGGTCACATAAAATTTACATAACCCACGCCCACATCTACCACATTTGAATTAGGCGGGCTTACGCCGGCCTATTTAGGCTACGCCGCCGCAACTTTCGTTTGAGAATACGGCACTTGCCTGTAAAAGTTGCGGAGGCGTAGCGTAAATAGGATACGTTACGCCCGCACAAAGATACGCGATTCTACGTGAATCCGGGCCTAAGACTATTGTGTTCTGATCCATCACATATGTAGCACTACCCCCGAAGGAGCTGCTGGATATTTTCGCCGTCCAGGGTGATGAGTGAGAGTAGAGCAAGTTCAATGTCCACACTTTGTACTTCCTTTTTAAAAATGTATTTGCTGAACTTGGTAGAAGAATAAAAGAAGTGGTTGAAAAAGGGTGGAAGAGTAACAGGTAAATAGGTTCAGGTGCAGTATTTAAATCGGGAAGCACTCCTGCTTCTTGAGACACAGCTTTTGTCGCCACTCTAGCCAGAGTGGGTATTGCGCACCTTGATAGATTTCTCTCAGTAACCTAGCAGCCAGAATGTCACACAGAACATGGTACAGTCTCTGCCACAGACCTTCCCATAGATGGAGATACTTTTTGGTCTGGAATCCCCGTAGCACATGATTCAGCACCCCAGATCTCTCCAGATTAATTTCTTGTAGAACTTGAAACTGACAGGCGATCACCATCAAGCCTTTCAGTGAACGGTGCATCCTTCGATGAAGTTCAAGGCCTCTCTTGAGACACCAGCCTCGTGCTTGGTCCTCTTCAAGATAGGTCCTTCATCAAGCGGCTTCCTCCCTCAGGACAGACAGCACAGGATCACCCTCAAGAATGTAGAGCCAATCTGCTTACTGGGCCTACTTAGAAGATCACAACCCCGGATCAACATGATCCGAAGCCAGGAATACAGAAACACGCACCCCCAGCCAGGAGGGCCACACACAGGGTGGTGGGATGACAGACCCAGGATCGGCGACGACCCCAGACCAGTGACGTCTGTCCCTTAAGTACCTCTCCCCAGCATGCACAGCGGGACGATCAACCCCCACTGATTGGCTGCCGAGGGAAAATACTCAAATCACCTTGACCTAGCTGCTGCCACCCTTGGCCTGGAGTAACAACTACACTCCAGGCAAACAATAGTGGTCACTCACAGCACAGCCATGGCTGGAACAGAAGTCAAATTTGCTCAAAATCATAAACGTCTGAGTCAACTAACTCTCAGACTTTCCCCTAAATTTAAAATAGTACCAGCCCAACAGGAGCAGGCCGCTACACATATAATTCTGATTAAAAAAAACATTGAACTAAAGGCTGTAATGTAACAAAATAGGTAAAAAGCCAAGGGGCTGAATACTTTTGCAAGGCACTGTATATAATTTTAAAGTTAAAGAAACTCAAGTTGATCAAGCAAAGAGTACACCTTTTTGACAGCAGATACTGTGCTGTATTATTTCCTTTCTAATTTTCCGATGTGGGCGCTGTTTTATAACTTATGTGAAGCTGAATGATGTTTTAATATCAGAATATCAGTGTCCATCTCTTTTGACCTTGAGCAGATTACTTTGCATACTGTGTTCAAAGAAATTACATTATAATCTTTATGGGCAGTTGAACATGGAAAACATTTGCCAAAATATTAAAATGCATACTTATGAAGTCTGCAAAACTAAAAGTAATCACAATTCATAAATCTTCTAAGCACATAAAATACAAATAAATATTAATATATAATTACCACACAGTTGACTATTATATTGTGATTTTTGGATATGTATCATATATACTATATATATATATATATATATATATATATATATATATATATATATATATATATATACATATATATATATATATATATACAGTATCTCATAAAAGTGAGTACACCCCTCACATTTTTGTAAATATTTTATTATATCTTTTCATGTGACAACTTTGAAGAAATTACACTTTGCTACAATGTAAAGTAGTGAGTGTACAGCTTGTATAACAGTGTAAATTTGCTGTCCCCTCAAAATAACATTGGGAAACACACAGTCATTAATGTCTAAACCGCAGGCAACAAACCTGAGTACACCTCTAAGTGAAAATGTACAAACTGGGCCCAATTAGCCATTTTCCCTCTCTGGTGTCATATGACTCGTTAGTGTTAGGTGTGAATGGGGAGCAGTTGTGTTAAGTTTGGTGTTATCGCACTCATACTGGTCACTGGAAGATCAACATGTCAGCTTATGGCAAAGAACTCTCTGAGGATCTGAAAAAAAGAATTGTTGCTCTACATAAAGATGGAACCATGTTCTGTGGTCTGATGAGACCAAGATAAACTTTTTTGGTTCAGATGGTGTCAAGTGTGTGTGGCGGCAACCAGGTGAGGAGTGAGAAGATAAGTGTGTCTTGCCTACAGTCAAGCATGTTGGTGGGAGTGTCATGGTCTGGGGCTGCATGAGTGCTGCCGGCACTGGGGAGGTACAGTTTATTAAGGGAACCATGAATGCCAACATGTACTGTGACATACTGAAGCAGAGCATGATCCCCGCCTTTCAGAGACTTGCAGCCCAGTATTCCAATATGATAACGACCCCAAACACACCTCCAAGATGACCACTGCCTTGCGAAAGAAGCTGAGGGTATAGGTACATATCACCTAGCACTCGTTGTAAGGGACTGAACCAGAATCTGGCCCGGTTTTTCCAGCTTCTGTGGCAGTCTGGGTTCCGGTCCGGATGTTCGGATCCACTGGAGTCCACAGTCAGCTGGACTTTAAATATCCAGGAAGAGAGAACAGCAGGGTGACGGAGAGCAGCTCCACACTGTATAGAGAGGAGACTATTTGTTTAGTTAGTGCCGGACGGCAAGGATTTAATTTAGTGTTTGTTTATTTTTATTTTGCAAACCTTCTGTGAATAAACCTGGCATCCGACAGATTTTTAAGAAAGTGCCCGTTTGCTGACTGTCATTCAGAAAAGATGATCCCCATGAGCTAATCTCCCACAATATATATATATATATATATATATATATATATATATATAGATATATATATATAGATATATATAGATATATAGATATATCTCTCTCTCTCTCTCTCTCTCTCTCTATATATATATATATATATATATATATATATATTTCACAATGTAATAGTCAACAGTGTGATCTTTTTGAAGAAATGTTATCATATATTTTATGTTTGGGAGTTTTGCAGAACTTGAGATCTTAAGAAATAATGGGAATATATTGTTTATGGTTAATTCTACAATATTCCATTTAATGCTTCAATCTGGTCATACTTGGGCCAAGATTGGTGCAAAATTGTAGCACAGCTGTGCAACAATTTCTCGCTTTGCAGAATGAGAACAGTTGTATGTGTAGACCTCAAAAGACCAGTGTCTGTTGATTATGTATCTATGAACATAAATAACATGACATTTGCCATCACTGCATCATAAAGATTAAAGAGGAGATCACTGGTATGCCCTAACAAGTGGATATGCATGTCATTTAAAGGGAGGATTGCCCAGGGGGCACTGTTTATGACCATTCTTAGAAGGATGAGTTCACTGAACCTGTAACACACTGATTTCTTTCTCTGTATTGTACTCTACCCAAGCGTCTTCCTTTAATTGAGGGAACACATGTAGGCTAATGAATATTTTTTTAACTTATAAAATAGAAAGATATACCTTTTATTACAAGGAAAAAATATGATAAAACAAACACAAACTAAATCATATATACTGTATATTTAGATACAATAGCCATGAAAACGCTATAAACCACGTATAACCCTTTATATAACCCAAATAAAACAAAGCTGAAAGTACATGCCAGTATACTGGACTCTTGTATTTAAATATAGGTTTTTCCAATTACACGCAATTTGTTGATTTTATTTTTTCTGTTCAAAGTTTTTATTGAACACAATCAAGTAGTACATCAACAAATAATCTCAAATGAACATCAGAGAACAAAACTTATGTACACGTACACACGACCGTTTTTCGGGTTGTAAAAAATGAAGTTTTTAATGGTCTAGAAAAAACAAAGTTTTTTTTCAACCCGATTATTAAAACGGCCTTGCCTACACACGATCGTGAAAAAAAAAATGCTCTAGCAAAGCGCGGTGACATACAACACGTACGAAGGCACTATAAAGGGGAAGTTCCATTTGGATGGCACCACTCTTGGGGCTGCTTTTTGCTGATTTTTGCTGATTTTGTGTTAGTAAAAGACGATTTGCGCTTTTCAGTCTGTTACAGCGTGATGAATGCTTACTCCATTACGAACGGTAGTTTTACCAGAACGAGTGCTCCTTTCTCATAAATTGCTTCTGAGCATGTGCGTTTTTTTCACGTCGTTAAAGCCCACACACGACCATTTTTTACGACGTTAAAAAAAACATTTTTTTGATTGTGAAAAATGCTCTGGAGCCCACACACAATCGTTTTAATGACATAAAAAAAAACATATTTTTTTTAGAACCCGAAAAAAAACGGTCGTGTGTACGTGGCATTACATTACATCTCATAGGATAATAATACAAAGATAACGAAAATATTTTAAAACGCAAATGTTACAATAATGCGTTCCAGGATATAATACATTCAAGCGATCAGTTAGATCTATAGTAAGTTAAATCAGTAAGTTAGATCTATAGAGGATGCTGACATATGAGAGGAGAAGCCCCAACAAAATAATGGGGGTGGGCAAAAACATTCCTCTAGGAGTAGGGGACACCAAGCCTGTACGGTAGATTCGGTCAGCAAATAATATGACAGGTGTAGAGATTATGGATAAGGTTAGTAATCCAAGATAAGAGGTAAGAGATCGGAAATAGACAAAAGAGGGGAGAGATAGAATAGTAAAGGAAAAAGCGGTCGGAGGGATCGCATGGATTCCCAGATGGCTGCAATGTATGTCTAAACCATCCACGGAGGAACTATGGTTTCAGCAAATAAGCATCAAAGTTTGGGGGTAGAAAATGTTCCACCCAGGGGGACCAGGTTTTGAGGTGCTGGGGGGTTCGGTTCAGGATAGTAGCTTCAATTTTGCTATGGATCATAGCTTGGGTGATTTTATTTTTCACTTCTGTTATACTTAATTTCGGGTTTTTCCAAGCTTTGGCTATCGTCTGTTTAGCCGCTGTGGTAAGTTGGAGGAGGAGGCGATATTGGGCCTTTGTAAAGTCCCCTTGTATGTGATTCAATAATGCTAGAGATGGGTCATGGTCTAGGGTAGTCTGGAGTGATATGGAGGCCATGCGGAATATTATTGACCAAAATTGCTGCACAATCGGGCAAGGCCACCAAATATGGACGCGGGTACCTCTCTCACCACAGCCTCGGAAAATGCAGGTGGATAATTTGGTAAAAGTTTTTTTTTTTTTGTTGTGTGTATTTGCATTAAGAAATGCCTGGCTTATTTGGGAAACATCAATTCATACACTAATTTCAAGTTGTAATGTAAAATTGCCTTTGATCCTTTATGTATATAATACATTGCTCAACTTTAACCTTGTAAATAATTGAAAAGTCATTATAAAGCATTATGTATAAAGAAAACAGAACACAACTAAGCAGTCATGTCCATAACAGAGCTCTTAGGCCCCGTACACACGATAGAATCCATCCGCTGAAAAATCCCAGCAAATGGGTTTCAGCGGATAGATCCTACGGTGTGTACACTCCAGCGGATCTGTTTCCGCGGATATTTCTCCCCTGGGATGGATTCCAGCATATCGAATATTTGCTGACATGCCAAACAAATCCATCTGCTGGAATCCATCCCAACGGATGGATCCGCTGGTCTGTATAGACTCACCGGATCCATCCGTCCGAAGGGATCCCCCGCATGCGTTGTAATGATTTGACGCATGCGTGGAATTCCTTATATGACAGCGTCGCGCACGTCGCCGCGTCATAATCGCGGCGACGGCGCGACACGTCATCGCCAGAGGATTTTGGCACGGATTTCAATGCGATGGTGAGTACACTCCATCGCATTAAAATCTGCTGAAATCCTCGAGAGGATTTATCCGCGGAAACGGTCCGCTGGACCGTATCCGCGGATAAATCCTCCCGTGTGTATGGGGCCTTAGAGCCGGTTCACACTGGGGCGGCACGACTTCGGGGGCGATTTGGCAAGGCGTCCGTAAGACGACTTCAGAGGCGACTTGCAAAATGACTTCTGTATAGAAGTCAATGCAAGTCGCACCGAGTCGCCCCCAAAGTCGTACAAGAACCTTTTTCTAAGTCGGAGTGACTTGCGTCGCTCCTATTAGAACGGTTCTATTGAATAGAATGGAACGTGACTTGTCAGGCGGCTGAGTCGCCTGACGAGTCGCCCCAGTGTGAACCGGCTCTTAATAACTGTGCCATGAACTTCTGTCAGCATTATGGACACTTTTATACAAATATATAACTAGACAGGAAAGGCTGACATTTCCTACTATAGTTGTGACCCACATGTCATTAGTAACAAAGAATACGATTTTCATCATGACGCATTGAATACACTTCTCTTTTAAACTTTGTAGCTAAAAAATGATTTAATTGGGTAGAAATGTGTATTCTGAAAATAATATAAACTAAAGGCATTATGTCAGATTCAACAATTGCACTTTCTTTTATAATCTCTTTCAACCTTGCCGACGTGATGTCATTTTGAACTTTTTGAAGTTGAAAATGTAAAAGTCTAGTGCCCTGTCAGTTACACTTAACTAACAAAACACCAAAAACAATCATTTGTATTCTTATTAAAATTCTGATGTATAATTTTTTTGCAGCTGGATTTGTTCATTTTTATCATTTGTTTTCTTTTTAAAATACAGCTCTTAGGCCTCGTACACACGATCAGTCCATCCGATGAGAACGGTCCGAAGGACCGTTGTCATTGGTTAACTGATGAAGCTGACTGATGGTTTGTCGCGCCTACACACCATCGGTTAATTAACCGATCGTGTCAGAACACGGTGACGTAAAACACAAGGACGTGCTGAAAAAAACGAAGTTCAATGCTTCCAAGCATGCGTCTACTTGATTCTGAGCATGCGCAGGTTTTTAACCGATGCTTTTGCATACTAACGATCGGTTTTGACCTATCGGTTAGGCGTCCATCGGTTCAATTTTAAAGCAAGTTCCTATTTTTTTGACCGAAGGTTAACTAACCGATGGGGCCCACACACGATCGGTTTGGACAGATGAAAACGGTCCATCAGACCATTCTCATCGGATGGACCGATCGTGTGTACGCGGCCTTACACTGTTTATACCTACATAAGCAACTTTTTGCTTTGTCCCCCTCCTCTGCATATTTTAGAAGTTTGTGTACCAAAGCAATAATATCAATGCAACAAAAAAAAAAAAGACTCATTTGAGGTCTTTGAAATGTCTTGGGTGAACCTTTAAAGGGGTTGTAAAGCTTGGTCTTTTATTCTCTAAGGGCCAGATTCTCAAAAGAGATACAACGGCGTATCTCCAGATACGCCGTCGTATCTCAGAGTCTGGCTGGTCGTATCTATGCACCTGATTCTTAGAATCAGTTACGCATAGATTTCTATTAGATCCAACCGGCGTAAGTCTGTTACGCCGTTGGATCTTAACTGCATATTTACACTGGCCGCTAGGGGCATGTACGCTGATTTACGCTTAGAAATATGTAAATCAGCTAGATACGCAAATTCACGAACGTACGCCGGCAGACGCAGTACAGATACGCCGTTTACGTTAGGCTTTTCCAGGTGTAAAGTTACCCCTGCTATATGGTGGCGTACATGCGACGTACCAATGTTAAGTATGGACATCGTTCCCACGTCGAATTTGAATGAACCTTTACAACCCCTTTAAGTTTGCAAATGTAGACAGAAACAAGTGCCTTCATGGATAATAAGTAAAGATGTGCAGAAATGGAAATTAGGTTACACTTACATACTATAAGGGGAACACTTTGTTAATGGTTCACTTCACATGTTTATCATATACAATATATTATCAAAAGTATTGGGACACCTGCCTGTACAAGCACATGAACTTAAATGGCATCCCAGACTTATGCCCCGTACACACGATCGGAATTTCCGATGGAAAGAGTAAAATTCCGACCGTGTGTATGCCCCATCGAAGTAATTCCATCAGAAATTCCAATGAATTCCATCTGAGTTTACATAGAGAACATGTTCTTTTTTCCTCTGATGCAATCCCGATGTGCATTTGGTCAGACAAAGGTTCGATCATGTGTTCGGGGCATTATTCTGTATAGTTTAATATTGATCCTTTGCAGCTATAACAGCTTCAACTCTTCTGGGAAGGCTGTCCATAAGGGTTAAGAGTGTGTCTATGGGAATGTTTGACCATTCTTCCAGAAGCACATTTGTGAGGTCAGGCAACGATGTGGACGAGAAAGCCTTGCCCGCAGTCCCCTCTCTAATTCATCCCAAAGGTGTTCTATCGGGTTGAGGTCAATTTCCTCCATTATAAAGTCGCTCGACCATGTCTTTATTGACCTTGCTTTGTGCAGTGGTCCAAATCATTTGGTGGAGGGGGTGTTATGATGTGGGGTTGCTTTTACAGGGGTTGGGCTTGGCCCCTTAGTTCCAGTAAAGAGAACTCTTAGGACGTCAGCATACCAAGACATTTTGGATAATTTCATGCTCCCAACTTTGTGGGAACAGTTTGGGGATAACTCCATCTTGTTCCAACATGACTGTGCACCAATGCACAAAGAAAGGTCCATAAAGACATGGATAAGCAAGTTTTAGGTGGATAAACTGGACTGGCCTGCACAGAGTCCTGACTTCAACTCGATAGAACACCTTTGGAAAGAATTCGATTGGAGACTGTGAGCCAGGTCTTCTTGTCAAACACCAGTACCTCACAAATGCACTTCTGGAAGAATGGTCAAACATTCCCATAGACACACTCCTAAACATTCCCAGAAGAGCTGAATCTGTTATAGCTGCAAAGGTTGGGCCAACTCAATATTAAACTATACAGACTAAGTCTGGGATGCCTTGTGCGTGTAAAGGCAGGTGTCACAATATTTTTGACAATATAGTGTACATACATACATACAGGGTAAAGTACTGTATCAATGGTCTGCTTTCTATTTTGACTAACCAAACTGGTTTCTTGTGATTTATAGGAAATAAATAGGAGAATTTAAATTGCAAAGTTAATGTTCACTACAGGAGAGTCAGGACGCTCTCTACGTTGCAGATAGAAAAGGAGTTGTGTGTTAGTGGGAGTCCTGACTCACCCGTAGTCCAAGGGAGGGGGCGAGCACGACACTCCACACCAGGGAGAAAGCCTTGCATTACTGTGTGGAGTTACACACAGAAGAACAGGAAGTGATGATTTCTCAGAAGAAATAAGGACATTTAAAAGCAAAATGGAAGGATGAGGTAAGTGAAGGAGGGCTGCACTAAGGTAAAGGAAGCTATTTAGGAAAAAAAATTGTACCTTTACAACCCTTTAACCCCTTCATCCTGCCCTAGTGTTTAACCCCTTCCCTGCCAGTGTCATTTACACAGTAATCAGTGTGTTTTTATAGCACTGATCACTGTATAAATGACAAAGTTACCAAAATAGCTTCAAAAGTGTTCGATGTGTCCGCCATAATGTCGCAGCCACGATTAAAAATTGCAGATCGCCGCCATTACTAATAAAAAAACAATTAATAAAAAACTGATTTGTATATCTTGTAAACGCTATAGATTTTACACAAACCAATCAATATACGCTTATTGTTTTTTTTTTTTACTAAAAATATGTAGAAGAATACGTATCGGCCTAAACTGAGGAAAAAAAATGTATATATATTTTTGGGGGGATATATATTATAGCAAAAAGTAAAAAATTTAGATTTTTTTTCAAAATTGCCACTTTTTTTGTTTATAACGCAAATAATAAAAACCACAGAGGTGATCAAATACCACGAAAAGAAAGCTCTATTTGTGGGAAAAAAGGACATTAATTTTGTTTGGGTACAGTGTGGCACGACTGTGCAATTGTCAGTTAAAGTGACGCAGTGTCGTATCGCAAAAAGTGCTCTGGTCAGGAAGGGGGCAAATTCTTCCGGGGCTGAAGCGTTCAAAGGGTTCTGATACTGGTATTCTGGTAATGTCTAATTGTGTGTTCATAGTTTTGCCAGCCAAGTAGACCCTCTGAAACCTAATTATGCACACCCTTAATCTTTTATGGAGAATGTAATAATCTCCTTGCTTTACCACTCCCTCAGTCTACAGGAAATATTACATGCAAGAATAAATACATTTGAAGGATGGATACCACACAACACAGAATGGCTAAAAGGAGGCTGCAGTGCCACCTAGACACCAGGAAACCCCTATGGGTGTGAAACAAAGCCACATTATCCATGTCCATGAAAACTGAGGACAACATACTGGTAAGACAATGGAAGCTTGGTTTTTCAGGTGAATATTCCAAACACAGAATTTATTTTCTAAATATCTGAGGTTATATATGTTATCAGTGCCGATCCTGACCTCTCTGGGGCCCTAAGCACAATTCTGCTAAGGGGCCCTCTATCTGACCAGTGATACCGTGAGCTATGTAAACCATTTGCCATTGCCACATAACATTCAGTGTTTTTTTTTTACCACATAACATTTAGGTTTTTTTTTTACCACATAACATTCAGGTTTTTTTTTTTACCACATAACATTCAGGGTTTTTTTTACCACATAACATTCAGGGTTTTTTTTACCACATAACATTCAGGGTTTTTTTTTTTTTTACCACATAACATTCAGGGTTTTATTTTTACCACATAACATTCAGGGTTTTATTTTTACCACATAACATTCAGTTTTTTTTTACCACATAACATTCAGGTTTTTTTTTTTACCACATAACATTCAGGGTTTTTTTTTTTTTACCACATAACATTCAGTTTTTTTTTTTACCACATAACATTCAGGGTTTTTTTTTTTTTACCACGTAACATTCAGGTTTTTTTTCTTTTACCACATAACATTCAGGTTTTTTTTTTACCACATAACATTAAGGCCCCGTACACACCACAGAATCTATCCGCAGATAAATCCCATCGAATGGGTTTCAGCGGATAGATTCTATGGTGTGTACACTCCGGCGGATATTTATCCGCGGATAAATCTCCCCTGGGATGGATTTCCAGCAGATGAATATTTGCTGACATGCTCAACAAATCCATCTGCTGAAGTCCATCCCAACGGATGGATCCGCTCGTCTGTACAGACTCACCGGATCCATCCGTCCAAAGGGATTCCCCGCACGCGTCGTAATGATTTGACGCATGCGTGGAATTCCTTATATGACAGCGTCGCGCCCGTCGCCGCGTCATAATCGCGGCGACGGCGCGACACGTCATCGCCAGAGGATTTCGGCGCGGATTTCAATGCGATGGTGTGTACACGCCATCGCATAGAAATCTGCTGAAATCCTCGAGAGGATTTATCCGCGGATACTGTCCGCTGGACCGTATCCGCGGATAAATCCTCTCGTGTGTATGGGGCCTCAGGGTTTTTTTTCCCCCACATAACATTCAGCGTTTTTTTTTACACACATAACATCCAGGGTTTTTTTTTTACCACATAACATTCAGGGTTTTATTTTTACCACATAACATTCAGGTTTTTTTTACCACATAACATTCAGTTTTTTTTTTACCACATAACATTCAGGTTTTTTTTTTTTACCACATAACATTCAGGGTTTTTTTTTTTTACCACATAACATTCAGGGTTTTTTTTTTTTACCACATAACATTCAGGGTTTTTTTTTACCACATAACATTCAGGTTTTTTTTTTTACCACATAACATTCAGGGTTTTTTTTTTTTACCACGTAACATTCAGGGTTTTTTTCTTTTACCACATAACATTCAGGTTTTTTTTTTACCACATAACATTCAGGGTTTTTTTTTTACCACATAACATTCAGGTTTTTTTTCCCCCCCACATAACATTCAGGGTTTTTTTTTTACACACATAACATTCAGGTTTTTTTTTTTTTTACACACATAACATTCAGGTTTTTTTTTTTTTTACACACATAACATTCAGGTTTTTTTTTTTTTTACACACATAACATTCAGGTTTTTTTTTTACACATATAATTCCGCGTACAGACGGTCGTTTTTTGTGATGAAAAAAAACGACGTTTTAAAAAACGTCATTTAAAATGATCGTGTGTGGGCAAAACGTCGTTTTATGTCTTAAAAAAAACGACCAAAAAAAAATTCGAACATGCTCGAATTTTTTGTGTCGTTTTTGTTTCACAGAAATTGACCGTGTGTAGCAAAAAACGACGTTTAAAACTACGTTTTTAAACCCGCGCATGGCCAGAAGCTAGTTATGAAGCAAGCTTCAATGGAAAAAAGTGGTGAAACGTAACCTCGCTTTGCTAGAGCATTGTGAAAAAACGATGGTGTGTAGGCAACATCGTTTTTGAAAATGATGTTTCAAAAACGTCGTTTTATTTCATGATTTAAAACTTCGTTTTTTTTCATCACAAAAAACGACCGTCTGTATGCGGCATTACATTCAGGTTTTTTTTTTTACACACATAACAATTCACCTCCTAGTCCTACCGTTTCCAGAAGGCATTGGAAGGGAAAATAATATCTGACAGTCACCACAGCTGTGCCGCTCTCCTCTCTTCAGAGTGACTGACTCCACCTCCCCAGGAGCAGCACTTAGCCGCTCGTGGACTACAGCTCCTATAAGCATTAGCGGCGGCCGTCTCACTGACGTCACCTGATGTCTGACTCACTACTGCTACATTGTCAATGTTCAACGCCGCGGTCGGATACTTGGACAGCCGCGGCGGCGGCGGCCATTGTTCCGGTTAGGAATCGCCAATGCAAATAGAAACTCCATGCTTCCCAGCGGGGCCCAGAGTAAATTTGGGGGCCCTACGCAGCTTGCGTAGTCTGCTTATAGGGCGGATCGGCCCTGTATGTTATTAAGAGAGAAAGAATAGAAAGGAAATACATACACAATACTAAGGGGAAGTGTAGTTATCAGGGCAAACATTCAATTATCCCTTCATTATTGCAAAAATAAATTTGAAGTAAGTTCTCCAACACTGATATCAGCTTTGATTATAGGACACAGAGATGGCTGGCAGACTGACTTCTTGTATCTCTCAGGGACTCCATTAGTGCGTACAAACTAAATATTTTTTTTTGCTATACAAAATAGTTTGAATTGAATGTCAAATTACTTACAGTACAGGCTTTGACATAATCCATCAAATACATTGTAAATATGTAATGTTATTTTTTTTTTGTTAGCATATTTTTTACTGCCAAACTAAATACTGATCCAGATTTACATCTAAACAAAATCTAGATGTTTTGCAATTTCAAAGGCTGTGTAAAGTCTCTGTGACACAGGTCATAAATGGAAAATTTTCAATACATATTCTGATTTAGAGGAAGGCACATCTTTAATGATTTGCTGTTATGAGTTATGTTCGAGTAACTGTGGAACAGGATAGGTCATCTAAAAGATGTAATTTGTATAACTGTAGCTTGCAGTTTAATAAAAGGTGCAAAGTTAGAAACAATAATGCAAAACAGATTCAGGATAAAAAAAACGTGCATACAAAAAAAAGCTTTAGGTGATTGCAAACACTAACCTTGGAAAAAAAAAACCTTTTAGTTTAACCATTTGCCGACCAGCCGCCGCAGTTTTACTGCAGCAGCATGGCTCGGCTGGGCGAAACAACGTTATGTTACGTTGCTTCGCCCTGTGGCCACTAGGGGCGCGATGACCGCCGGGCACCCACGATCGCTCGTGACAGAGCGAGAACCGGGAGCTGTGTGTAAATACACAGCTCCCGGTTCTTTCAGGGGGAGAAATTACTGATCGTATGTTCATACTAAGTATGAACAGTGGTATGTCATTTCCCCTAGTGAGTCCCATCCCCCTTCAGTTAGAACACTTATAGTGAACACATTAAACCCCCTGATCGCCCCTAGTGTTAACCCCTTGACTGCCAGTGACATTTTTACAGAAATCAGTGCATTTTTATAGCACTGATAGCTGTCTAATTGTCAATGGTCCCAAAAATGTGTCAAAAGTGTCTGATGTGTCTGCCATAATGTCTCTCTCAGTCCCGATAAAAATCGCAGATCGCCGCCATTACTAGTAAAAAAATATATAATAAAAAAAAAGCCATAATTCTATTCCATATTTTGTAGACGCTATAACCTGCGCAAACCAATCAATATACGCTTATTGTGATTTTTTTTAACAAAAATATGTAGAAGAATACATATGAGCCTAAAAAATGTGGATATTTATTATAGCAAAAAGTAAAAGATATTGTGTTTTTTTCAAAATTGTTGCTGTCCTTTTGTTTAGAGCGCAGAAAATAAAAAAACGCAAAGGTGATCAAATACCACCAAAAGAAAGCTCTATTTGTGGCAAATAAAGGACGCAAGTTTTGTTTGGGTACAGCATCGCACAACCGCGCAATTGTCAGTTAAAGCGACACAGTGCCGAATCACAAAAAGTACTCTGGTCAGGAAGGGGGTAAAATTTTCCGGGGCTGAAGTGATTAAAATAGAAATGAAAGGCAAAACATTTGCGTGCAGATATAAACAGACATTATAAATAAACTTTCCTTTTTTTTTTTAAGTGATCACATTCCCTCTGTTCTCAGCTGCATAAGAGCTGGGGGGGGGGAGAAACAGCAGCACATTGAACTTCCCAGTGAATTGCTATTCAGTGAGGCATGTCAGGACAAGTCTGATCCTTAACCACTTCCCGCCCGGCCTATAGCCGATTTACGTCCGAGAAGTGGTTATGAAATCCTGACAGGACGTGGGGGCGCGCATCGCATCGCGGCGATCGGTGATGCGGGGTGTCAGTCTGACACCCTGCATCTCCGATCTCGGTAAAGAGCCTCCGGCGGAGACTCTTTACCATGTGATCAGCTGTGTCCAACCACGGCTGATCACGATGTAAACAGGAAGAGCCGTCGATGGCTCTTCCTCACTCGCGTCTGACAGACGCGAGTAGAGGAGAGCCGATCGGTGGCTCTCCTGACAGGGGGGGTTCGTGCTGATTGTTTATCAGCGCAGCCCCCCCTCGGATCGCCACACTGGACCACCAGGGATGCCCACCCTGGAGCACCAGGGTGGGCAAAAAAAAAAAAAAGCCAGCAAAAAAAAAAAAAAAAAAGTCTAAAAAAAAAGCATTAAAAAAAAGAAAAAAGATGCCAGTCAGTGCCCACAAATGGGCACTGACTGGCAACCTGGCAAAAATCAGTGCTGCCACCCCAGTGTCCATCAGCGCCACCCCAGTGTCCATCAGTGCCACCCCAGTGTCCATCAGTGCCACCCCACAGTGCCCATCCATGCCCAGTGCCCACCTATCAGTGCCCATCTGTGCCACCCATAAGTATCCATCAGTGCCGCCCATGAGTGCCCATCTGTGCCGCATATGAGTGCCCAGTGCCGCCCATGAGTGCCCATCAGTGCCGCCTATGTGTGCCCATCAGTGCCGCCTATGTGTGCCCATCAGTGCCGCCTATGTGTGCCCATAAGTGCCGCCTATGAGTGCCCATCAGTGTCGCATACCAGCGCCGCCAATCAGTGCCACCTCATCTGTGCCCGTCAGTACTACCTCATCGATGTCCATCAGTGCCATCTCATCGGTGCCCATTAGTGCCGCCATATCAGTGCCCGTAATTGAAAGAGAAAACTTATTTACAAAAAAATTAACAGAAAAAAATAAAAATGTATTTTTTTTTACAAATTTTCAGCCTTTTTTTAGTTGTTGCGCAAAAAAAAAAATCGCAGAGGTGATCAAATACCACCAAAAGAAAGCTCTATTTGTGGGGAAAAAAGGACGCCAATTTTGTCTGGGTACAGTGTAGCATGACCGCGCAATTGCCATTCAAAGTGCGACAGTGCTGAAAGCTGAAAATTGGCTTGGGCGGGAAGCTGCGTAAGTACCTGGTATGGAAGTGGTTAAAGGAGAGTAGGCTAAGTTCCCAGCATAGCTAGAGAACTGACCACTGTGTGTTCTCCTGCTTAGTGTGGTCAGTTTTTAAAAGGAAAGCAGAGGGACTGGCAGGAACACCAGGGATTTCACACAAAGGAAGCAATACAAAGAGAGTCGGATACCTTTTCAGACAATTACATGGTACAGCAGGCACATATTAGGAATATGAAATGTTGGGATAAGAAATTCTTTAAGACAGCTACACATACATGGAATCTTCACACCAATGCCTCTGTGACTCAGTCAAGGTAACATTTCTACATAACATAGTGTCCAGAAATATTTAATTTAACAAGAGAGTCTAGCTGAGAATCTCTACCAGCAAAACAGTTCAAAACACAAACAGCTACTTGCACTTATCCTCAAAAAGTACGTTTGTCAGGATGCATGACTTCTCCTGGGGATTTTGGAGATCATGGCAAAAGAGCAGGAGAAAGCGATCATTTAATGTTTATGGCTCATAAACGTGGACTGGTTCTTCAAAAACTCTTTTATGGACTTCTTTGTGTTTGAGTGAGTTTGATGAGTATAGAGTGTAGGCATTTTTATTTTTATTGGGCTCCTTCTCTCTGGATATTGTAGACTGGCATACCTATAATAGGCTGTTGTAGGACAACTCTAGTCTTTCCACCATGTTTTGCAATGTTCCTCACTAGTGTGTGTGCCTTTACATTGGAAAGCACTGCGTTGAAGGTCAAAAGATGCTTCTACACCTGCTTGCTTCACCCATGACCCATGTATTTTTCACCTGCATAGGATGAGTATTAGTTAGTAGTAAATCTTTAAATTTCTGAGTTAAGAGTTTCAGTTTGTGCTGAAACATGATACATTTTTTATGGCACTGCACATGTAAATACATGACCTCTGTCTGTTTTATGAGGCCTGACACTTCCTGTGAAGAAACTTCAAATCCCACAATATTTGTGTCTCTCAGTCTAGTACTGCTGCAGGTAAGAGCTACACAGTAATTAAGACTTACGAAGACATAAGTAGTCAAAACAATTACAGACACACGGAGATCTCACTTGTAGTTTGTAGATGTGTTCTGTCACATTAGCACTCCCACATTTGTGATGCAAAACAGAGGGGTAATGAAGCATACACTAGCTTCTGGCTGGCCCAGAACAAAAAGTTGCAGTTACCATTACAGGGTAAGATAGACAAACAACACAAGAGATATAACTATGCCAATACCTAGTTAAAACAACAAAACCATTTTAAAATGTACAATGCCTTTAACTATCTTGTGAAAGGAATAGAGGTTGTCCACCGGGAGGTGCAAAATTAACCTTATTGCTTCCCCCTCTAAAGGCATTAATGGCTAGTTTTTCCTGTTGAGCAGTTGGGATTCCACATGATTAGAGCAGGCCCTGCAAACTCTTGGACCCAGGGCTTTTTTCAGCAGGAACGCGGGGGAATGCAGTTCTGGCACCTCCAGCTCTGAATGTATGTAATGGCAAGGGGTGCTTGGGTGTACTAGAGGGTCTATTAATGCTGGCTGCTGGGGGATCTGTTGTTGCTGGGGAGGTCTATTGTTGCTGGGGAGGTCAGTTGTTGCTGGTAGAGGATCTATTGTTGTTGGATGGCTCTTATGCTACTGGGAGACAATCGTTTCTGGGAGACATCAACTGTTGAAGGAGGGGTCTATTGTTGTTAGCTGGTCAGAGTCTATTGTTGCTGGCTACAGGTGATCTTTTTTACTTCCTATCATATACAAATTACTCAGTACCACAACTTGATACTTGGTTCTGAATCCATTAATGAGAGGTGGGTAGGGGATGGAACCAGGGAATGGTGCTCAGAGGTTGGTAGGGAGTGGAACCAAGGAATGGTTCTCATAGGTGGATAGGCAGTGGAACCAAGGAATGGTGCTCAGAGGTGGGTAGGGAGTGGAACTAAGGAATGGTGTTTATAGGTGGGTAGGGAGTGGAACCAAAGTATGGTGCTCAGAGGTCGGTAGGGGGTTGAACCAAGGAATGGTGCTCGGAAGTTGGTAGGGAGTGGAACCAAGGAATGGTGCTCAGAGGTGGGTAGGGGGTGGAACCAAAGAATGGTGCTCAGAGGTAGGTAGGGGTGGAACCAACGAATGGTGCTCAGAGGTAAGTAGAGGGTTGGAACCAAGGTATGGTGCTCAGAGGTGGGTAGGGGGTGCACACAACAGGTGACTCAGAAGTAGGGAGTTCCTGCACCTATTCTCTAAGAAAAAAAAGCCCTGCTTGGACCTGTCAGACAAATCTTGATATGGACCTGTGAACTTAGGTAATTGATGAAGCAGCAATCTTTCCTGGAATAAGAGGGTCAGTATTGAAGGGTGGTTCACTGTCATGCCACTCCCATTACCATTTTCTGGCAAGGTCAATTCTGTTTCTAGACACCAAGGGGTTTATTTACTAAAGCCGGAGAGTGTAAAATCAGGCACATTTTTGCATAGAAACCAATCAGCTTCCAGGATTTATTGCCAAAGCTTAATTGAAAAAGCTGAGGTTAGAAGCTGATTGGTTTTAATGCAGAAGTGAGCCTGATTTTGCACTCTCCAGCTTTCGTAAATAAACCCCAAGTGTAACAGAATGGGTAATCAGCCAAATGATGAGATACAAAGCAACTGTAATTTGCTGTTAACTAAAAGATGCAAAGTTTAAAGCACTAACGCAGTACAGGTTAAGGGTGGCAAAACATGCATATGCTGCAGAATAATAAAGATTCTGAAATCTGCACAAAAAATTTACTCATCACAGCAATACCTCTGTAGCCCCATCAAGGAAATGTGGCTGCAAAGCACCGTACACACTGGCCGAATGTCGGGCAGCATTTGGCTCATGTGTACTGCAGCTGGTCCAACAGAAGCCGCCTGTTTGGGCATGACCGAAAAAGGTCAACCTACCGGCTCGTGATCAGCACTCTCAGCCAATGGCTAAGGGCACTGACTGGAGTGTTCTGGCAGCGGGCCGTCCCCCTGTTAGAACACAATAGAACAGCAGGGGAGATCAATGTACTAACATCAGATTTTTAGTACAGCAGCTCCGACCTGAGCTGTTTTTTTTTGTTCAGCCTGCTGGATTGAAGGAACAAAAACTAACAGGGTGTACTAGGCTTTAGTTAGGCTTTATAACAACAAAGTTGTGAATGACTACTTCAGTAAAACAGTTCAGAACACAAACAGCTACCTGTGCTTATCCCCATTAACAGCAGCTCTCTCTGTGATGTCCAATGTAGCTCTGGTAAGACAGGCAAAGAACTAGAGAGGTCCTGGGTTAGAGAGGTCCTAGGCCCATAAAAACAGGGACACTCCACTGGATCAAGAGTTCTCTGGTAGCAATTTGGGAGGTGCTGTGGATTTCCAGGAAATATTTGTTCTATTGGGTTCCTGCCTGGCTGTACACTGCAATTCTGAAAGTGATGGCCTTCCACCTTGCTGCAGATCACTTTCCCAAATGACCTCTGGCTCATAAGGTATTCCCTTTTTGAGCTGCCAAATGAGGGTAGTAGAGAATCCTATTTTCCCCGGGCTTGTACAGAAATCTAGGGAGTTGTAAGAAAATGAGTTAAAGGAGCCGGCACATGCACCTTAGCATGTGTGTAAATGAGCTCAATGCCACAACTGTCATGCTGGATAAATCAAATTGAAGCAAACCTGAAATATTATCCATGCATCATTAAGCAACAAGTTGGCTTTAATCACTCCCCCCCCTCCCCCAGCAGTATATACTCACCTTTCCCTCACTTCCCGGACACTCCATTCAGCTCCTGGAAAGCAATAAACTACCTTGTACTTCCCTTGTACATGTGGGAGCATGTGACTAGACCCCTTACCAAGCAGCAGCAGCAGCCCTGTCCAATCAGGAGAGTTTATCACCCTGTGTAAGAACAACATATAATAGATAAGTATGCAAAGAAGGGGAGTTGACAGCAGGGAATTCTGCACCAAACTTCTGGATCTAATAGCTAATGTGTCACTTTGTCATTACATGGCACTTTGCTGTTTCTTTATTGCTCTTCCAAATTTTAAAAGGTAATAGGTTGTCATGGTTGAAAGAAGAAGTCAACAAGCCCTCGCACACAGTGACAGTGGCTAACAGAACCATTGTAACATAACTATCAGTTATATTCAGTATAGTTCCTATGCATTACAGATGTGCTTTAATCTCTCCCCAGCATTTACTTATCTTTCCTTCAGACTCATGTCACTCTGTTCAGTACTCAAAAGTAATATCAAGTACTTCTGGGTATGGAGGTGCATGTGACTCATCTCATTTGACAGTGCTGGGCCAATCAGATTTGTAATTTGAAAAGTTTGCAGTCCTTTGTAACTTACAACTCTGGCAGATCAGGAGTTAAAAAGGCCCTTCTTTCATATTCAGCCATCGGGGGAGTGAAAGAATTGTGGGAATATACTGTTCGGAAGTGATAAATTAAAGAGTATGTAAACCCAACATATCATATTCCTGATATGTGCCTGCTGTACCATGTATTTGTATGAAAAAGTCTCCTGTCCAATTTGTATTTCTTCTTTTGTGTGAAATGTCTGGTGTTCCTGCCAGTCCCTCTGCTTTTCTATTAGACACTAACCACACTAGACAGGAGAGCACAGAGTGGTCAGTTTTCTGGCTATGCTGGGAGCTAATGCAACGATCATGTTCTGACACGCCCCCTCCCCTGTACAGCCATACACTTGGAAGATCAGTGTGCTGCTGCTTACCCTTTCCTAGATCTTATGCAGCTGGGAACAGAGATTATGGGGTCACTTCTAAAAAAGTTTTTATATCTTTTTTTATTTGTATACAGATGTTTTGCCTTTCATTTCTATTTTAAACTAAATGGGTTGATTGACAAGGTAAGGGTTTACATATACTTTAAAGAAAATCTGTGGCTTTGCCCTGCATTTGAAAAAGCACACTTTAACCTCTTCATGACCACGCTATAGTCAAATAATGGCTGAAGTGTGGTCGCACATTGCAGCCCCCTGCAGCGCACATCTGCCGGCATCTGTAATCGCTGTGTCCTTGATAATCACAGTGTAAACAGGATTTGCTGGTTATCGGCATTCCTCTCCTCACGCTGACAGTCTTTGAGGAGAGCTGAACCGGAAAATCCACACAGGGGACATCTACACGCATATTTAGAGCCCTGATGATCAGTGCAGCCCCAACAGTGCCCACCAGTGCTGCCAACAAGTGCCCACCAGTGCTGCCACACAGTGCCGATCAGTGCCCATAAGGGCTGCCAGTCAGTTCCTATTAATGCTGCTTGCCAGTGATGCCTAGAATTGCAGCCTACTATTGCCCAACAGTGCTGCCTATCAGTGACAGTCAGTGCCACCTCTCAGTGCCCATCAGTGCTGTCTATCAGTACTCATCGGCGCCACATATCAGTGTAGCCTCATCAATACCTCCTCATCAGTGCCCACTAGTGCTGCCTAATCAGTGTCCATCAGTAATGCCTCATCAGTGCCTCCCATCAGTATTGCCTATCAGTGCTCATCAGTGCCACCTATCAGTGCAGCCTCATTAGTGTCTCCTCATCAGTGTCCATCAGTGCCATCTAATCAGTGCCCATCAGTAATGCCTCATCAGTGCCCATCAGTGAAGGAGAAAAAATTACTTATTTACAAAATTTTATAACAGAAACGAAGAAAAAAAAATTCCTTCAAATGTTTGGTCTTTTTTTGTTTGTTTAGCAAAAAAATATAAACCTAATGGTGATTAAATACCACCAAAATAAATCTCTATCTGTCTCCAAAAGAATAATAACAGTTTTGTTTGGATACAGTGCTGCATGACCATGCAATTGTCATTCAACGTGTGACAACACTGAAAGCTTAAAATTAGCCTGGGCAGGAAGCAGTAAAAGTGCCTAGTAGGCAAGTGATTTTTTTTTAAATAACAAACATGTTATACTTACCTCCACTGTGCAGTTTGTTTTGCACAGAGTGGCCCCGAGCCACGTCTTCTGGGGTCCCTCGGCGGCTGTCTCTGGTCCTCCCCACAAGAACTACACACATTCATGCGAGAGAGCTTGCATTGTGTGTAGTCCTTGCGGGCACGCTCATGTGATACAGAGAGCGGCCATAGCCACTCACTGTATCACTCGGCCCTGCCCCTTGGTGCACCGCGTCACTGGATGTGATTGACAGCAGCGCCAGCCAATGGCTGCGCTGCTTTCAGTCCATCCGCTTTAGCCAATCAGCGGCCAGGCAGAGCGGCAAATAGGATGTTGGGGCCGAGCGTGGGACATTCGAGGGGTCAGGTAAGTATAATGGGGGGCCGGGGGGGACAGACGATATACTCTGAAGTTTTTTCACCTTGTGAATGCATAGAACAGGGATAAGCAATTAGCGGACCTCCAGCTGTTGCCAAACTACAAGTCCCATCATGCCTCTGCCTCTGGGTGTCATGCTTGATGCTGTCAGAGTCTCGCTATGCCTCATGGGACTTGTAGTTTGGCAACAGCTGGAGGTCCGCTAATTGCATATCCCTGGCATAGAATAACCTGCATAACCTCTCCTAACACCATGCTCTTCCTTTACATATGACCTGCCTGACATAACAATTCATTCACTGTACTGATTAAAGAAGAGAGTTTTTATATGTAGGAGGGATAGTTTTTTCCCCTGTCTGTGTGCCAGTGGAGAGATTTTACTTTGTGTACTGGGGACAGAACAGGAAGTGAGAGGATTTTTTTTCAGAACAGTGTATATGTTCACCTCTAATGATGTCCTTAATGATGAAAGCCATTGAGCGGAACAAAGGGCCAGATTCACGTAGAATCGCGGCGGCGTAACGTATCGTAGATACGTTACACCGCCGCAAGTTTTCATTGCAAGTGCCTGATTCACAAAGCACGAAGTGATGTCATTTTTTTGAACAGCGACGTGCGTAGCGTACTTCCGTATTCCCGGACGTCTTACGAAAGCAGGAAAAATGTTTACATTTCGACGCGGGAACGACGGCCATACTTTATACAGCACATACGTGTGCTGTGTAAAGTTAGGGCACCTAAAACGACGACTAACTTTGTGACGGGAAACTAGACTAGCAGCGACGTAGCGAATGCGAAAAACCGTCGTGGATTGCCGTAACTACTAATTTGCATACCCGACGCTGGTTTACGATGCAAACTCCCCCCAGCGGCGGCCGTGGTATTGCATCCTAAGATCCGACAGTGTAAAACAATTACACCTGTCGGATCTAAGGGCTATCTATGAATCAGTCGCATAGATACTCTGAGAGATACGACGGAGTATCTGAGATACTCCGTCGTATCTCTGCTGTGAATCTGGCCCAAAGTGCTCACCACACATGCAAGGGTGGCTGCACGCACTGACACAGGATTTTGGAAGTTGTCTTGTATCATATACAAAAGTGAATGCTGATAGTTGCTAGTGCTGGCTGAAGTATTGTCTTTGTAAGCATATTAAATTATCATTGGGGTTTTAGATACAGTATACACTATTTGCTTCCACTATATGTGTGCAAAATATGGAGTAAGTAAAGGGCCAGGAAATCTCTGTGTACTGGAGATTAAAAAAATCAGAACTATTTGACTGTCTATATAAAAAAGGTCAGACAAATCTGGCGAGTAATTTTATGCACACAGGGCTGCCTAAATTGTGTAGAATTGATGCTTTCTCGCACAAAATGGATTTTGCACACTCTCACACCAAAAAGAGGACATGTGTAATGGTCACTGGTGGATTATAATGTAATTAAATGAACTATATGAATTTTCACTTTTTGTATTTATATCAACACTTTATGTATTTAAAGCAGAGCTCCACCCAAAAGGAGAATCTCTGCTTGTCTGCCTCCTCCCTCCTCCCCCCCCTGTTTAGCACCTTTTGAGGGGGAGGGAGGAAGGGGGAGTGGGTATCTGGTTTTGACAGGTACCCGCTCCCACTTATGGCTCAATTCGCAGAAAATAAGTGAGCCGGAAGTTCGGCCCCCCTCCTTCCCGCCTCAGCTGGCCCATTCACAAAGCGCAGTGCGATTCACGCATAAGCAGTAGGAAATTGACTGTGAAGCTGCAAGGCTTCACTGCTGGTTACCTTTAGCTGAGTTAAACACCGCTGCATTCCTGGACAGGTAAGTGCCCTAACAGTAAAAGTCAGCAGCTACGGTATTTGTAGCTGCTTACATTTCATTTTTGGAGGGGGAGGTGGAACTCCACTTTAATGTATTGTTCATAATGACTGGTGGGTTATTTGATGATCTATGTAAAATTGTAGTTTCATTAGCACTTTGATACATTTATTGCTTATAGGTAGTGGATACATTTTTGTACCAATTTATTTAGTAAATGATGTTATTATATAAATATTTTCTTGTTAATAATTTTAAGAGATATTTTACAGCTGCTATTTGTTTTAGATCAGGGGTCTTCAAACTATGGCCCTCCAGTTGTTCAGGAAATACAATTCCCATTATGCCCTGGTCATGTCTGTGAATGTCAGAGTTTTACAATGCCCCATGGGATGTGTAGTTCCGCAACAGCTGGAGGGCCGTAGTTTGAGGATCCCTGTTTTAGATAGAGAGGGGGTTAGTGAAGGTTGCACAGTCCTTTATTTATTGGGCAATAAAAACCTGACAGGGGTTTCAGCACTTTTTAGTTATAGCCAAAACGAAATAAATGTTTCAGCTTTGGATCCATTTTAAGTGTTATCTGTCTACTTTGGAAGTTTGCTTAGCTCTTACAATGAAAATCATACATTTTGGATCTCCTAACTAAATCTGTGTTTATTGTGATCAGCTATTAATCTCCCCAGTAGGAAAACAGACCGCAAAAAATTGACAGAACACTTTACTAAACAATCTAAAACTACAAAAACGTTCTGGCTAAGTATACACTTTAAAGCTAAAGAAAAAATAAATTTCATTGCAGTGGGACCTCAATTTGCTTGGAGGCTATTGGAAAAAAAAGTGATATAATTGACTTATTCCTCGCACCTACAGACATCTTCTTCTTCACATGCCTGGTCCCCCAGCTACAGCTTTGTGACATCATCCCAAAAAATGCAGGACCAGCAGCCCTGCATTGTACGAGAGGATGTCAAGGGATTCTCTGCATTCCAGAGGTTCAAAAAGTGGAGGAGAGCACTGGCTGCAGAGAGAGCAAGGAATATAGTAAGTATATCATCATAATCATCCCCTAGGCAAAAGGAGCAGTTAACCCTTGCAGTAGGAAGTATTTTTTCTATGGATTTCCACTTTAAGCTGTACGGTGTTAAATATAGAATAGTAACAAGTATCCAATAGTTTGTAAAATTACAGTAGGTGCAGAGATTCTATATGGAAAAGGTAGAGACCCTGCATTGCCCATTCCCCAAATTTGGTGAATAAAAAAAAAGGACAACCTAATGGTAGAAAAACTTTGTTAAATTTAAGTTAAGTATAGAAAACTATTTTAGATATTTTTATCAAACATTTGTCACAATTTTCTTCCAGCAACTGTTCTATGACAACGTAATACTATGTTTCACAACTCAGGTCTTTAAGGACCCCTGTCATTGTGTATTTTGGTATACTCAACAAAGTCACAAGAGAAATAATTACCATGTATAATTCTGAAATGGATCTCTAATTATAAATTATGTGCGCTCTCTGAACATATAGAAATCATTACCTATTAGCACTTTGGGACACTTGTTTGGTAAACTGCAGTATTATATTGCATAACTATTCTGATACAGATATTTGCGCTATTGGATATGGACTAATGCAGAGTCAAAATTCTGTAATTGTGGTGCAAAAATTTTATATTTGAAAAAATAGCACAATAAAACATGTTTTTTTTTAAATAAGTAGGTGATTTTTTTAATCAGAGATGGATCTGATTGTATTACCTTTGTTTTTATACAAAGTAAACCCCTTCTTCATGAAAGAATCAAAAAATGTTAACAGACCGCAAACGTTTTGTGACTGCCAACGGCAGGTAAAAAGGTAGGTTGGTATTGGCTGCATGGGGCATATTTTGACATAATATCAAAGAATAGAATATCAAAATGTGCTAAGCTTAGGGGCCTGCCTTATAACAGATTAGACAGACCCCTAGAACACACACATATATATATATATATATACATATATATATATATATATATATATATATATATATATATATATATATATATATATATTTTATATGGCTGATATATTTACTAGAATTGTGTTATAATTTATGGAGTCATTAGGTAATACCAGGGCAAACCTGAATCTTCTGATTTTCATTTGAGACCCTTGTATAAATATACAGTATCAAAATTGAATGTAGTTGTTCATAATTCTCCACCTGTGGTCTCAGAATACTGAAATGACAATTACGTAAAAGATTGCTCGACAGATGTGGATTTTTTATTTTATTTTTGCTGAAAATGCAACGTAGTTGTTTTTTTTTTTACTATCTAAAAGTATGGAAATGTCTATGCTCTTGTATAGCTAATAAAACTTTGTCATCCAACTTGTTTCTTTTCAACCAGATTTTAAAACGTACTTAGGAAAAACTAGTCCAATGACGTTTTGCATACTTGCGTATTCCACTTTTTTACATAATGTTTTTTTCAATGAATATAGTGTTGATTTTATCATGCAGTAAATATAATTTGCTGGACTAGCCATGTAGTGTTGTTGTGAATTACAGTCGTAAAAGTTTGCTCCGTGGTTTAGAACTTAAAAAAAAATGGTCTAATGATACAGATTGCCCCACAGGGCAAAACAGGGACATATGAGACTGAGAGCAGTACTGTACTTTACAAGTACTTAGTCAAAATGATATCTTGATATTTAAAGCACCTTTTCTGAAACAGGCTTATGTAGATTTTTAATTGGCAAGTTACCATTACTGCTTTTACTGCTTTGTATACATTATTTTATTTCAAATGTGTGATGAGAAGATTGTGATTGGAATGTAATATGATGACGACGACAGATTGATCATCTGTGATCATTTCCACACAATTGACAAAATTAAACCCATTATTTCAAGATAACTTGAAACTTAGTGAGAAAAAGTATAAGGAAGCTTAGATCTTTTTCTCGATAAATAGTCTTCTCCAGAATTTTGCATTATCCATAATGAATCATGTTTTTCAAAACACTGAAAAGTTATGGATAAGCTCATGATAAGTAACTGACAGGTTGAAGTTTATATATGCCTTTAGTGTATGTCACTAATACAATATAGATTTTAGGTCTAGATTTATTCTGGTTCATTAAATTATTATTATTTTTTGAACTGTAGGAAGGAAAAAAAATACAGCATGCCCTTGATATCTTATAAGCTATATAAGCGTATTTGGTCATCATATATTTGACAAATATATAAAATGCAAACAACTAAGAACTTATTGGCATGATACACGCCACTCTTTCTATGATATAAACATAATGTTATATTTATAGGTGCTATTCTGATAAACACTATTTTTCCTAACTTACTGACTTTATGCATGATAATTCTTTATTTGATATAAACTCATTGTAGTACTTTGTATGTTGCATATCAATAAATTATGAATCCATCCTATAGTGTACACATACAGTACAATGTACAATGTGTAACAAACTGAACACCACTGAATATCTTGACTGTCAATATAAAAGTGATACAAAATTTGTATATATCAATAAGTCATGTATATTTGAATGTAGCCTGTCTTTGTCCCAAAATATTTATTTTTTACACTTTTCACTATACCATAGCCTAGAAACCTTGCAAAGTTTAGTATTATTTCTAAAAAGAATATACCATATGCATTTAAAAAACTGTCATGTACAACAGAAATTTAGGGTTACATTCAGAAACTGCAATGTAACTGTACCTTTCCCATCACATTAAGCCGTTTTGTCGTGATGTTAGGCTTAAAAAAATTAAAAATGTTAAGGTATGCCAAATAAGCATTCATAATAATAATAATAATAATAATAATAATAATAATAATAATAATAATAATGATAATAATAATATCCCACCTCTGAATTCAGTGGCAGAACTCTCACACCAAGTGGTGTTTTTAAATACTACTAGTTTGTTCTGTGTTCAATGTCACCTGCGTAATCACAGTACTTTCAATGAGTTCATATTAAATTACAGTGTTAATTTTTTTTTTTTTTTATTACAACCTAGCTGAAATGTAGACTGAAACAGCAGACACTTTAAAATATTATTTAACTGTTTCATGTTTGTGTCTCAGTAAAAACATTTTTTGCCCTGGGTTGTCCAACAAATACTTAAACTGAAAAACAAATACAAAAAATGAGCAAAAGAAAATATAAAAACCAACTATCATTGTCATTTTGTTAAAAGTTGCTTTTCCCCTTCAAGATTACCTCTTCTTCCAGACGCAATCACAGCATATGTTACTATCACCTTTCTTTTTCAAATACACTCACTTTTGAATTCTCGTCTCAGACTTTCAAAATATCAAAGTGAAATTTGTTTTTTTAGACACTCTTTTTAAAAAGCAACATGCGCTTTATCACATTAACATGCACTTTGGAAGGATATAAATCCTATTCACTATTAAGTGGGAACTAGCATACACTGCTGTGTTGTGCCATATGTTTGCTCTTTTATCATTTTAATGTAGTTATATAGTCTTTCTGCACTCTTCTATTAGACCCAATATGAAAACAACAAAGCATCTGCTGCATTTAAATTTCAGAAGATGAAACATAGTGATCTACATAATTCATGCACCAGTTCCGTTACAAAAACTTCAATATAGTATTTCAAACTTTTAGCAAGTACTGTACCAATGCACAAAGAGCTTACAATCATTATTCATGTGAAATGAGGGGTGAAAAATCAGCCCTTTATTACGACCTACTTGTCTACCAACGGATTTTCAGACACTTAGATAGGCTAAGGTTTCCATAGTGTCTCCCCAGGGCAAAATTGTCAGACTAACTTACCGTGTGTTTTTTGCCTTTTGTTCTGTCTCTCTTGCTGACTTGAGGGAAGCAGTGATGTAGAATAAAGCAGGGTGGGCTAGGTTAGTCCACTGTTTGTGTCATTGTATGGTGTGTGCAGGGACACTCTGTGATACTCTAGTGAGCTACTAAGCTTTTTTGTAGGCTTTGTGTCATTTACTTAACGACCAATCTCATTAGCTGCCAGAGTACAATGGGCTTATGCATTTTCTATGTACACACTCTACATAGTGACCCTCAATGTTGGCTGAGGTCTGTTCAGTCACTCTCAGATGGCGAATATATTTGTGATAAATTACTAAAAAATATTATTGTATTGGAAAAATTACAGCAGCGAATAGCCATTGTAAACGTCATTTACTAGCAAATAAGTTGCGTACAAAAACTTACAAAGCAAAGTTTTAAACTAAGTTTTTATTTTATTTATAAGTACAATGTAATTTAAATATTAGCATTAAACACCTACACCTGATAGGCTTTTTTTTTACAAGGCAGCGCTAAGCCATCATATTTGTATTATTATGGCCTCTGTTCATTTACAAGGTAAAAACCTTTTTAATGCCAATGAAAAATGAAATACTGAAAGCACTTTGAAGCATGACAGCTGTCTATAAGTATCAGGGAGAGTTCTATTGTCCAACTTGTCCCTGGATAAAATGAATACTTTACAGCAGAGGCTGTTCAACTTGGCGAAAGAGTATGGGGAGAAGGGGAGGAGGTCACAAGAGATTTCGCACACTAATTTAATCTGGGAAAAGGACAGGCTCTGCATCTCACTTGAACAGACTGCCGGCAATCTGGGCTCCCACAGAACTATCTCCTTTTGCCTGTGCTCTATTTATTCCTTATCTCTGTTTACCAACCGCTAGGTCCCTTTCATTCACACCACGAGGCCGTTTCCCTACTATCAGTCAACAGCTGACACTGTGGAAGAGCCTCAAAGGCAAAAAAGGGATCAAAACTGAACCAAAGCTGTATAAACAATACTGCAGCAGAAGTAAATGCATAAATCCTAATTTTTCACCCAACCCACAGGGTATGAACAGAACCTTTATAGTAATTCCAGCTAGTTCTGCGCAGTGAGCTAACAGCTAGTGATAATAAAGTAAAGGCCAGCTATCACTCACAGAATCAGAACCTACAATAAAAACGACAGCTAAATCAGAAACATACAAAACTTCCAGCCAAAATGCCATGTTTAACCCAGTTAGCACGGAGATAAAGTTTATAAATTAGCTAAATGGAACATTATTAAATAAAATATTACTTTATACAATATGTTTTATATATATGTAAAGACCATAACACACACAAACACACATTTTATTGGCACTAAGATATATACTAATATGTGTTATTTATCTCAGCAATGCATTTTTATACAGTATATCTTGTGTTGCATATCTTTTTTGTAGGTATATGAGCTAAATTAGGAAATCAGCAAGAAACTATTAACCAAACATAATTCTGTAAAAATCAAATGTGTATGGCCAGTCCGTGCAAGTAATACCAACAAACACATGCACATATCATGCTGGTTGTAAAAAAACAAGTGGTAAC